>NC_028356.1:28966618-29018956 GCF_000741045.1 Vigna radiata var. radiata
TTATCTAAAATCTTAAAGGTTTAACTTTTATATATTGTTCTACTTTTTCACTTTTATTCAACGAGAGATTTAGACTTAGACTTATATTCTCAATATATATATATATATATATATATATATATATATATATATATATATATATATATATATATATATATATATTCATAAAAAACAAAACTTCTATATCAATTTAAACTTTTGAGGGTTAAATATGTTTTTTGTCCTTAAATTTTCAGTGAAAATTGAAATTAATTCCTCTTTAAAACTTTAACCTAATTTAGTCCTCAAACTTTAGAAATGTATGAATTTAGTCCTTTTAACTAAATTTTGTTAGATTTATTTGATGTTTCAAGCACGTTTCCTAATAACATTTGGATAGTTTACACTGTATGACACATTTTTGCTTTATTGTTAACTCAGAAACGCGTCTTAAGTAAATTATTTAACAGTGAGTGTTTTTTCAGTTGGGACTAACGTAGGGATGACAGAGAAAAATGTTGGAGTGAGAGAGATGAAAGAGAGTTGAGGGGAATGAAGGAGGTGAACAAGAGTTTTGGGGTTTTTGTTTCTTTTAATTTTGAGAATGAAAATTATTAAAATACTCTTAACTTTAAAACTTAAAATTTATGATATATTAGGATATTTTTGTCTACTAAAACCCGGTACACATTACTAAAATGTACCAATTGAAAAACAGGCTTACGCAAGTTAACAAACTCATATATATATATATATATATATATATATATATATATATATATATATATATATATTGAGGATGTTCGATTCAGACATAGATCTCATTGATAATATATTGTCCGTTTTGGACCAAACTTTCAAAGATTTACTTTTGATACTACTTCAAAAAACTTCTATGTATATATAAACTCGTACCTGTCTCTTATTTTATCTCTTATTTCGTGTAACATAGAACACCTTACTACCAAACTAAACTTCAAAAACTTTTTAACTTTTATATGAAATAAACATTATAATAATTCCAATCCTCATTGTCTTATAATAATAAACGTATTATATAATATACATTACTAAATTTTATACATATATATATATATATATATATATATATATATATATATATATATTCCACCATTTGTTTCCAATGCCAAACGTAACAATAATAATAAAAACTAAAACAAAGCAACAGCAATCCACCAACATGAAAATCGTTTAGCATTATGTCGCAGCCAATATTTACAACAAATCCCCTTTTTATGCTAAATAATAAAAAAAATAATCAAGCCTATTTACTAACCAACTTAATAAAATATTATAAAAAAGTTTAGCAATTAATATACTTAAAAAATGTAGGCACTACTACGTAAACCAAGGATATGGACCTAAAAATAATATCTAATTGTACCAAACTTTAATTCACTACCTAAATTTTTAAGAAAACACTTTCCAATTTTATGCAATATAATACTATTATGTTTACGTTCAAAGAAACTACTATCACATATCTTAAATTACCACATAATGAAATTTCAAGCCAAATAACAAAAATCTTTACACTCACAGGAAAAGCTAATTTCTCCAAAAATTTGATTATCTCTTATAACATATTTTAAAACACATAACCTTTTATCTTTATTTTAATTCAAGTAATATATCTCTTAATTTATTCATGAAATCCCACCTAAATTCACCTACAATTAATAAAAACAATATTTAAGTAATGTAGAAGTCTTAATTTGGTATCTGCGTACCAACCATATAAAGAAATTTTCACCTATCCTGCCAATCTTATTATTATGCTATCATTTACCTTCTTTAATATCTTTTTAATTTTTCTTAACCTTAATCCATAATTCTACCTATGAAATTCTCTAATTTCACTTTTAAAAAAACTATAATTGTTAAACAAAACGACAATTCCCTTTAATTATAGTAATTAGTAGTGATAACTAGTAGTGAAAGATGGGCATGTGTGTTTTCTTATTGAAGCAAAATTTTATTAAATTATATAATAATTTTTATTAACAATAATTATAAAAATAATTAAGTTGTATAATTTTTTTTGTTATATAAATAGTTTTTAATTATAAATAATTATTTAAATTAAATCTTATTAAAAATATAAAATATAAAAATAAATGTTTTTTTTATGATGACTAATTATTTAATATAAAATATGGTTATTGAAGAATAAAAATGGAAAACAAAAAATGTGGAAAAAAATTATCCTCTTTATATTTATATAATAATGTCAGTTTATAAAACTAAAGTCTCATAATAAAAGAAACTATAACTCTTTTTAGCGTTTATAAATAAATAAATAAATAAATATATATATATATATATATATATATATATATATATATATATATATATATATATATATATATATATATTAACAATACAAAATTGTTTAGAGTGTCGATAAAATATTATCTCTAACGAATTGTTTTACTCTTTTCTCTTTAATTTTTTTTGAAACTGATTTATAGTAAAAATAATAATATATTTCAACTCTATTATTTAATATTTAATAAATTATTATTTTAGTTTCTCAAATTTAAAATTTTCATATTCTCTAAAATGTCAATTAATTTTAAATAAGGTTTAATACCTATTTTAGTCTTTCCTTTGGGAGGGTTTGTTCAAGGTGGTCCCCCTTTTTTCAAAAGTTCACTTTAGTCCTAGCTTTCGCAAAAACTGTTCAAGTTGGTCCTTTTTGGTAACGACGTTAACTTGACTGACGGTAGAGCTGCCAGGTGGGTAATGTCTGATGATGTGACATTGTTAATTGTTTTAAAAAAATATATAATTGTAAGGTGTAAATTAATATAATTGGGGTTGGATTAAAAAAGGAATTAGTTGTAATTAGGGTCAGAAGATTGATTGAATTTGGGGTAATTCGAATTCGATTGCGATTGGGATTGAAATTGGGGTCAGTTTAGGGTTCGTCAGCGCGATTGAAATTGGGGTCAGAAGATTTAAATTGCGTGTGTGGTTCGTCAAGGTTCGTGGTTCGTCAAGGGAGGTTGTTTTGTTCCTTCGTCGTCAGATGGTAGAGGGTGCGGTGGAGGTTGCGGCTCTACCGATAGCACCACCGGCGTTGGAGCAGCGAAGGTCTCGACTGAGAAGGAGAACAACCCACCTCAAAGGGTTAGAGGTTGGACAGGGAAGATGTGGGTTGGGAATGGAGGATTGGGAGAGTGTGTTGTCTGAGTCATCTGGTCAAGATAATTCTATTTTGAAATTAATTATGGGGGACATTGAGGACCCATCTGTGGGATTGACCAAGCTTTTGCAGGGTGGAAGCGCCTCTCAGGATGTTGAATTCAATGGGGTTGGAGTGGGTTTTAGTTTGGTGGATCAAAGTTCTGTGCTTGATCCCATTCCCAGTGTCAACTTTGTGAGTAACATTGATCCTTCTGGTCCTGGGAATTGTTCTGACTTCCCTTTTAATTCCCATAGTAATGTAAACTCCAATATTTCCAGAATTGGTTCTGGTGTCAACCCGCCTAACCATGGGTTCCCTGATTCAGCTAATAACCTCTCACCAGTTTCACTCTCTCAGGGTGTTTTTCAACCACAACAACAACATCCAGCAATAGAGCCTCTGGATGAGAAGCTACAAGTTCTCAATCCCCTTCGTGGCGCAATTACCCCTAATTCCTTTTTTAATCCAACCCTAATTATTTTAATTTACACCTCATAATTATATATTTTTTTTAAAACAATTAACAATGTCGTTAGTCAAGTTAACGCCGTTACCAAAAATGACCAACTTGAACAGTTTTTGCAAAAGCTAGGACTAAAGTGAACTTTTGAAAAAAAGGAGGGACCACTTTGAACAAACCCTCCCAAAAGAGGGACCAAAATAGGTATTAAACCTTTAAATAATTATATTTATCACAAACACAAAAGAGTAAAATATTATATTTAATAGTTTATTTTAAAAGTTTAAAAGTTTAGTAATACCACTAGTGTAGAGTTGGCTTTTAACGTCACCTCTTAGTTAAGCGGGAGTCTGACGTAAATTAATGATTGATGACACTTTCGTAAATAAGTTGTCAATATAGACGTCGGTTAAGAAGGGTCCCGACGTCTATAATATTATAGACGTCAAGACCCTCATAACTGATGTCTATAGACCCTCATATACACCGGCTCCCTCGAATAGACGCCAAAACTAAACGAAAAAGTTAATTAAAAATAATTTTTTTATTCTATTTAGACATCTGTTATGGGGGAACCGACTTCTAAATCCCTTTAAACGTCTGTTATTGGGGAACCGACGTCTAAACCTTAACCCAGAAATTTAAAAAGTCACTTTTTGACTTCACTTAGACTTCTGATCCCGCCACTCCGACTTCTAAAGCCCTTTAGACGTTTGTTATTGGGGAACCGACGTCTAAACCCTAAACCCAAAAATTTAAAAAGTCACTTTTTGACTCAATTTAGATGTCTGATCCCACATAAAGCCGTTTAGACGTTTGTTATTGGGGGAACCGACGTCTAAACCCTAAACCCAGAAATTTAAAAAACCATTTTTTGACTCCATTTAGACGTTTGATCCCGCCACTCCGACTTCTAAAGCCCTTTAGACGTCTGTTATTGAAGAACCGACGTCTAAACCTTTAAACCCAGAAATTTAAAAAGTCACTTTTTGACTTCATTTAGACGTTTGTTATGGGGGAAACCGACTTCTAAATGTCGACATAAAAAACACCGTGATCACCAGACAGTCGTTACGCACACTCATTATTCATCATCTTCGTCGCGTCTCTATGGGTTACGCTTTTCAGGTTCTTTTTTTCACTTTTGCACCATTTTAAATTAATTTTACTCTGATTACATCACTCATTGATGCATTATCTTTCATTTGAACCGATTAATTGTTGGTTACGTACACTCATTGTTCATTATCTTCGTCGCGTTTTCTCTCTACGAGTTACGCGGTTTGTTTTCTCACTTTTGCATTGTTTTAAATTAGTTTTACTCTGATAACATCACTCTTTGATGCATTATCTTTCATTTGAACCAATTAAAATGTGTTTTGGTTGGTTGGGTTTTGGTGCAGTTATTCTCGTGTCGTTGGACGGCGTTCTTTGGTGGCGATTTCTTGCATTTTGCACTCTCCAATTCCCTCCACTACATATTATTAATTTTTAAATTTTCATTAATTGGTTTTTAAATATTTTCAGCTACCCTCATATTATTATTTAATTTTATTTTTCTAACTTATTACACAAACAAATTATTAAATTAGTTATTTTAACCAAATAAATATAGATTCATCAAAATTAATTTGACAAAAAATAACCATAATTACAATATTTTATTATGATTTTTTTTTCTATTATTATAGTAACAATATATTTAACTTATCTTATTTATAATAATAGCTCTTCAAATTTTTATTCCCAATTAATTTATTAATGTTAAATTAAACATATTTTTTAAATTTATTCACATCAGTTAAGAGAAAAATTTAAATTTTTAATAAAGTAATTTATTATTAATAAATATAAAAATTTATAAAACTAGAAAAAATATTACTAGAAATTCGTTTCTGAAAAATAAATTTAAGCAGTAAAATTAGAAAAAAAAATAATAAGAATTCTGTTTTTTACAAAAAAATAAAAAACTGTACTTAAATAATAAAAAGATCTAATTTAGAAAAATATTTTCGTGATTGTCTACTCACATCAACAAAGTTTAAAAGTGGCTTATAAATAGCAGAAAATGGCCAAACTAAAATAAGAAAACTTTTAACTTTTATATGCAGTATACATTATAATAATTCCAATGCTCCAAATGTCTTATAACTATATATACGTATTATATAATATACGATATAACATAATACATTATATACGGCTTTCAATGAATGTTAATATTACGTAACTCTTTTATATTTATTTTACATCATGATACAAAGATAAAATAGTTATAAAAATATAAAATTTTATATTTTTTTCAAAAAGAAAAATAAAAAATAAATAAAAATAATATAAAATAAATGTAAAAAATTTAAATAATTATTTTTCTAACTATAATAATAAAAAGAAACCAAAGAATAACACTAACCAACGTTAAAACCATTATAGCATTATACCACAGCCAATATTTACTCTAAATTCCCTTTCTGTGCTAAATAATCAAAATCAAACCTGTCTATTTATTAACCAACTTAATAAAATATTAAAGAAAACCTTGGCATTTAATGTTCTTAAGAAATGTAGCCACTACCATGTTTACAAGGATGACCTAAAAGTAATAGACAACTGTACCATTACCTAATACTTTAATACACTTTTCAATTTTATCTAATATAGAATTATTATTTTTACTTTTAAAAAAATTATTATTGTGACATTCCGGCGGACGAAGGTGGGAAGTGAGCGCTGGTACAAGAGGTACGAAGTACGGTTATTGGCAGATTTTTTGTGGAAGAACACATTGACGAATCGAGCATACATCAGAATGAGAGGAATCTGGACACTGTATAGGTGTAGAGGTATGAGACTGTACAGTTGAAGGATAACTTAAAAGAATTGATGGAGTTACTCATATCAACAAATGCATTTGCTTTTCGGTAACCCTAACATAATTTAGGGATACGTGACCTTCTGGAAAGTTTCCCAACTATCACTTATTTTAAAAATAATAATACTTTTACAATATTTTTTTGACAATATTTTAACATAATTTATGTATTATTATATGATTGGTTATGATTATTATTATTAATTGTAAAATAATTTTAAATCAATCACATGATACATAAATAATATTAAATTATACATGATAATATTTCAAGCCAACTAACCAAATATTTGCACCTAATGAAAAGAACTAATCTGTCCAAAATTTGATTATCTCTTATAACATATTTAAAACACATAAGAGTTTTTATCAATGTTTTATCAGTATTCCTATCATAACAAGATGGTTAGGGATGATACGGTGACTTTATACCATTTTTAAAATAAAAATTAATCTCATTTCTATATTTAAATCGATATAAAATTTTTGTCTGATTCTCTCGTTAGGTCATGGCTATATACTTGTACCAGTGTCCACAGCATTTTTTTATTGTTTCAATATAATTGGTTAATTTATAAAATAAAAAAAAATTCTTACGAAGTATCACAATGATGTATTCTCATTTCTTTAATATTATATATTTTAAAAAAATTATAATGGTATACATTTTAAATTAGAATATACCAAATAAAATTTTATAAAACCAAAATATTTATTAAATTTGTAAAATTAATGAAACAAAGTTTATAAAGTTAAACTTTTTAAACAAATATTACAAAAGGATTACAAATAATTAAATTTAAAAATATTTTAAATGTCTCTTTACTCTTATATTCTTTAAATTCTAATTAAATCCCTTTCTTAATACAAAAATAAAAAATTATAATACACCACTTGAATAAGATCACACAAAAAACTAAAGATTGAACAAATAATAATTAAAATTTAGCATAAATTTTTTATCTTTTAAACCTTTGATATATGTTAAAAGTTGATAAACAAGATTATAAGTATGACATTAAATTATTATATTTTATAAAATTGTAGTGATAGAATTACAGATAGTTAAAAATAATTATTTAAAAAACATTAAAATAGTATTACACATTATAACGATAAACAATAAATAAAAATATGAAAAAGCAGTCAAACGTGTGTTTTAAAATAATTTGATATATCATCAAATGAAATTATACAAAGAACAAAAAATTATAATTAAGAGTATATTAGATGAAAAATACCTTAAAGATTTAAATAAACGTTTAGATATAAAAGTAGTCGAATTATTGAGAGATAATATAATTGTTTTAACAAACAAAAATAATTCTTTAAATAAATAAAATTAAGAATAATCAATGAAACAAAATGGATTCTTTAAATAAAAAAAATTAAAAATAAGTAAAAATATTCAAAGATAAGAAAAAAAAATATTGAATTTACATATATTATTTTGAGCATAATTACACAAAAGTTCTGATATAAAAAAAATTATATTAAAGAAGTAAATTGATTTCATAATAATCTAAACAATAAAGAAGAGAGAAAAATTATAACTAAAGAAAAAAATATAAAGACTAGAAATTATATATATATATATATATATATAACAAAATGGTTATAAGTATTTTAATAATTTTAAATAGAGATAGGAATGAAATGCGAATAAATATTAAAATGGATTTAAGAAGAGAATGAGATAAATATTTATATGCATCTTTTGTTAAAACAAGGATGAATTTGAATAATACCTATATAAACAAATTTATTTGTCATCTTTACATTAATCTCAATTTTAATTCAAGTAATATATCTCTTAATTTATGAAATTCTAAATTTCATTTCAATTTCAAACTTTATTTTAATTAACTTGGAAGGAACTATATATCCATGTACCTCCATTCACCTAAACTTAATAAAAACAATATTTAAGTAAATTAGAAATCTTAATTTAGTGTCCACGTACCAACCCTAAAGAAAATTTCACTTACCAACCTTACTATTATGCCATCATTTGGCTTTAATATGCTTTTAATTTCTCTTAATCTTAATGCCTAATTCTACCTATCAAATTGTTTAATTTCACTCAAATATTTGTGACGTGCTTTTCTTCCAAATTGTCATTAGAAATTTTACCTTTCACATAAAAAAATATGAAAATTCAAATCCATTTATTTCTTTTCACGCAAACAAGGCCACAATTCCCTTTATAATTATATATAAGTATAGTCGAATATGATAAAAAAAAAAACTAAAACTATTTTAGTGCTAAATAATGGATCAAAAATCACCAGAAAAAGGTAACATCTATAATGATCTTATTATATGATTTATGTGTCCATGAAGAAGGAAACCTAACTCCATTCCAATTTTATCATTTCTTTTAATAAATTGGTTTAAATATGTAATTTGTTCATTTAAGTTAATACTATGCTAATAACGTTAAAAACCAAAAAAATAACAAATTAACACAAGTCACACCTTTAATATTGTTGGTACATTTCTAACGAAAAAGACTACATTACATTATTTTATAAAAATGAGATCCATTTGAGAAAAAAAAATATGTGTGTTTATTTTATTTTGTTGTGTTTTTTTTTGTCAACATGTCACCTAATTAAAATTTAGTTTATTAGAAATAAAAAGTTATAGAGTGAAACGCTTAGTATGAAGTAAAATAAAATGAATGTATATTGAGCTAAGAAAGGAAAACTCTCATAAAGGGTGTGATATTTTCTCTTTCACTCACAAGTTTTAATTCCTTTCTCTCCTTAAACATAACTTTTTTTTTTTCCTTATGCCTATTGTAGGACCTTTCGACCCTGTTAACTATGATCTAAAATTTATTGATTAACCAAACACATATTGAATACCTTATGTCGAATACCTGACATTCGATACCTTATACCCAATAGAGGTTACAAACTGGTTACCAAATACTTTATAAAGGATAAGATGCCTATCGGTGGGTGAGGATAAAATTGCACCCAAAGGATTAAGTTCAATACATTATATAGCAGGTATTGATGATGAACACAAAGTATAGTGTTCCCTCAACCAAAGATTAGGTGTCATCCACTAATGGATGCATTCCTCAGTGTAGTCAAGCGTTGCGTATCAGTACCTATCCCTACTTGTTGAAGAAATCAACATACCATGTAACTTAGCCAAAACTAGTTGTAGATTGACACAAGTAAAATGGTCATTGGGCCAATGGGTCATTGGGCCCATAATCGAGGCTCATCCAGGAAAAGGCTCATGGTTAGTAAAATACTCATATAAATATTAGTTTAATCAAGTTTTGACTTCACTTTTGTATTAATCATACTTTGACCAAAATCTTTGACTCAAAGCACAAACTTAAGTGTTAGAGAATCTTCTACAATCACTTCACCTGTTCATTTTGTAAAGGACAAATACCGGGAGAACAAAAGAGGTTTGAAGGACAAGTACCGAGTAAATGAAGTTTGTGAAGTGGAAAAAGAGTCATAGATAAGGAAACTCTTCATTCTCGAACCTTCATAACACTTCTTAAGTTAGTGCTTCAGTTTCTAAATCATGCCTACACTCATCATTCACTTTATTTCAAATCAGACATCCCAACACTCAGGCCTCTTCATCTTTATACTCATTGAGCCTAGGAGAAAATACTTATAATGTTATGACTAAAGATAACATTTTTTTTTAAAATTCTTTTGCAAAAGCACGCATGTCAACTACCAGATTCCAATATCATACTTGTACAATTCAACTACAAACTTACTACTAAAATTTTTTGTATGCCTTCAAGACATGAAAAGAATGAAGGGTTAGTGTGCTATATGTGGCTAAAGACCCTACGACCCTATCAACTATGACCTAAAGTTTAATGCTTAACCAAACATATTTCAGATTCTTCATGCTGAATATTTGATATCCAATACCTTAATTATATCTAGTAGAGTTCGCATGCCAATACCAAATACTTTATAAATGATAAGATGCCTACTAATGGTTGAGGACTACACCCCAAAGGAGTATAAGCTTAATACATTTTATAGCAGGTACTGATTACCGTATGTTGAGTACCACATTCCCTCAACCAAAGACTAAGTTCCATGCACTGATGGACACACTCCTCCTCACTAGGGTCGCGTGCCCCCTAGTGATACCTACTCCTTCCTATCAAAGACATCAACGTACCACGTAACTTAGCCAAAGTTGGTTACAGATCGCCATAGAAAAAATGGCCATTAGGGCAATGAGCCTATAATTGAGACCCATCCATGTAAGGGTCCATGGTTAGTGAAATACTCTTATAAAAATTTTTTTAATTAGGTTTTAACTTTACTTTTGCATTAATCATATTTTGACTAGAATCACTGACTTAGAACACTAACCTGAACGCTGAAAAATCTTTTACAAGTATCACATTCGCTCATCTCATAAAAGACAAGTATTGAAAAAACAAAAAAGGTTTGGAAAATAAGTATTGAGCAGAAAATAATCCTTGCAGAGTAATCTAATTCTATAAATACAATTACTTTTAATATTAATGTTTTAAACTAAATAAATATCATAGAATAATAAAGTCTAAAAAAGAGTTATTTTTTAACCAAATTGTTTCCTACTTAACAAATTAGTTTATTAATTATTTAATATTGTTAAAAGAATATTATCCAAAGCATACATTTAAAAGTTATTCAATTTAAAATATATACATTTAATTGGTTTAATCAAGATTCAAATATTACTATTGCGTGTACTATTAAACTTTATCTTTGTTTCCAACAAACTTGTAAAATTTAAATTCACCTTCCTAATATTAACAAAATTTGACGATTTATGAATTGAATAAGTATAAATAATTAATGAAAAGAAATTAAAATAGTAAATTTCATGCATAAGAGTTGGTTGATGGCAAATATACGCAGTTATACACATACGAAATAAAATATTTACTTAAAAAGTGCTTCATATAAAGAGAAAAAAGGAAAATACTATTAATCATAAATATTCTAAAAGATAATCATTATCCAAAAGGCATTTTCAAAACACAAAATCAGAGAAGCTGTTAGATAGATAGCATCCACAAATTAAAGAAGTTAAAACACGATGAACGTGTTAGAATATTAAGAGTACAGATGTATATTGCAACTGAAATTGAGATGAAGAATAAAAAAAATATATACTAAAAATAGAGAGGGTAAGTCGTCACTAGTTTATTCTGAAAATAATTTATTTCGATAAATTATGAAAAAAAAATCATAAAATGTGAAAACTAGATTTTATAGGGTTGAAAGTTAATTACATATAAGAAAGTTGTTACCATCCTAAAATGTTCGTTTGTAGGTAATATTTTTAATTAAATGTGTAAAAAAATGTACTTTTTAAAAATATTTAATTTTTTCTAGAATAATAAAATACTAAAATGAAACAGTTTTTGGTTTTTTTTTTTTTTAATTTTTGGGTTGGACAAGATTTAATCATTACTCATACATATTTCAATTCACAATGTAAATCAAGGTTCACCTAATTTTTAAAAGACTATTTGAAAAATGATTTCTGAAATTTTTTTATTTTTTTAAAAGTGAGACTAACCTTGCTTCGATGTATTTCCATCATCACATTATTCTTAAAAAGAATAAAGTTATTTGATTGTTGATTTTTTAGCAATTTAAAATATGGGTATAAGAGAGTCAAATAAAAAAAAGCAAACAAGTGCCCACCAACTAGCAAACATATCAAAACAATGATTCCCTCAAATACGAAGAACAAAATATGAGAAACCTATAAAATACAACAATAGTGTAAGACTTATTTTGAAAATTTCTCTAATGATTTTGAAAATTCTGATTATAGCTTGATACTTATTGAGAATTATTAATTGAGTCTGCAAAATTAGATAATGCTCAAGAGAAATTGAAAAATGATTTTAAAGAATTATTATTTAAAATATGAAAATATTTTAGAAGAAAATAAATATTTAAAAAATAAAATTTCATATTATGAGAAAGGAAAATATGGTAGTAGCAATGGATGTATTTCTTATTTAAATAAAAATAAGCTACTCTAGACAAAACAACTCATGTTGAAAGTAGTAAAAATAATTTAAAATAATAAAAAGATTATTAAAAATAAGTACGTTCCTTAATATAATTATAATTATGATTATAAAAATAACTAAAAGAATCCGTAGAGTTTGGTTAAAAGAAGGAACTGCTCATAAGAAACCAAATGTTGTTACTTGTTTATATTGCATGAAAAAAAGGACCATACTTTTGATCAATATAAAATAAAACATTATGGTATTTCTTATGGAAAATATACTTGATATAAAATGATTTAAAATGACTTGCAAGAGACAACAAAAGAAGAAAAGAATAATCCTCAAACTGATGATTTGGCTAAGACATGGCAACAACACCAAGGATTATCATTAGTCAATGTTATTGCAGATGTCACAAAAGGGGTAAGTACTCGAAGAAACTTAGTTAATTATTGTATGATTGTTTGTTTTTTTTCACAGTTAGGACCTAAGAACATAAAGGAAGCTCTTCAAAACGATTAATGGTGTATAACAGTGGAAGAATAACTTAACCAGTTTGAAAGGAATCAAGTGTGAGAACTAATCCCTAAAGAGAACACTCATAGTGATAGGAACTAAATGGGTGTTCAGAAACAAACTAGATGAAGATGGAAATATCACCAAGAAAAAAGCTAAGCTTGTCACACAAGGCTATAGTAAGATATTGATTATGATGAAACATATGCTCCTGTTGCTAGGTTAGAGGAAATACGCATACTTCTTGTTTATGCATCTATTATGAAGTTTAAATTATATCAAATGGATGTTAAAAGTGCTTTTCTAAATGGTTTACTAAAAGAAGATGTATTTGTTGAACAACCACCTGGTTTTGAAGATCATAAATATCCAAATCACATCTTTAAATATAGAAAGCTCTTTATGGTCTAAAACAAACCCCTAAATCTTGGTATGAAAGGCTTAGCAATTTTCTATTAGAAAATAGATTTAATAGGGTTAAAGTTGATTCCACATTTATTTTTATAAAAAGAGTAGGAAAACATATTCTACTTACCCATGTATATTTTTATGATATTATATTTGGATCAACTAATAAATCTCTTGCGAGGATTTTACTAAGACTATGCAGGTTGAGTTTGAGATGTCAATGATAGGTGAGCTGAAATTTTTCCTTAGTTTACAAATAAAGCAAATGAAAGAAGGTACGTTTCTTTCCCAAATTAAATATTGTAGAGAAATCTTGAAGTAGTTTTAAATGGATAAAGCTAATGGCATCCACTCCTATGACAACATCATGTTATCTTGACAAGGAGCAAATATGTTTACCTACCTTCTTCTTTCAGTGTTAATTCCTCTCTTTGTTCAACTGAATAATATCTAAACTAGCATTGATGTCATCTTTGTCTTTCCTTTTATATTTAGAAGTGTTGTAATTAAACTATCACACATATTCTTTTCAACATGGATTTCATCTATGCATGTCACACATTTAATCTGCACCAATACGAAAGATAATAAAGTATTGACCTCTTCTTTCATATGTTAGTTAATATTGCATTTCATTTTGTGTAGCACATCTCTTATATTTCAAAAAAATTTCTATCACATTTCGCATTGGTCTTTAGATAAGACAAAATGAAAGTGGTCACACGAGATCTCCACAAGTAAACATGCACCTGAAGATCAACATAAATGTAATGAACCAAAATTAATTGAAATATATGAAATATAAATTATGTTATGTACTAATCAACTAATAAAAAGTTATTACTTTTTCCTAACTTGTGCATCAGTGAATTAAAGATTCAATACATTTATTGTCAGTACAATATCACTAAATTTAAATAAAGTTTTGATTATTTAAGATTGAAGGAGTACTAAATAGATCAATATAGTAAATCTCAAATGAGAAACTAAGGATTACTCAATGCATATGTCCAACAAAAATTGTAACATAAAAAATAAAAAAGAACTTTCCCATAGTCTAACAATATTTGCTTAAGGTCGAACACCTCCAAACTCAATACAACACGTTTCAATACTTTCATTGATTGTCATGCAAAAACGAAAGTGAGGGCAAAGAGGAAAAGGAGGTGAGGGGAAAGATGAAATACTCACATTCATAAAATATATTCTCTGATAACAGATATGCGAAATGTTGATTGTATTTAGTAATAGTTTCTTTATAATATTTTTCAACAACTTCTATTCTAAGTAACATCTGTTAAAAAAATAACTGTGCTTTATTCCAAGGGAGATAAAGAAATAATCATAAGTCAATATGTTTTATTAGTGGAACTCATTATGGTTTTAAATGAACACTTGACATAACATCTATAAACACATATACATATATAATAATAGTTGTGGATGAGTCATGTTGAAAAGACACCCTCGTTTATGATGATAACAACGTAATCCAATCATGTTATAAATTTTGTGAATAAGACTTGCAATTTTTTAATACTCTAAAATGTCTTGTATAGATAAAACTTCAACTTTTACATTACAGAATAAACTCATTTCCAAATATTTAACCTTTATGGATGACACATTATAAATCAAAACACATACACTTGTCAAATATACTTAACATCTAATATGAACAAAGAATTATACTATAAGGAAACCATTTTAATTTTAAAATATTTATTGCCAAATTGCAACTTAATTAGAGTTGATGTAGTCTATTCTAATACAATACAAAACAATTAAAATTTTCTTTTACAAATAAAAAAACATTAAATTATTTTTAACTTTTTCTCAATAAATATTTATTTTTGTATCTGATTAACATACATTATCTAAATGTTAAAATATACTGATGTCAGCGTTAGTTTAAAGGACGTTAAATAAAATAGATAGTTAAAATAGATAAATTAACATGAGTTAACAGACAATATATAGCTATAATAAATATTAAAAATAAAAAAATTAATATTAATTTAACAATTCTAATTTTATTTATTTTTAATGTTTATATTTATTTAAATTAACATGATTTAATATATAATAATTAAAATAAATTTTCAAAATAAATAAAAATGTTAACTAAAATAAAAAAAATTAATATTGACTTAATATATGTTAATGTTATTTACTTTTTATATTCATATTTATTTGATTTTGATATTTATATTTATTTAAGTTAAAGATTAAATATTCATTAACTTATTTCTATTATACTTGTTTGGTTAACATTCGTTTAGTTACATCAACACAAATATTTATTTATTAAATATATTAAAATTAATTTGGTATCTTTTAATTTTTTTAAATGATAATTTTTTTCTTCGTGTCAAAATCATAAAATTCACTAATACCAATAATAATATTTAAAAGTTAAATTCAATTTTTTTAAGTTATTTTTATAAAATCGTTTTTCAAATTTAAATTCCATTTTTAAAATATATATATATATATATATATATATATATATATTTCACTTGATATATTTTAAGAAATATATATTGATTATAATAAATAAAAATATTCTTATATATTATGAATTGTAAGTTTTAAAATCAAGATATTTAAATAATTGTTCTAATAACTATTTTTTTTGTTACATTACTTTGCATGCACTGTGAATATGATTTTGACTGCACATAAACTTTGGTACATGTGATCCAAAAACATAGATCACCCAGTTTATTTCTGTTTGGCTTTCAAATTTTCCTTTCAAACAGCATATATTTTAAATTTTACATGTGATACATTTTTGCATAGATTAGTATATACTGTTTTAAAAGTTTTAATAATTACTTTTGAAACTATATCTAAACTAATTTTTAATTAATTAAGAATATAACAATATTTACATTAAGACCCGAATCGAAATTAAATTATTTTCTCAATCACAGTCAGTAAAATGAAAGAAAGAAAAAAGAGGTCATCAGGATTGTAAACAACTAAAATTTTAAGCATGTTACCGACAAAGTTTAACGTAGTTTGTTTGATTTAAAGTGACTAAGATAAAACTTTAGTTTTAATTAGAAAAGTCTCACGTAAGATAGGTACTAGCGAAGAATATATTCTTTATTGAGTTCCTTGCTGAGCTGTGCATGATAAAAGTTGAACTGTCATTCAAATAAAAAGAAAGTGGTGCTGTAAATTTTACACACTTGAATCATGCAATTGGGAAGAATTTTGTATGGACAGAAGTTGAAGCTGCAACATTGGCAATTCTAAGTCACTAAATAATATTCTTCTCACAACACCAAGCATCAGAAACCCTTTGCTATTGTCTCAGTTGGGGATATTTAATTTCCTGTCTGTTGAGGCCATTATCCCATCAGAGGGTACATTCAGAAGACTACCACACAAAAGTGGATTTCTGATCGAAAAATGATTATGTTTTGTTAGAAGTCCCACATCGACTAGAGATAAGGTCAAATTATAATATATAAGTAAGGTGCAAACCTTACCTTACAAACTAATTTTGTGGGATTGAGGTAGGTCTTAAATCCACTTTCTATTTCATCCGTTATTATAGACCATTCAATTTCCAGTTCTATGCACGAGATGTTTATATCCACTTTCTAAGATATTTTACACACCTAAATTTTTTATATTTATTTGACACTATCTTTACTTACTTTTTACTCTTTCATTTCTTGAAAAAATATAAAAGTTTATACTTATATAACCATTTTACCTTTATATTATGTCTCAAATGAATGTAAAAATGTGTCATGGTATCATTTCTATTATCACACTCTTATCTATCTTTTTTGTATAATTTCTTTTTATTTTTCCAATAAGGCAACTTTAGTTTTGCATCTAAAATTTCAACTATTGTGAATGTAATTATTATCGGGTTTAACAGGTTTCCTATTCTTTTTTATTGTCTAATAGGCTTCTTATATACTATTATGATTATTACTTTTTATTTTATTTTATCACAATATTTTAATTTTAATTTTTAAAACAAGGTAATTCTTTTGTCAAATTAACAGTGTGATAATGGTAACACACTTGATGTTAATAGTAAATAAGTATGTTTTTTTATTTCTTGAACTGTTTTGAAAAATAATGTTTCATCTCTAAATTACATTATATATACATATATATCTTCCATTATTTTATGAAATTAATGTTCCTAACAAATGTCATGTGAAGATTATAATATAGTTTATTGTAAAACTTTATTTACCATACGGAAAACACTTTATGAATATTTTGATGAGAGATATTTTATATCATTTTCATAAAATACACGAACAATATTGTTTAGCTTAAAAACAAAAAATATATATATTTTTAAGATAGTTTATAAACGAGAAACATATTTAACACTAGAAAATAATGTCATTGATTAAAATTGACTTGTTAATAGAAATTATATAACATTAAAATATATTGTTAATAATGTCATTGATTATTTTAAACACATTAACTTGGTGGGCATATCAACTTCTCACCTCAATAAATATTTTAAATATGACAATTGTATAACATTATAATACTTTTATACAAGTTTGGAATTTGTTCTTTTATACTTAATATACATTTTGAAAGAATAAAAGTTGCATACTTTAGTGCTTAATCTGAAAATAAAATTAAATGATTAAAACGAGAGAACTAATTAAAGTACAAGTAAAACTCTTTTATTTACATGTTGACATTGAAAACTGGGAAGGTATATGTTCAAGTGTCAAAGAAGAATGATATCCATCTTAATTTGTGGTTACAATATTTTTTTCTTTCATAATCCTTAGGCATCACCATCGTCATCGAAGATAAAACCACTTTTTTTAGCAGTGAACACGAATAGTGTTCAGCAACTGAATTGGTTAACTTAGCATCATTAAAATCCCTTCTGTCAGATGAGTTTTATATTCCATATACCACAAATTGTTCGTAAGGTTCAAAGAATTCTTGGTGATGCGTGAATGAGAATAATAAAATCTAAAACATTGAATGGTAAAATCTGATTTTATTTCCTTTTCTTGGATGTTCTCCTTACAGAAAAAGTGTGACAATAATGATAGTCTTGAATGTAGTTTTAGTCCTATAATTATTTTTGTTGTTGGCCAAGTTTCTAGGAAGAAATAAAAGAGTTTTAAGTAAATTTGAGATTGGTTTTGAATGATTAAAAGTAAGGAGGATTTGGCTAAGGTTCTTAAGAGATAAGATAAAAAAGAAGAAAAGACGAGTAAGAGAAATTCTTTAAGAAGATAATACGTTATCTTTGGTCAAATTAGCTTTACTTTGGGAGATTTTGAGATGAAATTGAATCCACCACACATTTCAAGAGATAAATAAGGGAGAAGGGATCGTAATTTGAGTTTTACGCAAGACAATACAAAAAATTATGTATTTGTCAATGGAAAATTACTAGCATAATCACATTCGTTAGTAAAATTTAAATTATCTATATGACTAACAAATATTAATAGTTGTATTATTAATAAAAATATTTATCGATAAATTAATTCTAATTTAAATTTGATGTATTTTTTTTTGATAAATATTCATTAATAAGTGTCATGTGTGTTCATTAGTCGATACTATTTGTTACTAAATTGAGCATAAAATGGTGAGATACATGTTTAGGGTCTTAAAATCTTTGTTTGTTGGTAATATTCATTAATAATAAGTTGCTTTATAGATGTTTATTCGTTAGTAATAATATTAGTAATTGAAACAATAAAAATGGTTTTCATTTTTCACACAACTTTTTTTTTTCTTTTTTTTTTCGTATTTAGAAAATTCCTAACCAAACTTTTAGGTTTGGATCATCAAAATCAATTTTCATTACACACGGTTGGTGATATGTTGTTAAAGGTGGGCTTATAATTGTAAGTTTGATGTTTTTCTGATTGTGAATTTAGCTGTTGAGGATGAACTAGTGCAAAAGAAGTCATGAATATGATGGTAAAAGAGTTTACTAATAAAATAAAATTGTTGTAACTGATCATGCAGGTTACTTAAAAGGAGGAAGAAAGAACTCCAAGACTAGCACTGTCACATGTTATGAATGTGGTAAAAATGATCACATCAAGTCGGAGTGTCAAGAGTTGAAAAACAGACAAAAGGTTGACTCAAAGTATCCACAGGACAAGAGAAGAAGTAAACAAAGGAAGACTTACATTGCCTGGAAAAACAGTGAGGATGACACATAATGTGATGATGATCATAGTGTTGAGGAGGAGTCAAACTTGTGTCTCATGGCAGGATCTGTGCATTCAAAAGATAGTGACAGTGACTTCGAAAGTAAGCCTATCGAAGTAAAGTATGACTTGCTACTGGATGCTTTTCAAGAATTACATGTTGAGGCAATGCAGTTGCAATACAAGGTAAATCGATTACATTCTGAAAGAAAAGATTATGAGTATCGTATTAACAACCTTGTTGAGGAAAATGAGAAGCTCAAAAATGAATTGGAAATTGCTTTACAATCTGTTAACAATATTGTAGAAACTGAAGTTCAGATTGTAGAGAAAGATTGTGAAAACTACACTACTCATTTGGAAAAAAATGATTACTTGACTAGAACGCTATCTAAATTTACTCTAGGAAGAGATAATTTAGAAGCTGTTTTAAGGTCACAAGGTAGAGCAATAAACAAAAAAAGAATAAGTTACAAGGCTAAGAGCAATAGAATTAATTCTAAGAAATTCATTTATCTAAGCAAACATGTTACAAATGCATACTTTTATTGTAATACCATTGCGCATACAGTAAGGAACTGTTACTATAGAAATGTTGGTGTAACAAGAAAGTACAAATGGATTCCAAAGGAACAACCTCCTGTGACTAACCATAAAGGCCCCAAATTTATTTGGGTACTGACATCAAAACCTTTTTAGTGTTTTGCAGGAAAGTAAGATGCTATATAGGCAGAGAAGTGCTCAAGGATGATTTTAGTGGAATATATCACAGATTCTTGAGTGACTCAATCTGGTAACGAAAATTGTTAAATTCATGCACTCATGCATTAAAGGTTTATGTATGTGAATGAATGTTGTATGCATGATTGATGATTGCTTGTCTGGTTAATGTTTTTGCATGAAAAAAATGTTTTCATGATTTTTAATTGGTTATGCTATAAAAGAAATCGATTAGATTTTCTGTGTGTTTCTCTGTTTTGGATGTAATTGTGATAAAATGGAATCGATTATAAGAATAATAAAATTGATTAAATATTCTGATATGGGTTTTCTCGTTTTGAAAATTTAAATGGGTCTGATGCTAATTTTTTTTTATTGCACGCCCTTATAAGCATTGGATTTGAAAATCTTAGGTGTATTGAGTTATCTTTATATTGCACGAAACTAAACCCTAACACTATGTAAGATTGTCTAAAATCCAAACTCAGAATGACTTCTTCATCACCTTCCTCAAGAGGAAAATGGAAAGCTACCAGTGTTATAAGAAATGTTGATCCTTTAGGATGGATCAGTGATGAAGAAACTCGTGAGGTGTTTTTAAGGTGGAAGATGATCAAAACTGTTGTTCCTCACAAATATTTAGACCTTGACCTGTTTAGAAAAAAAAGGTTTTCACTTCTAAGAGTGGATTGAAACTCAAGGTCTTACTACATTTGTGTAAATGAAGGGGGACTACTACACATATTTAGTGGAAGTCTTCTACACCAATCTAAGAGACATTAATGGAGTCATTCACTCTTGGGTGAAAGGTATAAACATTTACATTGATGAAAATGTATGGTTACAAGTGGTAGGATGAAAGGCTGAGGGATTACACTCTTATGTTCGTAACTATGAAACAAATATGTGGCTAAAGGAAAAGGATGTGTACAGAAACTGGCTGAGGTTTCTGGGGAGGTACACAATAGAAATATTATATGTTCATGATGGGTTGAACGAAGAAGAGAAAATGGCTGCTTACATTCTTGCATGGTTGATTCTTCTCGGAAGAATCTTGGGAGACAGGATGACAACAGAAGATGTTTTTCTGTTTATGCAATTAAAAATGACATTCCTACCAACTGGGTTCAGGTGATCAAGGATCATATGATTGAGGGTGGATTCAATCAAGCAAGACCCTTGCCATATGGTGTGCTTATCATTAAGGTTTTGATACTTCAAGGTGTTGATGTAAATGGGGAGAAGAAACTCTCTTGTGATAGATCAAATGTGATTAATAGAATGACCATAACCTTCATTGGCCTTGTGAAGACTATGAATGGATGATGCTTCAAAGATGAAGAAAATATGGTTGCAAGTTCAGGAAGCTCACTTGCATTAAATGAAGATCACACCAGTTTCATTCCTGAGACCAATTTTGAAAGATTTGTTATTGAACAATCCAGGAATACATTTGAAAGAATTATGATGCTTGAAAAGATTCTCTATCAGAAAAAGGTAAAAGATGATTCAACAATAGAGGATTCTGATGAAGAGTCTAATGAAGAAGATTCTAGGAATACGTCTCACTCAGAATAGGGTCTTAGAGTCATAGTATTGAGTTTGTGGTGTCCTTGTTTTGTCTTGTTTCATTATGTTCTTTTTTGTAGAGAATGAATTTCTTTATATGCAATATTTTGCTTTAACTGATTGTACTTGTTTATGAATATTAATGAAAGTTATATTTTTGGTTTTAATCAATCTGTGTGAATTGAAAATTGTGATTGATGGATTAATCTGATTAATAATCGATGAAATCACTTGTAGGTATGTAACATGAACATATCATTGTTACTTCATGTTATTGCATGATCATACTTAAACTGTGATGATGATTATTGCACTGCATAAAGACTAAAATGCTTGATCTAGTTGAGTTTGAAAGGTTATGCAGGAATACTGATTAATGGTTGAGCTGATATGAGCAATTGACATTACTCTGCAGCATGGAATCGATTAAGAGGAAGTTCTAATTGATTGTTGTCCGTCATTTGGTTTGAAGTTTCTAAACTTCTAATTTCTATACTTTAAACAATGAATCGTTGTTTGTTTATTCATCGTATATCTTATTTTGTTTAATCCGTTATGAATTTGATATGAGATTATGAGTGATTAAACTGATTTGGTTGGTTCAAAATGTATCAAAATTTCTCTGATATGATATTTGTAATATTTTCTGATACATTGCTTGAACTCACTTGATTGATACGTACTCTGTCATATCTCTGTTATGCATTTATGATTTGATATGTGATATGCATAATGATAGGGAGAGTATTGTATGCTGTTATATAATAGTTCACTTGTTACAAAAGGGGAGAAAATGCTAAATTAATGTGAATACTATTGACAATGGGAGCATCAAAATAATTCTGTAATCTTGATTAATGCATCTCTATTTGATTCATCATCTCTGTTTCAATTACAGTTTATTACATGTCCTTTTTTGCTAATGCCTAAAGGGGGAGAAGTATTTGAAGTAATTGAACTGTGTTATTGAGATAATTGAAAATGTGTTTGGTTGTGAACTGTGCAACATGATTTTATTAATCATTATTGTGCATCATAAAAAAATGGGGAGATTGTTGATTAGGGGAACACGGTGTTAGCTAAACCCACTCCTTAATGTTTGTTTTTGATGATGACAACACATTGTTAATAAAAACACATGTGTGTTATGTGTTATATGTGTTTATGCTTATTGTGAAATATGCACATATGTATTGTGATTGTCACATTTGATACATTGTGTTAATTGATGCATACTTTGTAAAGTGATCATATATGTGTATGCACAATATATGTTTTGGAAAAAGAAAAACCACATGCATAAAAGTATATCTGTATGACTTAATCGATTACAGTGTTGTGATAATCAATTAAGGTCATCAGACAATTTGAGTTTTAAATTGTGGCAAAACAACTAGTTTTGAATTGATTACATTAGGTTGTAAATCGATTAAAACTCATGTGTTTGCAAATATATTTTTTAAATGTGTTGTGATGAATTTTGGAAAGAAAAGTTTTTAAAAATATGCTAAGTGTTGAAAGCTTAATTGATTACATGGATTATGTATTCAATTAAGTCTGTTAAGATTTGAAAATTGTTTCATGCTTGTCATAATTGTTTCAACGGTCCTATTTTTAAATGTGTTGACTAAGCATTTAAAGAGAATCGATTACATTTATTGAATATTCAATTATGTGCTTTGACTGTTGTTAATCTGTTACAAGTGTTTAATGTAACCGATTAGATTAATAGAGTAATCGATTAAATTGCGTCAGATTTGACTAAAACTATATATAAACGCATTGATTGAATTTCCGAAAGACAATTAAGATTGACACTTTTATATCTGATTCATTTTGTTTGAAAAGTTTTACATTTATTGAACATTTATTGAACATTCAATTATGTGCTTTGATTGCTGTTAATCTGTTACAAGTGTGTAATGTAACTTAATGTAACTTATTAGATTAATAGAGTAATCGATTAAATTGCGTCAGATTTGACTAAAACTATATATAGAAGCATTGATTGAATTTCTGTAAGTCAATTGAGATTAACACTTTCAATTATGTGCTTTGACTATTGTTAATCTGTTACAAGTGTTTAATGTAACCAATTAGATTAATAAAGTAATCGATTAAATTGCGTCAGATTTGACTAAAACTATATATAGGCGCATTGATTGAATTTCTGTAAGACAATTGAGATTAACACTTTCAATTATGTGCTTTGACTGTTGTTAATCTGTTACAAGTGTTTAATGTAACCGATTAGATTAATTTGCGTCATATTTGACTAAAATTATATGTAGATGCATTGATTGAATTTTTGTAAGACAATTGAGATTAACTTTTTCATATCTAATTCATTTTGTTTGAGAAGTTTTACAGAGGTGACCAAAGGCTCCAAGAAACAAGAACTTTAAGTGGTTTACTATTCTTGTAGATTTCTTGACAGACAAGCTTGACTGATTTCAAGAGGCTGGTCTTTCTGCACAACTAAGTTGCTTGTTGTGTGATCAAGAGAAGATTCACAAACGTTGTGTTGCTGTTCCCTGTGCATGTTGCTAGGAAGAAGAACGAGGAGTTCTTGTACTTTGAGAGGATTCTCAAAGGGGTGACTGTAAGAGAGGATTGTTCTTGTTGTAGGTCTTTTGTATTTGGCTATATTAGATTAGTAAGTTAGAGAGGTGATTTACATTTTGATAGTTTGGTCGCTATAAAACTCTTATTGTAAAAACTTAGATCTCTACAATGCAATTGGCTTTGAATCTCGGATTAATTGAAATGATACTAGATGTAGACAATTGATGTCGAACTAGTATAAAAATCAAAGTTTGATTTTTCTTCTCCTTAAATCTCTTCATTAATTGATTACGTTATGTCTTTAATTGATTATGCATACTGTTACATTACATGCATATTGGTTATTGTTAAAAAAACATACTATTTGCAAAAAAAATTTCAAAAACGATTAATTTTATAAAACACTAATTCACCCGTCTTAATGTTGCAAAACAAAACTCATCTATTCTAAAAAAAACTTTGCACAAAAGTAAAAGGATAATTTGTAAAAGAAACAAATCTTTAATCCTAGTAACTATCTTTGGGAGGTTGTCATTCAAGCAGATAAAAAACAAATCTAATCAAACTTATCTTTTGCAGTCAATTCACTCTGTGACATGAATAAAATAATCTTCTTATTTTGTTCTTATCATGAGTGCATGAAATTTCTTTAAGAATTGAGCTTGGTCCACTTATTTCTATTGATTTTAATTGGACCAATGGGCTTGGATTCATGGGTTTATTATGGGTTTGTAATACATTTTTTCTAAATATCTTAATAAACTAAATTTTTTAAATTTAGTAAAAATTTCTATAAATCTTATTAGAGATGGATGTTGCAACCAAATTAGTAACAATCTAAAAATATAAAAATATTTATTTTAAATTCATACTAGAAATCAAATAAGAATCAAAGATCACAATACATTTAACAATTATATATTGAACGAATAATTTTCAGTGAAATTTTAAATATTTGTAAAAATTACAGGACCAAATTGCAATTAAAAATTGGCAAGGGACTAAAATACAATTATTAAAAATATTTAAGAACTATGTTGTTAATACTGAAAAATAATTAAAGACCAATTTGAAATCATTAGAAAATATGTAGAGGTCAATTTGTAATTTAAGAAATTTTACAAATTATATGCAATTATGAAAATATTTTTTTTTTGCAGTTAGTAGAAAAATGTTTTTTTAGATTGTCGGATAGGATTTAACCTGAACCAGTGAACACTGTTAATTATTACATGAAGTAATAGTATTAATGATGAAAAGAATCATTTAAACTAATAATCTTAAATAGTTATTTTAAACTCTCTTTTTTTTTTCACACATTCTATTTTTATTTTATTTTTATGTATTTCTTTTGAACAAACTATTTTAATTTACATTTAACTTACAGTTAGTATAAAATATGTATTGCCTGAATTCAACATTATTTTGTACTATATCAAATATATTCATCGAAATAGATTACGTTTTAAAAAAGGATTGAATGATGAAAAGAAAACAGAACAAGAAAAAATTATTTATCCTCGGCCAATTCAACCGAAAACAGAAAATTCAATTTTAACAATTTTAAATCCACATGTTCATAAAAGACTTACTTAGACAGCACTTCCCCAGTGTACATCTCTACTTTTGATTTTCAAATTAGTTTTCTTCATATTCTGATTTATATTTTATTCAAATTTGTAAAGATTAAATTATAATATATAATATTCAACGTAAGCCTTTATGTTTATTAAGTGGATTTACAATTAAATTAAAACTTAATCTATAAGATTATTTTAGTTGAAATTTGAGTTTACTTCAATATTTAGAAATTACAATATATAAAGCTTTATAAAGAAGGTAATGATATTTTGATAATATTTTTGACAACTTTTTTGATAACGAGACACGTGTTATCATTTTATTGGTTTATTTGAATTTACGTTTAAAAATATTTAAAACGAATCAATCACAAGCTATCACGTTGTCAAAAAGTTATTAAAAAATTATTGTTAAAAGAAGTTTTTGCTTATAAGAAGGGTACCCTCATGGGTCTCTTCAGTGCTAAAACATAGCTTAGCAATCGTGTAAGAGAGAAATCTTAAATGTTAAGTATCACTCTGTTTTCGTAGTAAATAGCCAAACATGGCAGAGATTCTTGGCATGGTTGCTGCTGTTATTGGTATTTCTTTGTTCATTCATTCCTTATCTTCTTACCATTATTAACCTTTACCAAGTTTGGGTGTTTCTTGCAGGGAATGTTGCGTCAGTGTCTCTCTATGCAGCACCAACGTATGTTACATTCCACCACTCGTACATGCTTTCACCATCCCCCATTTCGTGATCATGAAGCATTGCCTTTTTTCCTCACTTGTGCAGGGTTACCTTCAAAAGGCTCATAAAGAAGAAAAGCACAGAAGATTTTTCATGCATTCCTTACATCATAGCACTTGCTAGGGCTTGCAGTCGTAAGCAACAAGTAGGAAAATTTTCCTTTGGTCACAGTTAATGGAGTTCTGATTCTCCTTCAACTATCATATCTTCTAGTTTATCTGTGGTTTTCTTCACCCAAAATATATATATATATATATATATATATATATATATATATACCCTCTTCTTTTTGTGAATTTAAATCCTTTCTAAACTTCATACCTTGTTTTATTGTATTGTATATTAGGTTTCTATAATTTGATCAAGCCAAACTAAACCACCAAATCAAATGCACACTCATACTAAAACCAAAGGTTGAAAACCTAAGATACATCCATGCAAGTCTTCATTAATTATATTAAGTTTCTTCCAACAACAAAGGATATGTTAACTACAGTCATAAACTTTTAATTTCACCACCTTTATCCAAGAAAAGGGTTTTTTGATTTTTTTTTATATCTATTTGATAGTATTCTTAACTACGTTTCACTTTTATTTATTTTTTAAATACAAACTTTATTATTTTATGAATATTTTACCTTCACGAGATTTGTCAAATAGTGTTAAATAAACTTTTTTCTTCAAAATAAGTTGAATATCTCATATTTTTGAGCTGACAAGCGTATTTTGTCAAGTTGTCAAACTTGTCTTATGCATAGTCAAGTTTGTCTTGTCGAGTATTCGAGCTATCCAACTGCAATGTTGTCGAACTGTTATACATATTAAGACAAGATTGTCTAAAGAGATTACACTGTCTACTCAAAGTTTTGAAGTTTAATAATAAGCATCAAGCAAAATATCTTTTTAGTTTAACAATAAGCATCAAACAAATATCTTAACGTGAAACATCTAAGCGTTTACTCAAATCAAATGAAAATCTAAGGTTTTATATGAAAAGTTATGTAAATCGTCCAAGTTCTAATAGAAAGCCTTCTCAAAATAAGGATATATAAAACAATGTTTCCTTAAAGCTTATATCATATAACATATTGTTAATAGGAAGCTTCTGATCAATGAGAAAAACCTACATGTTTCGGGTATGAGGTTGAGTCACTTCTAACACCTGCACAATTTCTCCTAAGATATCGTCCGTGATTACTCTTCTTGTCCTTATCCTTGCTCCACCGTCCGGAGGTATACTTGTCAAAGGCTCTCCGATGCTTAAGTCAGTGAACTGTTCGTACGGGTGTTCTGAGTAATAGTATTAAATGCACAATAAATGCGATCACCTACCTCTTACCTTCTGTATTTATAGTTTTCCACATGGGCTTTAGATTAGCGAAACCTTAATCTCGATCCAATCCCAGCCCAATACCTTTAATTACCATTTACCTTAATCCTTGTAGAAAACCTGTTCATCAACTAAGGTCAGACGTCCTAGACCTCCGGTTTTGCATGTTGGATCAACCGCATCTATTCGCTGTGTAAGGTCGTCCGGTTTTCTTGGTGCGGGATGTCATGTATGGTCGTCCGGTCCATATGGTACACTACACAAAAGTTTTAGAGATAATGTGCTTAAGGGTTTCTACTCATGAAGAGATGAAAAGAAAAATATTTCATGAAGGAATCTTTAGAATATGTGCAAAACACATGATATGTTCTCAAGCTCTATAATAGAAATATCTATTCTTGAGAATCATAAAAAAACTGGAGCTTAATGTCTTACATAAAAAAGTAGTGTAGTAAGCAAATAAAAATATTTCATTTTTAGTAGTAAAAGAAGAAAATTCATGGTTGTGGTATAATAGGGTTGCTTATATTCATATGCAACAATTCAATAGATTCATATCTAAAGACATAGTAATTGGTCTACCAAAACCAAATTTTGTTAAAGACAAACTATGTTCTGCATGTCAAAAGGGTAAACAAATTAAATAATCTTTTAATTAAAAAAAATATTGTTTCAAGTGAAAAACCCTTAGACCTTTTGCACACAGATTTGTTTGGTCCTTCAAGCATTATTTTTTTTTTTGGGAAATTGTTATCCTTTATGTATTGTGTCTGACTATTCAAGATATACATGGACATTCTTTATTACTCTAAGAAGTGATTCTTTCAAAGTTTTCAAAAAGTTTGCGAAACAAGTTCAAACTGAAAAATATTTGAAAATTAAATTTATTCGTAGCGATCATGGAGGGGAATTTAAAAATGAATCATTTGAAAATTTTAGTGAAGAACTTGGAATTTCTCATAACTTTTATGAACCTAGAACTCCACAACAAAATGAAGTTGTATAAAGAAAGAATAGATCTTTAGAAACTTGCAAGAACTTTATTAAATGAATAAAAAATTCCAAAATAATTTTGGACTGATATTGTGAGTACTACATGTTATGTGTTAAATAGAATGCTTATTCGTCCTATTTTAAAATGTACTACTTATGAACTATTTGAAGGAAGAAAGCCAAATGTTCCTCATTTAAAAATTTTTGGATGCAAAATGTTTTGTTTTAAATAATGGAAAACAAAATTTGGAAAAATTTTATTCAAAATTCGATGAAGCTATATTTCTTGGTTATCTTGTAACAAGTAAAAGATATAGAGTTTTTAATTGGAGGACATTTGAAACAGAAGAATCTATGCATGTTGTCTTTGATGAAATTGTGGACCTTGAGAAGAAACCTCTTGAGTCAAGTGAATCAGATGTAGGTTAAGAACAAGACTTATAGGAGACAACAAATGAAGAGACAAAGAATCCTCAGACTGTAGATTTAGCTAACACATGGTAACAACATCGAGGATTATGTTTAGACAATGTTATTGGAGATGTCTCAAAAGGAGTAATTACTCATAGAAACTTAGCTAATTATTGCATGACTGTGGCTTTTGTTTGACAGTTAGAACCTAAGATCATCAAGGAAGCTCTTGAAGACAATCAATGGTGTGTTGAAATGCAAGAAGAACTCAACCAGTTTGATAGGAATCAAGTAATAGGAACTAAATGAGTGTTTAGAAACAAACTGGATGAGGATGAAAACATCACCAAGAACAAAGTTAGGCTTGTTGCACAAGGCTATAGTGAAGAATAATGTATTGATTATGATGAAACATATGCTCTTGTTGCCAGGTTAGAGGCAATACGCCTACTTCTTGCTTATGCATCTATTATGAAGTTTAAATTATATTAAATGGATGTGCTTTTCTAAATGATTAACTAAAATAAGATGTATTTATTGAACAACGACCAGGTTTTAAAGATTATAAATATCTAAATCACATCTTTAAGTTAAAGAAAGCTATGGTCTAAGTTAAAGAAAGTTATGGTCTCTAAGTTGATCTCAACTCGTTTTACTTCTATGGGTTTCAGTTGGACGACTTATCTTCCACCAAGGCATTCAGTCACTGCTTGAGATGCAAGGTAAATTTTATTCGGACTTGGGTAATGTGTTTTATTTCAATTTGAAGGCTAAAGATGGGGTCTATTCCACCAGATTCAAGGGAGTATACATACTTTTGACTATGATATATGGAGTACATTGGCTCAGATTCAATTAGATGAAGATATTGTGATGCTGACTCGGGGCTTAGAAGGCTTCAATAAGATCTTGGCCTTCTATTCTTTTTTGAAGAACAAGTTAACAAGAAGCAGTTTCTTATAGGTGGCCTTAAGAAGGATGAGAGGCTTATCCATTTTCTGATTGTGTTGCTGCTTTATCCCTGTGCTTCGAATCATACCCAATGCTTCGAGGCAGATCTGATGATTATATATTGGTTCCTCAATGAGATCAAGATTCATTGGTCAAGCCTCATCTATGACACTATGATGAAGGATAAGAAGTACACTCATTACCCTCTTCCCTATGCTTTTTTGGTATCAAGCATATGTGAGTATAAGGGAATAAATGTCTTAAATGAGGCATTTCAAAGCACTTCATCTAGGGAGTCAGATAGGGAGCTCATCCCTCCGTCAAATGGGCTTCATCTTGTAAGGCAATACCTACATCCATCGTGATGATGTGGGGAACCCAGAAGATGAAGATGAAGACCAACAGATGGATGCTATCCAGGATGAAGCGGGACTGTCTGCACCAGCTTTATACAGTTCTTCTTACTCCTTATAGAGTTTGTCTAGTCAGTTATCCGACATGTCTTTTCTTCAAGCCTCTAGTCATGAAGAAGTATGCTATCTCCTTAGGAGTCTAGATGATAGGGTCCATGCACTAGAGGACTTAGTTCAACCTCTATATGATGATAGTGATGAGTTTTAGGCATCCCTCATGCATATCATTTGCATTTGTATCTCTTCCAATGTTTTGTTATCTCTTTATATTTTTATAAATGAAATATTTGCCTTTATATTTATGTTATTTTATGGCTTATTTAGGGAGAGTTCTTTTATTTAGCGGGAGAAATAAATTAATCATACATAGCGCTTTTTAATAATGATAAAAAAGGTGGAGAAGTATGTTTAAAGGGATTAATTATATTTATCTCTTGTCTACAAATCCTTTTTCTATAAGTTATTTATAATTTACGTATTAGTATAGGTTAAAAAAGGCTTTAAAACAAAGGAGTTTTGATCATCATAAAAAAGGGGGAGATTATTAATATAAAGATGAAGATTAGAAGTTTTGATGATGTCTCAAAGTCAAGTCTTAAGTGCTCTTGTTGCAAGAAGACCTTCATGAAGACTAGTCTCGTGTTCAAGCTTTTGTAATTTAATGGATTTATGTATAAGATGTGGTTTATCTTTCATTCATGTAATGCTTGCTTTAGTTTGCGTTAAAATTAGTTTGCGTTAAAATTAGTTTTGAATTAGAAAACCTCATTTTACACTCAGGATAATCGATTACCAATTAATTTTAATCAATTATCAATAGTCGATTATGACTTTCAATAATCGATTATCATGAACAATTATGAGAATTTTTAAGCAAGTTTTTTTACCGTTGTGCATTCATTAAATGCATAATTGATTACCATAACTGGATAATCAATTATCACAAGTTAAATAACTGACAATGGGTTTTTGACAGTAGTGAGATCTCTATAAATTGGATTGGTACTCTCATTCTAATACACAAAATACGTGAATTTCAAAAAACTTATCTGTTTTGTTGTGTGCTGTGATAAGTGTGTTCTAGGGTTTGCATAACCCTTGTGCTTTAGCTTTGAGAACTTGGTATTAGCATAGAGCGAGAACTTTTACGGGAGTTTTGATCGAGTGTTGTTGTTGTTGTTGAGTTAGAGCTTGTCATCCTTTGTAAAGATTCAAAGGAAATGCTTATCCTTTGTGAAGCATTCAGAGGAAGTGTTTATCCCTTATGGCTTTCAAGGGAAGTTCGTTTCATCTCTTGTGGTAACAAGAGAGCTGTTCTAACCTTAAACTTTGTTATTTTCTTTGTGATTGTAATAGTTTGTTGGTTTGTGATAGTGAAACGTTAATTCTCTATTAAGATTAACAACTGAATGTAGGATCTATGAGATCTAAACCAATACTAAAATCACCTATGTAATTTTCTCTCTTCCTTACTCTTTTATTTGATTAATTTATTATTAAGAAATTTAACTAATATGAGAAAATTATTAAAGCTACAATTTGTGATAAGAAACCAATTCACCCCCTTCTTTGTTTCTTGTTCATGGTAATCATTCTGCTACATCATTCTGACATTGGTATTTGTTTAATATAAACTTTAATTATTATGAAGTCATGTTTTGACATGCTTGAGTTTAGTTTGTACTCTTTCGGTTAATTAGAGTTCTCTGGATTAGTATTTTCTGTTATGTGGGCATACTTGACATGGGAAATGAGCCCAAAGTTGGTTGACATTGTTTATGATCTTAGGAGCCTTGTGGGATTTTAATTTATTACTGAATGATTATTTGAAAAACTGTCATATGTTGTTCAAAGTGATGCACAAGTATGTTGCTTTTTGTATTTCATGGCTATATGGCTATAGACTATTTAATATCCTTGGATATATAGTTTGGTAGTTGATGTTTACATTAATATTGGGTCAGTACGTATGGGGGCTATGATTTGGTGTTGTGTGGGTTTGATAAGTAAAACCACTACTATTTAAATGAATTTCAAAGTTATAATTGTTTTGATATCATTATTTTTCGGATAATGGGGCTAGTTGAGTGTGTTTAAAATGATGCATGATGTTCTATGGATAATCTTGGTGCTAGATGTTGATGTTTTGAATTGAGTTAGAGGGTTGATTGATGTTGATTAAATTCTAAGTCTCTCTAATATGCATGGCTTGTGATATATGAAAAGATTAATGTTGGTATGGTTGTTAGGTACGTTGAGTATCCTATTTGTACTTGGTTAGAATGAATGACAATTTTGGAGACTTTGTTTAACACTATTTATCTGTTATAAATGTCAATATTGTTGTGTGAATGATCACGAGTCTCTTGGAAAGTGTTTATTTATGTTGTACATATGGAGAAAGTTGGATTTTCTTGGATATGTGTGTACAATCGTTGTTATGTATTGATGTTGAATTAATTAGGTGTTGAATATTCATTTGTCTTGGAATTTTTAGTTATATGTGTTAGGTTGTGGAGCGTTAATAATGTTCAAGAAAGGTTTGGGTGGATAGACTTTGAGAGTACCCTTGGGTTGTCAAAAGTAGGCAGTGATATATGAGTTAGTTGTAATACCCATAAGGTTTAGGTCTCTCTTTCTACTATGTGAGGCACTAAGATTGGGTTTGAGTATTGTACTCTCTAGTTTATGTGACGCATTGAAAAGAGGAAAGTTGTTTAGTCGTACAGGAGAAGTAGGTCCTTGATGTGATGGTAGTAGTACTACTCAACCACCCTGTAGGGTATTAGTCCGTGTGACATTAGTGTGTGTGACATTAGTCTATGTGCTATTAATTTGTGGGATATTAGTCTATATGACATTAGTCTATGTGATATTAGCCTGTGTGACATTAAACCATTGAGAGGAAAGTATCAAGAAGGGGTTGTTGGTTAAGAATGACTGGGTGGTTGAGTGATTAGTTTATTGATTGAATTAATGTGTTCTTGTGTTATATATTGAATTGGTTGTCCTTATTAAGCATGTTTGTTAGCTCACCCGTATTTGTTTGCTGGTGTGAGAATGATCGTATAATTTTTGTGTTATATAGGAACAGATGTAGATATTTTGGGTGTTACATAGATGCTAGCGAAAGGGGAAAAGTCATGTCGGGTTTTACTAAGAGTTGTATTTTATTCTAAATAAGATTTTAACGATTTATGTATTTGTATACAATTGAACATGGATATTTCGTTTGTATATATTAATTAAATTTTGGTTTTTATTAAATGCATTCCATTTCTTTGAGAAATTATTCTTGTGTGGCGAAATTTTTTAAGTTTTAAGGCATTTTTGTGACTCTCAAAATTTGGGGTGTTACATTTTCTTACAAAGGTAGTGGCCATGTGTCATTTTCCTCGTGGGAAGCTTTTGTTAAAGTGGCTTTCCACATGGCAAATGATAACCAAATATTTTTCGTAGAAAGGTAATGGTCATGTGTCTTTTTCCAGGTGAGGAAACGTTTGCTAAAGTGGCTTTCTACATGGCACTCTAGGAGTGGAGACTTTTTCTAAAAGTTAGAATGACACATGTCCAACTCTCCTTCACCAACATAGGATTTTTAGGGTCTTGTCAAACATAGAATTATATGGTTTTTGTCTACTTCGGAGACACTTTCATCTATAAATAGAAGTTTTTCCCCTTTTATAAATCCACTTTGATATTTGTAATGAAATGTTTCCAAACTTTTAGTCATTCTTAACTTGTCTCTAAGTCATGGCTAGAGCATTTCATATGGTTCCTCTAGCCACCCTTCTATAGAGTTAACCCAACCTCTCTAAGAGCCCCATCATAAGGTTCCATATGCTTCATCTATTGGAAGCCATATGTATGCTCAGGTTTTCAATAGACTTGACATTGCATATGTTGTTGGTTTAGGCTTTAGGGTTTAGGATTTAGGGTTTAGGGCTTAGGGTTTAGGGTTTATGGTTAAGGGCTTAGGGCCTAGGGTTTATGGTTTAAGGTTTAGGGTTTAGGGTTTAGGGCTTAGGGCTTAGGGTTTAAGGTTTATTGTTTAGGGCTTAGGGGTTAGGGTTTATGGTTTAGGGTTTAGGTTTAAGGATTAGGGTTTAGGGTTTAAGGCTTAGGTTTTAGGGCTTAGAGCTTAGGGTTTAGGGTATGGGTTAGGGCTTAGGGCTTAGGGTTTAGGGTTTAAGGGTTAGGGCTTAGTGTTTCGGGTTTAGAGATTAGGGTTTATGGTTTAAGGTTTAGGGTTTAGGGCTTATTGTTTAGGGTTTACGGTTTAGGGTTTAGCGTTTATGGTTTAGGGTTTATGATTTAGGGATTAGAGTTTAGGGTTTGGGGTGTAGGGATTAATGTTTAGGGTTTAAGGTTTAGGGATTAGGGTTAAGGGTTTAGGGTTTAGGGCATCGTGGACACATCTCCATTGAGAGAATTAAGCGATTATAGTCAATGAAAGAATACTTAGTACTTTGGATTTTACTGATTTGTAGACTTGCGTAGATTGCATAAAGGGAAAACAAACTAACAAGTTCAGAAGAGGTGCTAAGAGGAATTCAAGTTTACTAGAAATTATTTCCAAAGATATTTATTTTCCGGATATGGAAGCAAGTAGTCCGAAATAGTTCATTGCCTTTATAAATGACTACTCACGTTTTATGTATCTCTAATTACTTTGTTCGAAGGATGAAGGTTTGGATGCCTTTAAAGTTGTTAAGGTTGAAGTTGAGGTACAATGCGGAAAGCAAATCAAGATTGTGAGATCATATAGAGGTGGAGAGTATTATGGTAGATAAACAGAGAATGGACAAGCACCTGATTCGTTTGCGAAGTTTCTTCAAGATAATGGAATTGTTGCCCAATACACTATGCCTGGTTCTCCAGATCAAAATGGTGTGACAGAAAGGAGGAACAGAACTTTAATGGACATGATGAGAAGTATGAGGCGTAATTCAAAACTTCCTCAATTCTTATGGACTGAAGCACTAAAGACGGCTGTGTATATATTAAACCGAGTCCCAACCAAGGTCGTTTTAAAGACACCGTTTGAGTTATTCAAAGGCTGGAAACCAAGTTTGCGACATATACGCATTTGGGGATGTTCGTCTGAAGTGACAATTTATAACCCACAAGAGAGGAAACTAGACCCAAGGACTATTATTGGGTATTTCATTGGATATGCTGAAAAGTCTAAGGGATATAGATTCTATTGTCCATCACATAACACTAGGATTGTGGAGTCAAGAAATGCAAAATTTCTTGAGAATGACTTGGTTAGTGGGAGTGATCAGTTTCCAAACATTGGGAATGAAAAAGATCACTATGAAGCTCAACCTTCTAGCTCAAGTGATAAATTTGTTGTCATTCACACCCCGCAAACACAAATGGATGTTAGACAAACAATAATTGAAGCTTCACAACTTGCTGAAAATGACTTTACAGATCAAGTTGTTAATGAGGAACAAGAGGATGATGCTGAACAACCAACTGAACAGTTGCTTGAGCAACAAGTTACGCAGGAAAATGATGAGGCAACATTAAGAAGATCTACTAGAGTTAAAAGGCCAACAATTCCTAGTGATTATATAGTGTATTTGCAAGAAGTTGACTACAATAGTGGAGCTGCAAATGATCCTAAAACGTTTTCACAAGCCATGAGTTCTAAAGAATCAAACCTATGGAATGATGCCATGAAAGACGAGATGGACTCTATGGCATTCAACAAAGTTTGGGATCTCGTTCAGTTGCCTGATGGTGTAAAATCCATTGGATGTAGATGGGTCTTTAAAACCAAGAAAGACTCAAAAGGCAACATTGAGAGACATAAGACAAGACTTGTTGCCAAAGGGTTCACTCAGAGAGAAGGAATTGACTACACAGAGACTAGCCCAATGCGATTCACAATGCAATCTTTTGGCAGGCAGAGACGTCCAGAGTTGTTCTACACTCCTTGGAGGTGGTTCCTTGGATGCTTGGGCTCCAATCTACCAAATTTAGGGTTTATTCTTCCATTCTTTCATTCTATTCCATCTAGATTTCTCCATGTCATTGGTGAACTAAACCCTTTGTTGTTGGGGAACAATCTAATCTTTTGAAACTCTCTTATATCAAAATTCTTATTTTATTTATATGCTTGCATATGCTTATATTATCAATTGTTGGGTTTCTTATCTATACTTAATGCTTTATCGTTTAACTCATTCGGTAAATGTTGTTTGTCTTTATCGATAAAGAGACGTACGGTAATGTCATGAACTGGTAGAAATTCCTTGATTAAGTGAATACCGCCTAGAGATAGGGGTAGGACAATCAATTCTATTTTGCTTATGTTTATAATGCATTGCTAGTTACTAGGGGAGACTAGAGATAGTAAGCCAATAATTAGTAATAGGCTCTTTTCGCCAAGAGATTGGGTTTAGGGTAGACTAAGAAAGTTTGCATGACAATATGATAATAAAGCAAATTAAATAAGAAAAGTAGATCTAAGAGGATGGAGAAGATGAAATTGTAAACCCCAACAACTCAATTCATCCATATCATTTCCTTGCTAATTGATTCATTTGCATTTTGCATGTTTACTTTCATCTTGCATTAAAACACTTAAATTTAACTCCTTCTTAAGTCTTACGCAATCAATTTACATGAAAGTAAAGGCCTAAGAGTCCTTTAGGAAAACGATACTCGGACTTACCCGTTTTATATTAGTTGATAACGATCTAGTACACTTGCCAAGGATTTAACAAGTTTTTGGCGCCGTTGCCGGGGACTCGTGGTTGAACTTTTCAAGTAGTGTAAATTGATTAAATTTTACTTGATTTTATGTTTATTTTTATTTTTGTTCTAATAAATGTTTTCTAGGGTTTTGTGCCTAATGTTTGCAGGATGCAATTCAGACAAAAATTTGATTATATGGGCACTCAATTCTACCAAAATGAATTCAACCACTGGTGGGAACCTCATTCATACATGGATCAAAGCCAATTTGGGCAAACTGCTGAGCAACAAATTCCTCCATTTAAGAAAAATACAAATTCTGATGAACTTCTTTAGAGGATCATGAATTTGGAAGTATACCATGTCAAAAGCATAGAGGAGTATACAAAGAATGATGAACTTTTTCCGCAGGACATGGATACAAGTTTTTCTTCTCCTAGAAGCATGGAAGAGATGCAACAATATCACTGGCAACAACAACTCTCTTTACCAATAGAAACGTGGGAGGACGATCAGCAACTATGTCATCAGATAGCTAATTTGACGGAACAAGTCAAAAGCCTTAATGAAAAGTTCGACAAATTTTTGGAGAAGTACGATTCCAAAAGCTATGAAGTTACCTTTAGGAATTTGTAGACACAAATTGGTCAGCTATCTAACATAGAAGTTAACCCTACGGAGGAATGTCAATCCACTATCTCTGAAAGTGATAAGGTTGTTGATGAGGAGATGATGAAGGAGGAAAAGATAGAGATACATGAAGAGAAGATAGAGGAGAAAAAAATGGAGAGAAAGGAGGAGAAGATTGAGGAAGAAAAGATAGAGAGAGATGTAAAGGAAGAAGAAACAGAAAAGTTGGGTGAGGAAGATAAAGATGATAAGGGAGAAAAAACAGTGGTTGAGAAAAAAAGAAAAAAAGAGAAAATGTGTGAAAATAAAAGAAAATATAAGAGAAAAGAAAAAGAGAAAGTTGAGGGAGGAGAGTAAGAAAAAGAGGAAGAGAGGAAAGACTAAAAGATCATATGAAAAACCCCTTCCTCATCAAAAGAAATATCATAGGAAAGAAGAGAAATTTATGTGCTTTATGGAGATCTTCAAACAATTGGACATTAAAGTTCCTATGATTGAGACATGGAAACAGGTGCTTGGTGTTCTCAAGTTTCTGAAGAAATTCAGGAGAAAGAAGAAAAAGAAAAGAATATCAAGCAAAGGTTAAAAATTTGTATGAGGAGCACCAGATCATCAGGAGGCAAATAAGGAAGGAGAATTGGTTCACTAACACCCTGATGTGAAAAGTGACAAACCCAAACCTGGCACACAAGTGAAATTCCAGAATAGGTTATGGGTTGTCAAGACTATCAAAGCAAACAAAATTCTTGAGATTGAGGATCCTTAGAGTTGGTGACAAGGAAATTTCCAAAATTTTGTTGGTGTCGTGGAGGAAGGAAGAACGCCAACATAAAATATCAACACCTACTGATGGGTGTTTGGGCTTTACTGGGTCAAGCTAATGACGTTAAAAGAGCACTTGCTGGGAGGCAACCCAGTTTCTAACTTGTTCTTTTTAAATTGAATTATTTGTGTGGTGTGGATTTGATTTTTTTTGTTTGAGCTTTTTAGGTTATATTCTGCTTCTGATGGCAGTGGTGATTGCTCTACTAATGGATGCTTCTACAACATCTACTGATGGATGTTGCTATGAAAGAGGACGATAATTAGACATCTACTGAGGGATGCCACTGTCAGCATTTATTGATGAATGCTATTGGGATAGCATCTACTGAGGGATGCTAGAAGATTGAGTATCTACTGAAGGATACGAGGAAGGTACACCTATTGAAAGGTGTTGGAGGCACTTACTGATGAGTGCTAGAAGGAATGTCATCCTCTAGGAGAGTAAAGACTATGGGAAAAAAGAGGAAGGAGCCAGAGTCCAAGAAGATTTTATTCCCATAGGTTTCTTTCCAGGAAACATGAGGAACACTATGTGACTGTGCATGAGAGAAAATTGTTGATGGAAAGGAAGGCCATTTATATCCCAGACTTGGCTCCTGAGTTTGGATTGGAAATTGAGAGGCAAGGTTGGGAGAGACTTGCTACTTATCCTACACCAGCTAGCATTGAGCTGGTGAAGGAATTCCATACGAATGCCTTGACCAGAGGAGATGTGTCAGCAGGAAGATATACGAGCTATGTTAGGGGGCAGATCATCCTGTATGACCCCGACACCATCAACAACTTCTTAGGCACTGAGTGGCCAGGAGAGCAGTGCTAGTATGCGGCCTACATAGGGGAGTACAGGGATTTTGAGGACATTGAGAGGGTGATGTGTGTCTGTGGTGGACATTTTCAGAGGAACCCTAACGGAGTTCCCGTCAACATCAAGAGGGCAGGTTTGACTCCCATGACGAAGTATCGGATGGCATTCACTCATGCCAACATGCAGCCATGTTTCCATGTTTCCGATATTACTATGCACATGATCATTTTCATCTACTGCATGATGAGGCAAATGGATGTGAACGTTGGCGAGGTCATTGCCAACGAGATTCAAAGTTGCGCTACCATTGTGAGTAGCAGGACACCGTTGGGACATCCGTCCTTGATTACATACTTTTGTTAGCAGTCTGGGATGGACACTACTGTTCAACCTTATGAGAGGCCGATGAGGGCTATAGATGCCTCCTACTATCGTTAGTTCTGTGGAGGCAACGAGCCAGCCAGAGCAATTCCTAGGAGACGTCGTAGGAGAGTAGCAGCTCAGTAGGAGGATGCACCTGCAGATGCACCTGCACAGCACGCTGAGCCATTCCAGATAAGGGACATATATATGTCCATGATGGAGGCTAGGATGGAGTATGTCTGCAACGGGCAGATAACTACTGCAGAGATGATAGTGGGGCTGTACGACACACTACCAGTGCATAGGTGGACTATGGACGAGTTCCATAGTGCCATGGCTTGGACTCAGGAGCAGGCACAGGGTAGCAGGACTGGAGCAGCTAGAGCACCAGGAGGAGATGAGGATGATCAGGAGGATGAGTTTGAGGATGCACAGGATGGTGATGAGGATGACGACTCAGATGAAGACACGTACTGAGAAGGCATTTACCGATGGATGCTAGTACTTAGACTTGGGTTTTTCTTTTTCTTTTGTACTTTGGATTTTTAGAGTAGGTTGAACTTTATTTTTATGTGTCTATGCTTGGCCTGTACACTGATTCTGATGATGGTTTGATTTGATGATATTGCATGATGAGTTATTTGATGATTATTGAATGTGGATGATGATTGAGACTGTGTGTATGCTGATATACAGGTGAATGGTTCACTAACTATGTGAACAAATGTGTGGTGATTTATGATTGTGATTATGATGCTAAGCAGGGTGTATGAATGATGTGTGAGAAAGCATATGTGTGAGGTTTTGAGCTCTAGAGTATTCATTGATATATGTACTGTTCACAAGGAAGCATGAATGATATTGCCTGAATTTGGATAATTGATTGAATTGCATGTTTATGTCATATGATGAAGGCCATTTTTGGAAGCCCTTACTTAGCCAAATTTTCGCCCAAAGTGATTAAAATCATATGTTACACCCTTTTTGAACCTTGGCCTTAAACAGGATGAAAACCCTTGTTGTGAAATTATTTACCTTGAGTTGGGTTGAGAATATTTGTGTGTATTGGAAAGGTTCAAGTTTGGGGTTGTTTGGGGAAAATTGAAAGGCAAAAGAAAAGCATTGAGCTCAAGTGTTGAAAAAGAAAAATGCATGAGAAAAGAAAAAGAAGAAAAGAAAAAGCATGAAAGATGAGCTCAATGTAAAAATAAAGAAAAGGGAATGAGTGAGATTGGTTAAGAAGATAGTTTGTGCTTGAACTTTGAATGATAAAATAGCTCTCTTGACTCAAGGATTTTGTGCTTCAGAAAAACCAGTTTTTCTTGTTAGCCTAGCCTTATTATAAGCCTTGGAAAAGTCCTTGTGATGACATTTTCATGTGAGAATGTTGATTGTATAAGATAAAAGGCAATTTTGTTCTATGTGACATGTGAATAGTAAAGAATGTAGTGTCCTCTTAAACACTTGAGTGATTTAGTGAAACACTTGCTTGGTGAGAATTGCTAAATTCCATGTTTACATCTATGCTTAGTGGATTGATCATTCATAAATAAAACATCTGTTGGGAAATATGTGATCATGTGAACTGAATTGAATTCAAAGCATGCATGCATCTTGATAGGATTCCACTGAAAATTTGAATTGAGCAATAACTTGTTGTGAGGAAAATAAGTTTGGAAAATGTTGAACTATTTGATGAAAAAGTGGAAAGCAAGGTTTTGTCTTGTTTGCTTGAGAACAAGCAAAGTTCTATGTATGGGGTTGTGATAACAATCTAATAACCGTTTTTTCGTGCTTAAATTTGATATAAAAACACACCCTTTATAGCTTAGAATGAGCTTAAAATCAAGAAAACACTTAGTTGAGTCATGTGAGAGTCAAAAGTAGGTTTTAGAGATATTATGCTTGTTTTTGCATTGTTTTACAGGGTTTTGATGTGAATTGAAGATAGAAGTGAGACAAGGGGGACTTAGACTCATGAAAGAAGAAGAAAAAGGATAAAAGGAGGAGTCAAGTGAATCGCTCAACGCCAAATTCCAGCGCTGAGTGCCAGTTTCGTGGGTGAAGTCACTACTTCTCGCTTGAGCGACACCATTGAGCGTCTTGTGCGATTAGAGGGCCACCACTGAGCGACGTATTGGACCGTTGAGCAGTTTTGCAATTAGAGGCAAACCGCTCAGCGGCCAAATTAGGCGCTGAGCATCCATCAGATGGGCTTAGGCTTTTTTGTTACTTTTTATGCGTTATAAATAGCCCTAGTGCAATTCACAATGCAATCTTTTGCAGGCAGAGACGTTCAGAGCTGTTCTACACTCCTTGGAGGCGATTCCTTGGATGCTTAGGCTTTAATCTACCAAATTTAGGGTTTATTCTTCTATTCTTTCATTCTAATACATCTAGATTTCACCATGTCAATGGTGAACTAAACCTTTTGTTGTTGGGGAACAATGTAATCTTTTGCAACTCTCTTATATCAAAATTCTTATTTTATTTATATGGTTGCATATGCTTATATTATCAATTGTTGGGTTTCTTATCTATACTTAATGCTTTTATCGTTTAACTCATTCGATAAATGTTGTTTGTCTTTATCAATACGAAGACGTACGGTAATGCCATGAACTGGTAGAAATTCCTTGATTAAGCGAATACCGCCTAAAGATAGGGGTAGGATAATCAATTGTATTTTGCTTCTGCTTATAATGCATTGCTAATTACTATGGGAGAGTAGAGATAGTAAGCCAATAATTAGTAATAGGCTCTTTTCGCCAAGAGATTGGGTTTAGGGTAGACTAAGAAAGTTTGCATGACAATATGATAATANGAGATAGTAAGCCAATAATTAGTAATAGGCTCTTTTCGCCAAGAGATTGGGTTTAGGGTAGACTAAGAAAGTTTGCATGACAATATGATAATAAAACAAATTAAATAAGAAGAGTAAATATAAGAGGGTGAATAAGATGAAATCGTAAATCCCAACAACTCCATTCATCCATATTTTTTCCTTGCCAATTGATTCATTTGCATTTTGCATGTTTATTTTCGTCTTGCATTAAAACACTTAAATTTAACTCCTTCTCAAGTCTTGCGCAATCAATTTAGATTAAAGTAAAGGCCTAAGAGTCCTTTGGGAAAACTATACTTGGACTTACCCGTTCTATATTACTTAATAATGACTTGGTAACTTGCGAGGGACTTAAGACTAGTGTAGCTCCGATCATGAAGGGTGATAAACTCAATTTGAATCAATCTTCGCAAAAATGATTTTGAGCGAGAACACATGAAGAATATTCCATGTGCTTCAGCTATTGGAAGCCTTATGTATGCTCAGGTTTTCACTAAACTTGACATTGCATATGTTGTTGGTTTACGGTTTAGAGTTTAGGGCTTAGGGCTTACAGCTTATGGTTTAGGGTTTAGGGCTTAGGGCTTAGGGTTTAGCGTATAGGGTTTATGGTTTAGGGCTTAGGGTTTAAGGTTTAGGGGTTAGGGCTTAGGGTTTAAGGATTAGGGCTTAGGGTTTAGGGTTTAGGGCTTAGGGTTTATGGTTTAGGGATTAGAGTTTAGGGTTTAGGGTTTATGGATTAGGGTTTAGGGTTTAAGGTTTAGGGTTTAGGGCACCGTGGACACATATCCATTGTGAGAATTAAGCGATTAGTCAATGAAAGAGTACTTAGTACTTTGGATTTTACTCATTTTGAGACTTGCATAGATTGCATAAAGGGAAAACAAACTAACATGTTCAAAAGAGGTGCTAAGAGGAGTTCAAGTTTACTAGAAATTATTCATACAGATATTTGTTTTCCGGATATGGATGCAAGTAGTCCGAAATACTTCATCGCCTTTATAGATGACTACTCACGTTATATGTATCTGTACTTACTTCGTTCTAAGGATGAAGCTTTGGATGCCTTTAAAATTTTTAAGGTTGAAGTTGACCTACAATGCGGAAAGCAAATCAAGATTGTGAGATCACATAGAGGTGGAGAGTATTATGGTAGATATACAAAGAATGGACAAGCACCTGGTCTGTTTGCGAAGTTTCTTCAAGAACATGGAATTGTTGCCTAATACACCATGTTTGGTTTTCCAGATCAGAATGGTGTGGCAGAAAGGAGGAAAAGAACTTTAATGGACATGGTGAGAAGTATGAGGAGTAATTTAAAACTTCCTCAATTCTTGTGGACTGAAGCACTAAAGACGGTTGTGTATATATTAAACTGAGTCCTAACCAAGGTCGTCGTAAAGACACCGTTTGAGTTATTCAAAGGCTAGGAACCAAGTTTGCGACATATTATTGGGTATTTCATTGGATATGCTGAAAAGTCTAAGGGATATAGATTCAATTGTCCATCACATAACACTAGGATTGTGGAGTCAAGAAATGCAAAATTTCTTGAGAATGACTTGGTTAGTGGGAGTGATCAGTTTCCAAACATTGGGAATGAAAAGGATCACTATGAAGCTCAACCCTCTACCTCAAGTGATAAATTGATTGTCATTCACATCCCTCTAAAACAAATGGGTGTTAGACAAATAATAATTGAAGCTTCACAACTTGATTAAAATGACCTTACAGATCAAGTTGCTAATGAGGAACAACAAGATGATGTTGAACAAGCAACTGAACAGTTGGTTGAGCAACAAGTTTCTCAAGAAAATGATGAGGCAACATTAAGAAGATCTACTAGAGTTGAAAGGCCAATAACTCCTAGTGATTATATAGTGTATTTGTAAGAAGTTGACAACAATATTGGAACTACAAATTATCCTAAAACGTTTTCACAAGCCATGAGTTCTAAAGAATCAACCTATGGAATGATGCCATGAAAGACGAGATTTATTCTATGGCATTCAAAAAAGTCTGGGATCTTGTTCAATTGTGTGATGGTGTAAAATCCATTGGATGTAGATGGGTCTTTAAAACCAAGAAAGACTCAAAAGGAAACATTGAGAGACATAAGGCAAGACTTGTTGTCAAAGGGTTCACTCAAAGAGAAGGAATTGACTACACAAAGACTTTTTCTCCTGTATCTAAGGAAGATTCCTTCCTTAGATACATCAAATGGATGTGAAGGCAACATTCCTTAATGGTCATCTACAAGAAGAGGTTTACATGAAACAACCCGAAGGATTCTCTTCTAAAGATAATGAGCATTTAGTTTGCAAGCTTAATAAATCCATCTATGGATTAAAACAATCCTCCCGCCAATGGTATCTGAAATTTCATGATGTTATCACTTCATTCGGTTTTGAAGAAAATGTCATGGATCAATGTATATACCAAAAGGTCAGTGGGAGTAAGATTTGTTTCCTTGTATTATACGTAGATGATATTTTGCTTGGAACCAAAGCTAAGGGTGTGTCATATGAAGTGAAAAAACTTCTCTCAAAGAACTTTGACATGAAAGATACTGGAGAGATATCTTATGTCATTGGCATTAAGATCCATAGGGAAATATTTCGTGGCATTTTGGGTTTCTCTCAAGAGACCCATATCAATAAAGTTTTAGAGAGGTTTAAAATAAAGAATTGTTCACCAAGTGTAGCTAGCATCATGAAGGGTGATAAACTCAATTTGAATCAATGTCCAAAAAAATGATTTTGAGCGGGAACACATGAAGAATATTCCATATGCTTCGGCTATTGGAAGCCTTATGTATGCTCAGCTTTTCACTAAACCTGACATTGCATATGTTGTTGGTTTAGGGTTTATGGTTTATGGTTTAGGGATTAGGGTTTAGGATTTAGGGTTTAGGGTTTAGACTTAGGGCTTAGGGTTTACAGCTTAGGGATTAAGGCTTAGAGTTTAGGTTTTAGGGCTTAGGGCTCAGGGTTTAGGGTTTACCGTTTGGGTTATAGGGTTTGGGGTTTAGGGTTTCGGGCTTAGGGCTTAGGGTTTATGATTTAGGGCTTATGGTTTAGGGTTTATGGTTTAGGGTTTAGGGTTTAAGGTTTAGGGTTTAGGGATTAGGGTTTATGGTTTAGGTTTTAGGGTTTAGGATTTAGGGTTGAGGGTTGAGGATTCAGGGTTCATGGTTTAGGGTTTAGGTGTTAGGGTTTAGGGTTTAGGGTTTAGGGTTTAGGGCTTAGGGCTAAGGGTGTAGGGCGTAGTTTTTAGGGCTTAGGGTTAGGGTTTAGGGTTTATGGTTTATGGTTTATTTTTTAGGGTTCATGATTTTGGTTTTAGGGTTTAGGGCTTAGGGTTTAGGACTTCGGGTGTAGGGTTTAGGGTTTATGGTTTATGTCATTGCCATTAAGATCCACATGGAAAGATCTCGTGGCATTTTGGGTTTGTCTCAAGAGACCTATATCAACAAAGTTTTAAAGAAGTTTAGGGTTTAGGGTCTATGGTTTAGGGTTTAGGGTTTGGGGTTTGGGGTTTATGGTTTTGGGTTTATGGTTTAGGGCTTATGGTTTGGGGTTTATGGTTTAGGGTTTATCGTATAGGGTTTATGGTTAAGGGTTTGGAGTTTAGGGATTAAGGCTTAGGGTTTAGTGTATAGGGTTTATGATTTAGGGTTAAGGGTTAAGGGTTAAGGGTTTAGGGCTTAGGGTTTAATGCTTAGGATTTAGGGTTTAGGGTTTATGGTTTAGGGATTATGGTTTAGGGTTTAGGGTTAACGGTTTAGGGTTTAGGGCTTCGGGTGTAGGGTTTAGGGTTTATTTCATTGGCATTAAGATACATAGGGAAAGATCTCGTGGAATTTTGGGTTTGTCTCAAGAGACCTATATCAAGAAAGTTTTTGAGAGGTTTAACATGCAGAATTGTTCACCAAGTGTAGCTCCCATCATGAAGGGTGATAAACTCAATTTGAATCAATGTCCGAAAAATGATTTTGAGCGGTAACACATGAAGAATATTTCATATGCTTCGGCTATTGGAACCCTTTATGTATGCTAAGGTTTTCACTAGAGCTGACATTGCATATGTTTTTGGTTTAGGGTTTAGGGTTTATTGTTTAAGGTTTAGGCTTTAGGGCTTAGGGTTTAGAGCTCAGGGATTAGAGCTTAGGGTTTAGGGTTTCAGGCTCAGGGTTTAGAGTTTATGGTTTAGGGTTTAGGGTTTCGGGCTTAGGGCTTAGGGTTTATGGTTTAGGATTTAGGTTTGAGGGCTTTGGGTTTTGGGCTTAGGGATTAGGTATAGGGTTTAGGGTTTAGGGCTTAGGGCTTAGGGTTTAGGGTTTACGGTTTACGGTTTATTGTTTAGGGTTTAGGGTTTAGGGTTTATTGTTTAGGGTTGAGGGTTTAGGGATTAGGGTTTAAAGTTTAGGGTTTGGGGTTTAGGGTTTAGGGTTTATGGTTTAGGGATTATGGTTTAGGGATTATAGTTTAGGGTTTATTGTTTAAGGTTTATGATTTAGGGATTATGGTTTAGGGTTTAGGGTTTATGTCATTGGCACTAAGATCCATAGGGAAAGATCTCGTGGCATTTTGGGTTTGTCTCAAGAGACCTATATCAACAAACTTTTAGAGAGGTTTTACATGAAGAATTGTTCACCAAGTGTAGCTCCCATCATGAAGGGTTTAAGGCTTAGGGTTTAGGGCTTAGGGCTCAGGGTTTAGGGTTTAGGGTTTATGGTTTAAGGTTTAGGGTTTACAGTGTACGACTTAGGGTTAAGGGTTTAGGGATTAGGGTTTAGGGTTTGAGGTTTAGGGTTTAGGGTTTGAGGTTTAGGGTTTATGGTTTATGGTTTATGGTTTATGGTTTAGGGTTAAGGGTTTAGGGTTTAGGGTTTAGGGCTAAGGGTTTAGGGTATAGGGTTTAAGGCTTTGGGTTTAGAGTTTATGGTTTAGGGTTTATGGTGAAAGGTTTAGTTTTTAGGGCTTAGGGTTTAGGGCTTAGGGTTTAGGGTTTAGGGTTTAAGGTTTAGTGTTTGCGGTTTAGGGTTTACGGTTTAGGGTTTACGGTCTAGGGTTTACGGTCTAGGGTTTACGGTTTAGGGTTTATGGTTTAGGATTTAGGGTTTAGGGTTTTGAGTTTAGGGTTTAGGGTTAAGGGTTTAGGTTTTATGGCTTAGGGTTTAGGGTTTGTGTCATTGGCATTAAGATCCACAGGGAAAGATATCGTCGCATTTTGGGTTTGTCTCAAGAGACCTATATAGACAAAGTTTTAGAGAGGTTTAACTTGAAGAGTTGTTCACCAAGTGTAGCTCCCATCATGAAGGGTGATAAACTCAATTTCAATCAATGTTTAGGGTTTAGGGTTAAGGGTTTAGGGTATAGGGTTTAAGGCTTAGGGTTTAGGGTTTAAGGCTTAGGTTTTAGGGTTTAAGGTTTAGGGTTTAGGGTTTAAGGCTTAGGGTTTAGGGTTTAAGGCATAGGTTTTAGGGTTTATGTCATTGGCATTAAGATCCATAGAGAGAGATCTCGTCGCATTTTGGGTTTGTCTCAATAGACCTATATCAACAAAGTTTTAGAGAGGTTTAGATTGGAGAATTTTTCACAAAGTGTAGCTCCCATCACGAAGGGTGAAAAACTACATTTGAATCAATTTCTGAAAAAAAGATTTTGAGCGGCAACAAATGAAGAATATTCCATATGCTTCAGCTATTGGAAGCCATATGTATGCTCAGGTTTTCACCAGAGCTGATATTGCATATGGTGTTGGTTTAAGGTTTAGGGTTTAGGGTTTATGGCTTATGGTTTACGGTGTAGGGTTTAGGGCGTACGGTTTAGGGTTTAAGGATTAGGGTTTAGGGTCTAGGGTTTATGGCTTAGGGTTTATAGTTTAGGATTTAGGGTTTTCAGTTTTCGGTTTTGGGTTAAGGGTTTAGGGTCTAGGGCTTAGGATTTAGGACTTAGGGTAACAGGTTTATGGTTTAGGGTTTATGTCATTGGCATTAAGATCCACAGGAAAGATCTCGTCGCATTTTGGGTTTGCCTTAAGAGACCTATATCAACAAAGTTTTAGAGAGGTTTACATGAAGAATATTTAATCAAGTGTAGCTCCCATCAAGAAGGGTGATACAATCAATTTGAATGAATGTCCGAAAAAATGATTTTGAATGGGAACACAAGAAAAGTTTTCCATATGCTTCAGCTATTGGAAGCCTTATGTATGCTAAGGTTTTCATTGCATTGCATACGTTTTTGGTTTAGGATTTAGGGTTTATTGTTTAGGGTTTAGGGTTTAAAGTTTAGGTTTTAGGGTTTAGGGCTTAGGGCTTGGGGTTTAGGGCTTAGGGACTAGGGCTTAGGGTTTAGGGTTTAGGGCTTAGGGTTTAGGGTTTATGGTTTAGGGTTTAGGGTTTCGGGTTTAGGGCTTAGGGTTTAGGGTTGAGGGCTTAGGGTTTTGGGCATAGGGTTTAGGGCTTAGGGCTCAGGGTTGAGGGTTTAGGGTTTAGGGTATATGGTTTAAGGTTTAGGGTTTACAGTGTACGACTTAGGGTTAAGGGCTTAGGGATTAGGGTTTAGGGTTTTGAGTTTAGGGTTTAGGGTTAAGGGTTTAGGTTTTAGGGCTTAGGGTTTAGGGTTTATGGTTTATGTCATTGGCATTAAGATCCATAGGGAAAGATCTCGTCGCATTTTGGGTTTTTCTGAAGAGACCTATATAGACAAAGTTTTAGAGAGGTTTAACTTGAAGAATTGTTCACCAAGTGTAGCTCCCATCATGAAGGGTGATAAAATCAATTTCAATCAATGTTCGAAAAAATTATTTTGAGCTGGGAACACACGAAGAATATTACATATGCTTCAGCTTTTTGAAGCCTTATGTATGCTAAGGTTTTCACTAGACCTGACATTGCATATATTGTTGGTTTAGGGTTTAAGGTTTAGGGCTTAAGGATTAGGGCTTAGGGTTTAGGGTTTAGGGCTTAGGGCTCAGGGTATAGTGTTTTGGGTTTAGGGTTTAGCGTTGAGGGTTTAGGGTTGATGTCATTGGCATTAAGATCCATAGGGAAAGATCTCGTGGAATATTGGGTTTGTATCAAGAGACCTATATCAACAAACTTTTAGAGAGGTTTAACATGAAGAATTATTCACCAAGTGTAGCTCCCATCATGAAGGGTGATAAACTCAATTTGAATCAATGTCTGAAAAAATGATTTTGAGCGGGAACCTTTAAAGAATTTTCCATATGCTTCAGCTATTGGAAGCCTTATGTATTTTAAGGTTTTCACTAGAGTTGACATTGCATATGTATTTGTTTTCAGGTTGAGGGTTTATTGTTTACGGATTACGGTTTAGGGCTTAGGGTTTAGGGCTTCGGGCTCAGGGTTTAGTGTTTATGGTTTAGGGTTTAGGGTTTAGCCTTTAGGGTTTAGGGTTTAGGGTTTAGGGTTTAAGGTTGAGGGCTTAGTGTTTAGGGCTTAGGGGTTAGGGCTTAGGGTTTAGTTCTTAGGGCTCAGGGTTTAGGGTTTATGGTTTAGGGTTTATGGTTTAGGGTTTAGGGTTTATGGTTTAGGGTTTATGGTTTAGGGTTTATGGTTTTGGGTTTAGGGTTAAGGGCTTAATGTTTAGGGCTTAGGGTTTAGGGTTTAGGGTTTATGTCATTGGCATTAAGATCCATCGGGAAAGATCTCGTGGTATTTTGGGTTTGTCTCAAGAGACCTATATCAACAAAGTTTTAGAGAGTTTTAAGATGAAGAATTGTTTACCAAGTGTAGCTCCCATCATGAAGGGTGATAAACTAAATTTCAATCAATGTTCGAAAATATTATTTTGAGCTGGGAACACACGAAGAATATTCCATATGCTTCAGCTTTTGGAAGCCTTATGTATGCTAAGGTTTTCACTAGACCTGACATTGCATATATTGTTGGTTTAGGGTTTAAGGTTTAGGGCTTAGGGATTAGGGCTTAGGGTTTAGGGCTTATGTCATTGGCATTAAGATCCATCGGGAAAGATCTCGTGGTATTTTGGGTTTGTCTCAAGAGACCTATATCAACAAAGTTTTAGAGAGGTTTAAGATGAAGAATTGTTTACCAAGTGTAGCTCCCATCATGAAGGGTGAAAAACTCAAGTTGAATCAATGTTAGAAAAAATGATTTTAAGTGGAACACATGAAGAATTTTCCTTATGGTTCAACTATTGGAAGGCTTATGTATTCTAAGGTTTTCACTAAAGTTGACATTGCATATGTTGTTGGTTTAGGGTTATTGTTTATGGTTTAGGGCTTAGGGTTTCAGGCTTGGGGATTAGGGTTTAGGGTTTAGGGTTTGGGGTATAGGGTTTAGGATTTAGGGTTTAGGGTTTATGGTGAAGGGTTTGGTGTTTAGGGCTTAGGGTGTAGGGTTTACGGTTTAAGGTTTATGGTTTATGGTTTAAGGTTTAGGGATTAGGTTTTAGGGTAAAGGGTTTAGGGTTTAGGGCTTAGGGTTTAGGGTTTAAGGTATATATCATTGGCATTAAGATCCATAGGGAAAGATCTCGTGGCATTTTGGGTTTGTCTCAAGAGACCTATATCAACAATGTTTTAGAGAGGTTTAACATGATGAATTGTTCACCAAGTGTAGCTTCCATCATGAAGGATGATAAACTCCATTTGAATCAATTTCTGAAAAAATTATTTTGAGCGGGAACACATTCAGAATATTCCATATGCTTCAGCTTTTGGAAGCCTTATGTATGCTCAGGTTTTCACTAGAGCTGACATTGCATATGTTGTGTGTTTAGGGATTAGGGCTTATGGTTTATGGTTAAGGTTTAGGGTTTCGGGTTAAGGGTTTAGGGTTAAGGGTTTAGGGTTTGGGGCTTTAGGGTTAGGGTTTAGGGTTTAGGGTTTATGTCATTTGCAGTAAGATCCATAGGGATAGATCTCGTGGCATTTAGGGTTTAGGGTTTAGGGTTTAGGCCTATATCAATATTGTTTTAGAGAGGTTTAACATGATGAATTGTTCTTGAAGTGTAGCTCCCATCATAAAGGGTGATAAGCTCGATTTGCATCAATTTCTGAGCGGGAACACATGAAGAATATTCCATATGCTTCAGGTTTTGGAAGCCTTATGTATGCTCAGGTTTTCACTACAGTTGACATTGCATATGTTGTTGGTTTAGGGTTTAGGGTTTATGGTTTATGGTTGAGGGTATAGGGTTTAGGTTTTGGTGTTTAGGGTTTAGGGCTTAGGGCTCAGGGT
>NC_028356.1:29020066-29022175 GCF_000741045.1 Vigna radiata var. radiata
CACATGAAGAATATTCCATATGCTTCAGCTTTTGGAAGCCTTATGTATGCTCAGGTTTTCACTAGAGTTGACATTGCATATGTTGTTGGTTTAGGTTTAGGGTTTATGGTTTATGGTTGAGGGTGTAGGGTTTAGGTTTTGGGGTTAAGGGTTTAGGGCTTAGGGCTAATGGTTTAGGGCTTAGGGATTAGGGGTTAGGGTTTAGGGTTTAACGTTTAGGGATTAGGGTTTTGGGCATAAGGTTTAGGGTTTAGGGCTTAGGGATTAGGGTTAAGGGTTTGGGGTTTGGGGTTTAGGGTTTATTGTTTAGGGTTAAGCGTTTAGGGCTAAGGGTATAAGGATTAGGGTTTAGGGTTCAGGGTCTAAAGTTTAGGGTTTAGGTTTGATGGTGAAGGGTTTACTGTTTAAGGTTTAGGGTTTATGGCTTAGGGTTTAGGGGATAGGGTTTACGGTTTACGGTTTACAGTTTACAGTTTAGGGTTTATGATTTAAGGTTTAGGGTGTTGGGATAAAGGTTTAGGGTTTAGGGGTTAGGGTTTAGGGATTAGGACTTAGGGTTTTGGGCTTAGGGAGTAGGGCTTAGGGTTTAGGGCTTAGGGCTCAGGGTTTAGGGTTTAAGGTGTAGGGTTTAGGGTTTAGAGTGTACGACTTAGGGTTTAGGGTTTAGGTTTTAGGGATTCGGGTTTAGTGTTTAGGGTTTGGGGTTTAGGGTTTAGGGTTTATGATTTAGGGGTTATGGTTTAGGGTTTATGGTTTATGCTTTAGGGTTTAGGATTTACGGTTGAGGGTTGAGGATTCAGGGTTCAGGGTTTAGGGTTTAGGTGTTAGGGTTTAGGGTTTAGGGTGTATGGTTTAGGGTTTAGGGTTTAGGGATAAGGGTTTAGGGTTTTGGGATTAGGGCTAAGGGTTTAAGGTTTATGGTTTACGGTTTAGGGATTAGTGTTTAAGGCTTAGGGTTTCAGGCTTAGGGCCTAGGGTTTAGGGTTTAAGGTTTAAACTGTACGATTTAGGGTTTAGGGTTACGGGTTTAGGGTTTAGGGTTTAGGTTTAGGGTTTATGTCTTTGGCATTAAGATCCATAGGGAAAGATTTCGTCACATTTTGGGTTTGTCTCAAGAGACCTATATCAAAAAAGTTTTAGAGAGGTTTAACATGAAGAATTTTTCACAAAGTGTAGCTCCCGTCATGAAGGGTGATAAACTACATTTGAATCAATTTTTGAAAAAATGATTTTGAGCGGGAGCAAATGAAGAATATTCCATATGCTTCAGCTATTGAAAGCCTTATGTATGCTCAGGTTTTCACCAGAGCTAATATTGCATATGTTATTGGTTTAAGGTTTAGGGTTTAGGGTTTATGGCTTATGGTTTAGGGTGTAGGGTTTAGGTTTTAGGGTTTAGGGCTAAGGGTTTAGGGTTTAGGGTGTAGGGTTTAGGGTTTAAAGATTAGGGTTGAGGGTTTAGGGTCTAGGGTTTATGGTTTAGGGTTTATAGTTGAGGATTTAGGGTTTTCGGTTTTGGGTTTTGGGTTAAGGGTTTAGGTTTTAGGGCTTAGGGTAACGGGTTTATGGTTTAGGGTTTATGGCATTGGCATTAAGATCTATAGGGAACAATCTTGTCTCAACAAACCTATATAGACAAAGTTTTAGAGAGGTTTAACATGAAGAATTGTTCACCAAGTGTAGCTCCCATCATGAAGGGTGATAAACTCAATTTGAATCAATGTCTGAAAAAATGATTTTGAGCGGGAAAACTTGAAGAATTTTCCATATGCTTCAGCTATTGGAAGCCTTATGTATGCTAAGGGTTTCACTTGAGTTGACATTGCTTTTGTTTTTGTTTTTGGGTTTAGGGTTTATTTTTTAGGGTATAGGGTTTAAGGTTTAGGGTTTAGGGCTTAGGGAATAGGGCTTAGGGTTTAGGCTCTAGGGTTTAGGGCTTAGGGTTTAGGGTTTATGGTTAAGGGTTTAGAGTTTAGGGCTTAGGGTTTAAGGTTGAAGGCTTAGGGATTAGGGCTTAGGGTTTAGGGCTTAGGGCTCAGGGTTTAGGGTATAGGGTTTAGGGTTTAGGGTTTATGGTTTATGGTTTAGGGTTTATGGTTTAGGGTTTAT
>NC_028356.1:29023520-29033034 GCF_000741045.1 Vigna radiata var. radiata
CACATGAAGAATATTCCATATGCTTCAGCTTTTGGAAGCCTTATGTATGCTCAGGTTTTCACTAGAGTTGACATTGCATATGTTGTTGGTTTAGGGTTTAGGGTTTATGGTTTATTGTTGAGGGTGAAGGGTTTAGGTTTTGGGGTTAAGGGTTTAGGGCTTAGGGCTAATGGTTTAGGGCTTAGGGATTATAGGTTAGGGTTTAGGGTTTAGCGTTTAGGGATTAGGGTTTCGGGCATAAGGTTTAGGGTTTAGGGTTTCGAGATTAGGGTTAAGGGTTTGGGGTTTGGAGTTTAGGGATTAGGGTTTAGGGTTTAGGGCTAAGGGTATAAGGATTAAGGTTTAGGGTTTAGGGTCTAAAGTTTAGGGTTTATGGTTTAGGGTTTAGGGTTGATGGTGAAGGGTTTACTATTTAAGGTTTATGGCTTAGGGTTTAGGGGATAGGGTTTACGGTTTACGGTTTACAGTTTAGGGTTTATGATTTAAGGTTTAGGGTTTAGGGATAAGGGTTTAGGGTTTGGGGCTTAGGGTTTATGGTTTAGGCTTTAGGACATAAGGTTTTGGGCTTAAGGAGTAGGGCTTAGGGTTGAGGGCTTACGGTTCAGGGTTTAGAGTTTAGGGTTTAGGGTTTAGGGTTTAAGGTGTAGGGTTTAGGGTTTAGAGTGTACGACTTAGGGTCTAGGGTTTAGGGATTTGGGTTTAGTTTTTAGGTTTTAGGGTTTAGGGTTTATGATTTAGGGGTTTTGGTTTAGGGTTTATGGTTTATGGTTTAGGGTTTAGGATTTAAGCTTGAGGGTTGAGGTTTCAGGGTTCAGGGTTTAGGGTTTAGGTGTTATGGTTTAGGGTTTAGGGTTTAGGGATAAGGGTTTAGGGTTTAGGGTTTTGGGCTTAGGCAAAGGGTTTAGGGTTTATGGTTTACAGTTTAGGGTTTAGCGTTTAGGGCTTAGGGTTTCAGGCTTAGGGCCTATGCTTTAAGGTTTAAAGTGTACGATTTAGGGTTTAGGGTTTAGGGTTTAAGGCTTAGGCTTTAGGGTTTAGGGTTTAGGGCTTAGGTTTTAGTGTTTAGGGTTTATGTCTTTGGCATTAAGATCCATAGGGAAAGATCTCGTCGCATTTTGGGTTTGTCTCAAGAGACCTATATCAAAAAAGTTTTAGAGAGGTTTAGCATGACGAATTTTTCACAAAGTGTAGCTCCCATGGTGAAGGGTGATAGACTACATTTGAATCAATTTCTGTAAAAATGATTTTGAGCAGGAGCAAATGAAGAATATTCCATATGCTTCAGCTATTGGAAGCCTTATGTATGCTCAGGTTTTCACCAGAGCTGATATTTGATATGTTGTTTGTGTAGGGATTAGGGCTTATGGTTTATGGTTAGGGTTTAGGATTTCGGGTTAAGGGTTTAGGGTTAAGGGTTTAGGGTTTAGGGTTTAAGGCTTTAGGTTTGGGGTTTAGGGTTTATGTCATTTGCATTAAGATCCATAGGGAAAGATCTCGTGGCATTTTGGTTTGGGGTGTAGGGTTTAGGTTTTGGGGTTAAGGGTTTAGGGCTTAGGGCTAATGGTTTAGGGCTTAGGGATTAGAGGTTAGGGTTTAGGGTTTACGTTTAGGGATTACGGTTTCGGGCATAGGGTTTAGGGTTTAGGGATTAGGGTTAAGGGTTTGGGGTTTGGGGTTTAGGGTTTATGGTTTAGGGTTAAGGGTTTAGGGCTAAGGGTCTAAGTATTAGGGTTTAGGGTCTAAAGTTTAGGGTTTATGGTTTAGGGTTTAGGGGGTTGATGGTAAAGGGTTTACTGTTTAAGGTTTAGGGTTTACGACTTAGGGTTTAGGGGATAGGGTTTACGTTTTACGGTTTACAGTTTAGGGTTTATGATTTAAGGTTTAGGGTTTATGGTTTAGGGTTTAGGGTTGAAGGTTTAAGGTTTAGGGTTTACAGTTTATGACTTAGGGTTAAGGGTTTAGGGATTAGGGTTTAGGGTTTGGGGTTTAGGGTTTACGGTTTAGGGTGTATGGTTTATGGTTTATGGTTTAGGGTTAAGGGTTAAGTGTTTAGGATTTAGGGTTTAGGGCTAAGGGTTTAGGGTATAGGGTTTAAGGCTTAGGGTTTAGGGTTTATGGTTTAGGGTTTATGGTGAAAGGTTTAATTTTTAGGGCTTAGGGTTTAGGGCTTAGTGTTTACGGTTTAGGGTTTACGGTTTAGGGTTTATGGTTGAGGATTTACGGTTTAAGGTTTTGAGTTTAGGGTTTAGGGTTAAAGGTTCAGGTTTTAGGGCTTAGGGTTTAGGGTTTATGTCATTGGCATTAAGATCCATAGGGAACGAGCTCGTCGCATTTTGGGTTTCTCTCAAGAGACCTATATACACAATGTTTTAGAGAGATTTAACCTGAAGAATTGTTCACCAAGTGTATCTCCCATCCTGAAGGGTGATAAACTCAATTTCAATCGATGTTTGAAAAAATTATTTTGAGCAGGGAACAGATGAAGAATATTCCATATGCTTTAGCTTTTGGAAGCCTTATGTATTCTAAGGTTTTCACTATACCTGACATTGCATATATTGTTGGTTTAGGGTTTAGGGTTTAAAGTTTAGGGCTTAGGGCTTAGGGTTTAGGGTTTACGGCTTAGGGCTCAGGGTATAGTGTTTTGGGTTTAGGGTTTAGCGTTTAGGGTTTAGGGTTTATGTCATTAGCGTTAAGATCCATAGAGAAAGATCTCGTGGAATATTGGGTTTGTATCAAGAGACCTATATCAACAAACTTTTAGAGAGGTTTAACATGAAGAATTGTTCAACAAGTGTAGCTCCCATTATGAAGGGTGATAAACTCAATTTGAATCAATGTCTGAAAAAATGATTTTGAGCGGGAACACATGAAGAATATTCCATATGCTTCAGCTATTGGAAACCTTATGTATGCTTAGGTTTTCACTCGAGTTGACATTGCATATGTTTTTGGTTTCGGGTTTAGGGTGTATTTTTTAGGGTTTAGGGTTTAGGGCTTAAGGCTTAGGGCTTAAGGAATAGGGCTTAGGGTTTAGGGCTTAGGGCTCAGGGTTTAGGGTTTATGGTTTAGGGTTTAGGGTTTAGCCTTTAGGGTTTAGGGTTTAGGGTTTTGGGCTTAGGGTTTAGGGCTTAGGGTTTAGGGTTTAGGGTTTAGGGTTCAAGGTTTAGGGCTTAGTGTTTAGGGCTTAGGGATTAGGGCTTAGGGTTTGGGGTTTAAGGCTTAGGGCTTAGGGTTTAGGGTATAGGGTTTAGGGTTTATGGTGTAGGGTTTATGGTTTAGGGTTTAGGGTTTATGGTTTAGGGCTTAGGGTTTAGGGTTTATGTCATTGGCATTAAGATCCATCGGGAAAGATCTCGTGGCATTTTGGGTTTGTCTCAAGAGGCCTATATCAATATTGTTTTAGAGAGGTTTAACATGACGAATTGTTCTCCAAGTGTAGCTCCCATAATAAAGGGTGATAAGCTCCATTTGAATCAATTTCTGAAAAAATGATTTTGAGCGGGAAACATGAAGAATATTCCATATCCTTCAGCTATGGGAAGTCTTATGTATGCTCAGGTTTTCACTAGAGTTGACATTGCATATGTTGTTGGTTTAGGGTTTAGGGTTTATGGTTTATGGTTGAGGGTGTAGGGTTTAGGTTTTGGGNAGGGTTTAGGGTTTATGGTTTATGGTTGAGGGTGTAGGGTTTAGGTTTTGGGGTTAAGGGTTTACGACTTAGGGTTTAGGGCTCAGGGTTTAGGATTAAGGGTTTCAGGCTTAGGGCTTACGGTTCAGGGTTTAGGGTTTAGGGTTTACAGTGTACGGTTTAGGGTTTAGGGTTTAGGGTTGATGGTGAAAGGTTTACTGTTTAAGGTTTAGGATTTACGGCTTAGGGTTTAGGGGATAGCGTTTACGGTTTACGGTTTACAGTTTAGGGTTTATGATTTAAGGTTTAGGGATAAGGGTTTAGGGATAAGGGTTTAGGGTTTAGGGTTTAGGGAGTAGGACTTAGGGTTTAGGGCTCAGGGTGTAGGGTTTAGGGTTTAGGGTTTATCGTTTAGGGCTTAGGGTGTAGGGCTTTAGCTTTAGGGTTTAGGGTTTATGTCATTTGGATTAAGATCCATAGGGATAGATCTCGTGGAATTGTGGGTTTGTCTCAAGAGGCCTATATCAATATTGTTTTAGAGAGGTTTAACATGATGAATTGCTGTCCAAGTGTAGCTCCCATCATAAAGGGTGATAAGCTCCATTTGAATCAATTTCTGAAAAAATGATTTTGAGCGGGAACACATGAAGAATATTCCATATGCTTCAGCTTTTGGAAACCTTATGTATGCTTAGGTTTTCACTAGAGTTGACATTGCATATGTTGTTGGTTTAGGGTTTAGGGTTTAGGGCATAGGGTTTAGGGTTTAGGGATTAGGGTTAAGGGTTTGGGTTTAGGGTTTATGGTTTAGGGTTAAGGGTTGAGGGTAAAGGGTATAAGGATTAGGGTTTTGGGTTTAGGGTTTATGGTTTAGGGTTTAGGGTTGATGGTGAAAGGTCTTAGGGTTTAGGGGATAGGGTTTACGGTTTACAGTTTAGGGTTTATGATTTAAGGTTTAGGGTTTTGGGTTTATGGTTTAGGGTTTAGGGATAAGGGTTTAGGGTTTATGGATTAGGGTTTAGGGTTTAGGGTTTAGGACTTAGGATTTTGGGCTTAGGGTTGAGGGCTTAGGGCTCAGGGTTTAGGGTTTAAGGTTTAGGGTTTAGAGTGTACGAGTTAGGGTTTAGGGTTTAGGGATTTGGGTTTAGTGTTCAGGGTTTGGGGTTTTGGGTTTATGATTTAGGGCTTATGGTTTAGGGTTTATGGTTTATGGTTTACGGTTTAGGGTTTAGGATTTAGGGTTGAGGGTTGAGGATTCAGGGTTCAGGGTTTAGGGTTTAGGTGTTAGTGTTTAGGGTTTAAGGTTTATGATTTAGGGTTTAGTGTTTAGGGATAAGGGTTTAGGGTTTTTGGCTTAGGGATAAGGGTTTAGGGTTTATGGCTTACGGTTTAGGGTTTAGCGTTTAAGACTTAGGGTTTCAGGCCTAGGGCCTTGGGTTTAGGGTTTAAGGTTTATGTCATTGGCATTAAGATCCATAGGGAAAGATCTCGTCGCATTTTGGGTTTATCTCAAGACACTTATATCAACAAAGTTTTAGAGAGGTTTAGAATGAAGAATTTTTCACAAAGTGTAGCTCCCATCATGAAGGGTGATAAACTACATTTGAATCAATTTCTGAAAAAATGATTTTGAGCGGGAGCAAATGAAGAATATTCCATATGCTTCAGTTATTGGAAGCCTTATGTATGCTCAGGTTTTCACCAGAGCTGATATTGCATATGTTGTTGGTTTAAGGTTTAGGGTTTAGGGTTTATGGCTTATGGTTTAGGGTGTAGGGTTATGGTTTTAGGGCTTAGGGCTAAGGGTTTAGGGTTTAGGGTTTTGGGTTTAAGGATTAAGATTTAGGGTTTAGGGTTTAGGGTGTAGGGTTTATGGTTTAGGGTTTATGTCATTGGCATTAAGATCCGCAAGAAAGATCTCGTCGTATTTTGGGTTTGTCTCAAGAGACCCTTATCAACAAAGTTCTAGAGAGGTTTAACATGAAGAATTGTTCACCAAGTGTAGCTCCCATCATGAAGGGTGATAAAATCACTTTGAACCAATGTCCGAAAAAATGATTTTGAACGGGAACACATGAAAATTTTTCCATATGCTTCAACTATTGGAAGCCTTATGTATGCTAAGGTTTTCACTAGAGCTGTCATTGCATATGCTTTTGGTTTAGGGTTTAGGGTTTATTGTTTAAGGTTTAGGTTGTAAGGTTTAGGTTTTAGGATTTAGGGTTTAGGGCTTAGGGCTTGGGGTTTAGGGCTTAGGGATTAGGGCTTAGGGTTTAGGGCTTATTGCTCAGGGTTTAGGGTTTATGGTTTAGGGTTTAGGGTTTCAGGCTTAGGGCTTAGGTTTTTGGGCTTAGGGATTAGGGCATAAGGTTTAGGGCTTAGGGCTAAGGGTTTAGGGTTTAGGGTTTATGGTTTAAGGTTTAGGGTTTACAGTATACAACTTAGGGTTTGGGGTTTGGGGTTTACGGTTTAGGGTTTAGGGTTTACGGTTTAGGGTTTATGGTTTATGGTTTATGGGTTAGAGTTAAGGGTTAAGGGTTTAGGGTTTAGGGTTTATGTCTAAGGGTTCGGGGTATAGGGTTTAAGGCTTAGGGTTTACGGTTTATGGTGAAAGGTTTAATTTTTAGGGCTTAGGATTTAGGGCTTAGGGTTTTAGGGTTTAGGGTTTTGAGTTTATTGTTTTAGGGTTAAGGGTTAAGCTTTTAGGGCTTAGGGTTTAGGGTTTAGGGTTTATGTCATTGGCATTAAGATCCATAGGGAAAGATCTCGTCGCATTTTGGGTTTGTCTCAAGAGACCTATATAGACAAAGTTTTAGAGAAGTTTAACATGAAGAATTGTCACCAAGTGTAGCTCCCATCATGAAGGGTGATAAACTCAATTTCAATCAATGTTCGAAAAAATAATTTTGAGCAGGGAGCACATTAAGAATATTCCTTATGCTTCAGCTTTTGGAAGCCTTATGTATGCTAAGGTTTTCACTAGACCTGACATTGCATATATTGTTGGTTTAGGGTTTAGGGTTTAGGGTTTAGGGCTTAGGGTTTAGGGTTTAGGGCTTAGGGCTCAGGATATAGTGTTTTGGGTTTATGTCATTGGCATTAAGATCCATAGGGAAGGATCTCGTGGAATATTGGGTTTTTATCAAGAGACCTATATCAACAAACTTTTAGAGAGGTTTAACATGGAGAATTGTTCACCAAGTGTAGCTCCCATCATGAAGGGTGATAAACTCAATTTGAATCAATGTCTGAAAAAATGATTTTGAGCGGGAATATTTGAAGAATTTTCCATATGCTTCAGCTATTGGAAGCCTTATGTATGCTAAGGTTTTCACTAGAGTGACATTGCATATGTTTTTGTTTTCGGGTTTAGGGTTTAAGGTTTAAGGTTTAGGGTTTAGGGCTTAGGGAATAAGGCTTAGGGTTTTAGCTCTAGGGTTTAACGCTTAGGGCTCAGGGTTTTGGGTTTAGGGTTTAGCCTTTAGGGTTTAACGTATCGGGCTTTGGGTTTAGGGCTTAGGGTTTAGCGTTTAAGGTTGAGGGCTTAGTGTTTAGGGCTTATGGATTAGGGCTTAGGGTTTAGGGTTTAGGGCTCAGGGTTTAGGGTTTAGGGTTTATGGTTTAAGGTTTATGGTTTAGGGTATTGGGTTTATGGTTTAGGGTTTAGGGTTTAGGGCTTAATGTTTAGGAGTTAGGGGTTTAGGGTTTAGAGTTTATGTCATTGGCATTAAGATCCATCGGGAAAGATATCGTGGCATTAGGGTTTAGGGCTTAGGGCTTAGGGTTTAGGGTTTAGGGTTTAGGGCATAGGGCTCAGGGTTTATGGTTTAGAGTTTAGGGTTTCAGGCTTAGGGCTTAGGGTTTAGGGTTTACAGTGTACAGTTTAGGGTTTAGGGTTTGGGGTATGGGGTTTAGGGTTAAGGGTTTAGGATTTAGGGTTTAGAGTTTAGGGTCTAGGGTTTATGGTTTAGGGTTTAAGGTTTAAGGTTTAGGGTTTAGTGTTTAGGGCTTAGGGTTTAGGGCTTAGGGTTTAGGGTTTACGGATTAAGGTTTACGGTTTAGGGTTTATGGTTTATGATTTAGGGTTTAGGGTTTAGGCATTAGGATTTAGGGTTAAGGGTTTAGGGTTTGGGGCTTAGGGTTTAGGGCTTTGGGTTTAGGGTTTAGGGTTTAGGGTTTGGTGTTTAGGGAAAGATCTTGTGGCATTTTGGGTTTGTCTCAAGAAATCTATATCAACAATGTTTTAAAGAGGTTTAACATGATGAATTGTTCACCAAGTGTATCATGAAGGATGATAAACTCCATTTGAATCCATTTCTGAAAAAATTATTTTGAGCGGGAACACATTCAGAATATTCCATATGTTTCAGCTTTTTGAAGCCTTATGTGTGCTCAGGTTTTCACTAGACCTGACATTGCATATGTTTTTTGTTTAGGGATTAGGGCTTATGGTTTATGGTTAGGGTTTAGGATTTCGGGGTTTATGTCATTTCATTAAGATCCATAGGGATAGATCTCGTGTTATTAAGAACACATGATGAATTGTTCTCCAAGAGTAGCTCCCATCATAAAGGGTGATAAGCTCGATTTGCATCAATTTCTGAAAAAAAATGATTTTGAGCGGGAACACATTCAGAATATTCCATATGCTTCAGCTTTTGGAAGCCTTATCTGTGCTCAGATTTTCACTTGCGTTGACATTGCATATGTTGTTGGTTTAGGGTTTAGGGTTTACGGTTTATGGTTTATGGTGTAGGGTTTAGGTTTTGGGGTTAAGGGTTTAGGGCTTAGGGTTTAGGGTTTAGGGCTTAGGGCTTAGGGCTCAGGGTTTAGGGTTTATGGTTTAGGGTTTCAGGCTTAGGGCTTAGGGTTTAGGGTTTAGGGTTTACAGTGTACGGTTTAGGGTTTAGGGTTTGGGGTATAGGGTTAAGGGTTTAGGATTTAGGGTTTAGGGTTTAGGGTTTATGGTTTAGGGTTTAGGAATGATGGTTTAGGGTTTATGGTGAAGGGTTTGGTGTTTAGGGCTTAAGGTTTAGGGCATAGGGTTTACGGTTTAGGGTTTACGGTTTAGGGTTTAAGGTTTATGGTTTAGGGTTTAGGGTTTAGGCATTAGGGTTTAGGGTTAAGGGTTTAAGGTTAGGGCTTAGGGTTTAGGGCTTTGGGTTTAGGGTTTAGGGTATATATCATTGGCATTAAGATCCATAGGGAAAGATCTGTGGCATTTTAGGTTTGTCTCAAGAGACCTATATCAGCAATGTTTTAGAGAGGTTTAATATGATGAATTGTTCACCAAGTGTAGCTCCCATCATGAAGGGTGATAAACTTCATTTGAATCAATTTCTGAATAAATGATTTTGAGCGGGAACACATTCAGAATATTCCATATGCTTCATTTTTTGGAAGCCTTATGTATGCTCAGGTTTTCAGTAGACCTTACATTGCATATGTTGTTGGTTTAGGGTTTAGGGTTTAGGGCTTAGGGATTAGGGCTTGTGGTTTATGATTAGGGTTTAGGGTTTCGAGTTAAGGGTTTAGTGTTAAGGGTTTAGGGTTTAGTGTTTAGGGCTTAGGGTTTAGGGCTTAAGGGTTAGAGTTTAGGGTTTATGTCATTTGCAGTAAGATCCATAGGGATAGATCTTATGGCATTTTGGGTTTGTCTCAAGAGGCCTATATCAATATTGTTTTAGAGAGGTTTAACATGATGAATTGCTCTCCAAGTGTAGCTCCCATCATAAAAGGTGATAAGCTCCATTTGAATCAATTTCTGAAAAAATGATTTTGAGTGGGAACACNTGAAGAATATTCCATATGCTTCAGCTTTTTAAAGCCTTATGTATCCTCAGGTTTTCACTAGAGTTGACATTGCATATGTTGTTGGTTTAG
>NC_028356.1:29034834-29037587 GCF_000741045.1 Vigna radiata var. radiata
AGGGTTTAGGTTTTGGGGTTAAGGGTTTAGGGTTTATGGTTTATGGTTGAGGGTGTAGGGTTTAGGTTTTGGGGTTAAGGGTTTAGGGCTTAGGGATTAGAGCTTAGGGTTTAGGGTTTAGCGTTTAGGGATTAGGGTTTCAGGCATAGGGTCTAGGGTTTAGGGTTAAGGGTTTGGGGTTTGGGGTTTAGGGTTTATGGTTTAGGGTTAAGGTTTTAGGGCTAAGGGTATAAGGATTAGGGTTTAGGGTTTAGGGTATAAAGTTTAGGGTTTAGGGTTTAGCGTTTAGGGATTAGGGTTTCGGGCATAGGGTTTAGGGTTTAGGGATTAGGGTTAAGGGTTTGAGGTTTATGGTTTAGGGTTAACGGTTTAGGGCTAAGGGTATAAGGATTAGGGTTTAGGGTTTATGGTCTAAAGTTTAGGGTTTATGGTTTAGAGTTTAGGGTTTAGGGTTGATGGTGAAGGGTTTATTGTTTAAGGTTTAGGGTTTACGGCTTAGGGTTTAGGGGATAGGGTTTACGGTTTACAGTTTACGGTTTACAGTTTAGGGTTTATGATTTAAGGTTTAGGGTTGATGGTTTAGGGTTTAGGGTTTAGGGTTAATGGTTAAGGGTTTGGGGTTTGCGGTTTCGGGCTACGGGTATAAGGATTAGGGTTTAAGGTCTAAAGTTTATGGTTTATGGTTTAGGGTTTAGGGTGTAGGGTTGATGGTGAAGGGTTTATTGTTTAAGGTTTAGGGTTTACGGCTTAGGGTTAGGGGATAGGGTTTACGGTTTACAGTTTACGGTTTACAGTTTAGGGTTTATAATTTAAGGTTTAGGGTTGATGGTTTAGGGTTTAGGGTTTAGGGTTTAGGGTTTAGGATTTAAGGCTTAGGGTTTAGGATTTAGGGTTTAGGACATAGGGTTTTGTGCTTAGGTTTAGGGTTTAAGGTTTAGGGTTGAGGGTTTAGAGGTTACGACTTAGGGTTTAGGGTGGTTTAGGGTTTATGGTTTAGGGTTAAGGGTATAAGGATTAGGGTTTAGGGTTTAGGGTCTAAAGTTTAGGGTTTATGGTTTAGGGTTTAGGGTTTAGGGTTGATGGTGAAGGGTTTACTGTTTAAGGTTTAGGGTTTACGGCTTAGGCTTTAGGGGATAGGGTTTACAGTTTAGGGTTTATGATTTAAGGTTTAGGGTTTATGGTTTAGGGATAAGGGTTTAGGGTTTAGGGCTTAGGGTTTAGGATTTAGGGTTTAGGACTTAGGGTTTTTGGCTTAGGGAGTAGGGCTTAGGGTTTAAGGGTTTAGGGTTTAGAGTGTACGACTTAGGGTTTAGGGTTTAGTGATTTGGGTTTAGTGTTTAGGGTTTGGGGTTTAGGGTTTAGGGTTTATGATTTAGGGCTTATTTTAAATTGCATATGTTGTTGGTTTAGGACATAGGGTTTTGGGCTTAGGGAGTAGGGCTTAGGGTTTAGGTCTTAGGGCTTAGGGTTTAGGGTTTAAGGTTTAAGGTTTAGGGTTTAGAGTTTAGAGTATACGACTTAGGGTTTAGGGTTTAGGGATTTGGGTTTAGTGTTTAGGGTTTGGGGTTTAGGGTTTAGGGTTTATGATTTAGGGCTTATAGTTTAGGGTTTATGGTTTATGGTTTAGGGTTTAGGATTTAGAGTTGAGGGTTGAGGATTTAGGGTTCAGGGTTTAGGGTTTAGGGTTTAGGCATTAGGGTTTAGGGTTTAGGGTTAAGGGTTCAAGGTTTAGGGCTTAGGGTTTAGGGCTTTGGGTTGAGGGTTTAAGGTTTAAGGTATATATCACTGGCATTAAGATCCATAGGGAAAGATCTCGTGGCATTTTGGTTGTCTAAAGAGACCTATAACAACAATGTTTTAGAGAGGTTTAACATGATGAATTGTTCACAAAGTGTAGCTCCCATTATGAAGGGTGATAAACTTCATTTGAATCAATTTCTGAAAAATTGATTTTGAGCGGGAACACATTCAGAATATTCCATATGCTTCAACTTTTGGAAGCCTTCTGTATGCTCAGGTTTTCAGTAGACCTTACATTGCATATGTTGTTGGTTTAGGGTTTAGGGCTTAGGGATCAGGGCTTATGGTTTATGGTTAGGGTTTAGGGTTTCGGGTTAAAGGTATAGGGTTAAGGGTTTAGGGTTTAGTGTTTAGGGCTTAGGGATTAGAGGTTAGGGTTTATGGTTTAGCCTTTAGGGATTAGGGTTTCGGGCATAGGGTTTAAGGTTTAGGGATTAGGATTAAGGGTTTGGGGTTTGGGGTTTAGGGTTTATGGTTTAGGGCTAAGGGTATAAGGATTATGGTTTAGAGTTTAGGGTCTAACGTTTAGGGTTTATGGTTTTGGGTTTAAGGTTTAGGGTTGATGGTGAAGGGTTTACTGTTTAAGGTTTATGGTTTACGGCTTAGGGTTTATGGGATAGGGTTTAGGGCTTAGGGTTTAGGATTTAGGGTTTAGGACATAGGGTTTTGGGCTTAAGGAGTAGGGCTTAGGGCTCAGAGTTTAGGCTTTAGGGTTTAAGATTGAGGGTTTAGAGTGTACGACTTAGGGTTTAGGGTTTAGGGATTTGAGTTTAGTGTTTAGCGTTTGGGGTTTAGGGTTTAGGGTTTATGATTTAGGGCTTATGGTTTAGGGTTTAGGATTTAGGGTTGAGGTGTTATGGTTTAGGGTTTAGGTGTTAGGGTTTAGAGTTTATGGCTTAGGGTTTAGGGTTTAAGGATAAGGGTTTAGGGTTTAGGGTTTTGGGCTTAGGGCC
>NC_028356.1:29040282-29042293 GCF_000741045.1 Vigna radiata var. radiata
CATTAAGGATGATAAACTCCATTTGAATCAGTTTCTGAAAAAATGATTTTGAGCGGGAACACATTCAGAATAATCCATATGCTTCAACTTTTGGAAGCGTTATGTATGCTCAGGTTTTCACTAGAGTTGACATTGCATATGTTGTTGGTTTAGGGTTTAAGTTTTAGGGTTTAGGGTTTATGGTTTATGGATGAGGGTGTAGGGTTTAGGTTTTGGGGTTAAGGGTTTAGGGCTTAGGGTTTAGGGTTTAGGGATAAGGGTTTAGGGTTTAGGGATAAGGGTTTAGGGTTTAGGGATTAGGGTTTAGGGTTTAGGGCTTAGGGTTTAGGATTTAGGGTTTAGGACTTAGGGTTTTGGGCTTAGGGAGTAGTGCTTAGGGTTTAGAGCTTAGGGCTCAGGGTTTAGGGTTTTTGGGTTTAAGGTTTAGGGTTTAGGGTTTAGAGTGTAAGACTGAGGGTTTAGGGTTTAGGGCTTACGGTTTAGGGATTTGGGTTTAGTGTTTAGGGTTTGGGGTTTAGGGTTTATGATTTAGGGCTTTTGGTTTATGGTTTATGGTTTATGGTTTAGGGTTTAGGATTTAGGGTTGAGGGTTGAGGATTCAGGGTTCAAAGTTTAGGGTTTAAGTGTTAGGGTTTAGGGTTTATGGTTTAGGGTTTAGGGATAAGGGTTTAGGGTTTAGGGTTTTGGGTTTAGGGCTAAAGGTTTAGGGCTTAGGGTTTAAGGTTTAGGGCTTAGGGTTAGGGTTTAGGGTTTATGGTTTATTTTTTAGGGTTTATAGTTTAGGTTTTAGGGTTTAGGGTTTAGGGTTAGGGTTTAGGACTTGGGGTGTAGAGTTTAGGGTTCATGGTTTAGGGTTTATGGTTTAGGGATTATGGGTTAGGGTTTAGGGTTAAGGGTTTAGGGTTTAGGGTTTAGGGCTTAGGGTTTAGGGCTTTGGTGTAGGGTTTAGGGTTTATGTCATTGGCATTAAGATATATAGGGAAAGATCTCGTGGCATTTTGGGTTTGTCTCAAGAAACCTATATCAACAAAATATGAAGAATTGTTCACCAAGTGTAGCTCCCGTCATGAAGAGTGATAAACTAAATATGATCAATGTCCGAAAACATGATTTTGAGCGGGAACACATGAACAATTTTCCATATGCTTCAGCTATTGGAAGCCTTATGTATGCTAAGGATTTCACTAGAGCTGACATTGCATATGTTGATGGTTTAGGGTTTAGGGTTTATGGTTGATATCTTACGGCTTAGGATATACAGCTTAAGGATTAGGGTTAGGATTTAGAGTTTAGGGCTCATGCTTTAGGGTTTATGGTTTAGGGTTTAGGGTTTAGCATTTAGGGTTTAGGGTTTAAGGTTTACAGTGTACGGTTTAGAGTTTAGGGTTTATTATTTATGTCATTGGCATTAAGATCCATAGGGAAAGATCTCGTCGCATTTTCGGTTTGTCTCAAGAGAACTATATCAACAATGTTTTAGAGAGGTTTAGCATGAAGTATTGTTCACCAAGTATAGCTCCTATCATCAAGGGTGATAAACTCCATTTGAATCAATTTCCGAAAAAATGATTTTGAGCGGGACCAAATGAAGAATATTCCATATGCTTCAGCTATTGGAAGCCTTATGTATGCTCAGGTTTTCACCAGAGTTGACATTGTATATGTTGTTGGATTAGGGTTTATGGTTTATGGTTTATGGTTTAGGGTGTAGAGTTTAGGTTTTAGGGTTTAGGGTTTAGGGCTAAGGGTTTAGGGTTTAGGACTTAGGGTTTAGGGTTTAGGGATTAGGGTTTAGGGAATTGGGTTTAGGGTTTATGGTTTAGGGTTTATGGTGAAGAATTTAGTGTTTAAGGCTTAGGGTTTGGGGTTTACAGTATAGGGTTTATGGTTTAGAGTTTATGGTTTAGGGTTTTGGGTTTTGGGTTTTGGGTTAAGGTATTAGGGTTTAGGGCATAGGGATTAGGGCTTAGGGTTTATGGTTTAGGGTTTATGTCATTGGCATTAAGATCCA
>NC_028356.1:29044493-29048499 GCF_000741045.1 Vigna radiata var. radiata
TTTAAGGTTTATGCCTTAGGGCTTAGGGCTTACGACTTAGGGATTAGGGCTAGGGTTTAGGGTTTAGGGCTCAGGCTTTAGGGTTTATGGTTTACAGTTTACGGTTTAGAGTTTAGGGCTTAGGGTTTCAGGCTTAGGGCCTGGGGTTTAGGGTTTAAGGTTTACAGTGTACGATTAAGGGATTAGGGTTTAGGGTTTAGGGTTTAGGGTTTAGGGTTTAAGGCTTAGGATTTAGGGTTTAGGGCTTAGGTTTTATGTTTTAGGGTCTATGTCATTGGCATTAAGATCCATAGGGAAAGATCTCGTCGCATTTTGGGTTTCTCTCAAGAGCCCTATATCAACAAAGTATTACAGAGGTTTAGCACGAAAAATTGTTCACAGAGTATAGCTCCCATCATGAAGGGTGATAAATTACATTTGAATTAATTTCTGAAAAAATGATTTTGAGCAGGAGCAAATGAAGAATATTCCATATGCTTTAGCTATTGGAAGCCTTATATATGCTCAGGTTTTCACCAGAGTTGTTATGGCATATGTTGTTGGTTTAAGGTTTAGGGTTTAGGGTTTATGGCTTATGGTTTAGGGTGTAGGGTTTAGGTTTTAGGGTTTAGGGCTTAGGGTGTAGGGTTTAGGGTCTAGGGTTTATGGTTTTGGGTTTTGGGTTAAGGGTTTAGGGCTTAGGATTTAGGGTTTAGCGTAATGTGTTTATGGTTTAGGGTTTATGTCATTGGCATTAAGATCCACAGGAAAGATCTCGTCGCATTTTGGGTTTGTCTCAAGAGACCTATATCAACAAAGTTTTAGAGAGGTTTAACATGAAGAATTGTTCACCAAGTGTAGCTCCCATGATAAAGGGTGATAAAATCAATTTGAATCAATGTCCGAAAAAATGATTTTGAACGGGAACACATGAAGAATTTTAGATATGCTTCAGCTATTGGAAGCCTTATGTATGCTAAGGTTTTCACTAGAGCTGTCATTGCATATGTTTTTGGTTTAGGGTTTAGGGTTTATTGTTTAGGGTTTAGGGTTTAAGGTTGAGCTTTTAGGGTTTAGGGTTTAGGGCTTAGGGCTTAGGGCTTGGGGTTTAGGGCTTAGGGATTAAGGCTTAGGGTTTAGGGCATAGGGTTTTGTGTTTATGGTTTAGGGTTTAGGGTTTCGGGCTTAGGGCTTACGGTTTAGGGTTGAGGGCTTAGGGTTTGGGGCTTAGGGATTAGGGCATAGGGTTTAGGGCTTAGGGCTCAGGATTTAGGGTTTAGGGTTTATCGTTTAAGGTTTATGGTTTAAGGTGTAGGGTTTACAGTATACGACTTAGGGTTAAGGGTTTAGGGATTGGGATTTAGGGTGTGGGGTTTAGGGTTTACAGTTTAGGGTTTATGGTTTATGGTTTATGGTTTAGGATTAAGGGTTTAGGGTTTAGGGCTAAGGGTTTAGGGTATAGGGTTTAAGGCTTAGGTTTTAGGGCTTAGGGTTTAGGGTGTAGGGTTAAGGGTTTAGGGTTTAGGATTTAGGGATTAGGGCTTAGGGTTTAGGGTTTAGGGTTTATGTCATTGGCGTTAAGATCCATAGGGAAAGATCTCGTCGCATTTTGGGTTTTTCTCAAGAGCCCTATATCAATAAAGTTTTACAGAGGTTTAGCACGAAGATTTGTTCACAAAGTGTAGCTCTCATCGTGAAGGGTGATAAACTCAATTTGAATCAATGTCCGAAAAAATGATTTTGAGCGGGAACACTTGAAGAATTTGCCATATGCTTCAGCTATTAGAAGCCTTATGTATGCTAAAGTTTTCACTAGATTTGACATTGCATATGTTTTTGTTTTCGGGTTTAGGGTTTATTGTTTATGGTTTAGGGTTAGGGTTTAGGGCTTAGGGAATAGGGCTTAGGGTTTAGGCTTTAGGGTTTCGGGCTTAGGGCTTACGGTTTAGGGCTTATGGTTTAGGGTTTAAGGTTTAGGGTATAGGATTTATAGTGTACGACTTAGGGTTGAGGGTTTAGGGTTTAGAGATTTGGGTTTAGAGTTTAGGGTTTGGGGTTTAGGGTTTATGCTTTATGGTTTATGGTTGAGGGTTAAGGGTGAAGGGTTTGGGGTTTAGGGCTAAGGGTTTAGGGATTAGGGTTTAGGGTTTAGGGATTCGAGTTTTGGGTTTAGGTTTTAAGGTCTAGGGTTTAGGGTTTATGGTTAGGGTTTAGGGTTTAGGTTTAAGGGTTTGGGGTTTGAGGTTTGGGGTTTAGGGTTTAGGGTTTAAGGTGTAGGACTTAGGGGTTTGGGCTTTGGGAGTAGGGCTTAGGGTTTAGGGCTTAGGGCTCAGGGTTTAGGGTTTAGGGTTTAGAGTGTACGACTTAGGGTTGAGGGTTTAAGGTTTAAGGTTTAGGGTTTAGAGATTTAGGTTTAGTGTTTAGGGTTTGGGGTTTAGGGTTTAGGGTTTATCCTTTATGGTTTATAGTTTAGGGTTAAGGGTTAAGGGTTTAGGGTTTATGGTTTAGGGTTTATGGTTTAGGGCTTAGGGTTTTGGGTTATGTGTTTAGGGTTTAGGGTTTAGGGCTTAGGGTTTAGGGCTTAGGGTGTAGGGTTTAGGGTTTAGGGTTTATGTCATTGGCATTAAGATCCATAGGGAAAGATCTCGTCGCATTTTGGGTTTATCTCAAGAGACCTATATCAACAAAGTTTTAGAGAGGTTTAACATGATGAATTTTTTACCAAGTGTACCTCCCATCGTGAAGGGTGAAAAACTCCATTTGAATCAATGTCCAAAAAAATGATTTTATGTGAAAACACATGAAGAATTTTCCATATGGTTCAATTATTCGAAGCCTTATGTATGCTCATGTTTTCACTAAAGTTGACAATGCATATGTTGTTGGTTTAGGGTTTAGGCTTTAGTGCTTAGGGCTTAGGCTTTAGGCCTTAGGGATTAGGGCATAGGGTTTAGGGTTTAGGGCCTGGGGCTCAGGGTTTAGGATTTATGATTTAGGGTTTAGGGTTTCAGGCTTAGGGTTTAAGGTTTATAGTGTACGGTTTAGGGTTTAGGGTTTAGGATCTAGGGTTTCGGGTTTATGGTTTAGGGTTTAGGGTTTATGGTGAAGGGTTTGGTGTTTAGGGCTTAGGGTTTAGGGTTTACGGTTTAGGGTTACGGTTTAGGGTTTATGGTTTAGGGTTCAGGGATTAGGGTTTAGGATTTAGGGTATAGGGTTTAGGGCTTAGCGTTTCGGGCTTTGGGTTTAGGGTTTAGGGTTTAGGGTTTATGTCAACTGCATTAAGATCCATAGGAAAAGATCTCGTGGCATTTTGGGTTTGTCTCAAGAGACCTATATCAACAATGTTTTAGAGAGGTTTAACATGATGAATTGTTCACCAAGTGTAGCTCCCATCATGAAGGGTGATAAACTCCATTTGAATCAATTTTCGAAACAATGATTTTGAGCTGGAACACATTCAAAATATTCCATATGCTTCAGCTTTTGGAAGCCTTATATATGTTCAGGTTGTCACTAGACCTGACATTGCATATGTGTTTTGTTTAGGGTTTAGGGTTTACGATCTAGGGCTTAGGGATTAGGGCTTATGGTTTAGGGTTTAGGGTTTAGGGTTTAGGGCTAATGCTTTAGGGCTTAGGGATTTGAGGTTAGGGTTTAGGGTTTTGCGTTTAGAGATTAGGGTTTCGGGCTTAGTGCTTAGGGTTGAGCGTTTAGGGTTTACAATGTAGAGCTTAGGGTTTAGGGTTTAGGGATTAGGGAATAGGGTTTAGGGTTTAGGGTTTACGGTTTGGGGTTTAGGGTTTATTGTTTAGGTTTTGTGGTTTAGGGTTTCTGGTTTATCGCTAAGGGTTTAGGGCTTAAGGGTTTCGGGTTTAGGGTTTAGGGCTTAAGGTGTAGGGTTTAGGGATTAGGGTTTAAGGTCTAAAGTTTAGGGTTTAGGGTTTATGGTGAAGGGTTTAGTGTTTAAGGCTTATGGTTTAGGGATTAGGGTTTACGGTTTACGGTTTACAGATTAGGGTTTATGATT
>NC_028356.1:29055799-29057037 GCF_000741045.1 Vigna radiata var. radiata
GGTATAAGGGTTTAAGGTTTAGGGCTTAGGGTTTAGGGAAAGATCTGGTGACATTTTGGGTTTGTCTCAAGACACCTATATCAACGAAGTTTTAGAGAGGTTTAACGTGAAGAATTATTCACCAAGTGTAGCTCNCATAATGAAGGGTGATAAACTCAATTTAGATAAATGTCCGAAAAAATTATTTTGAGCGGGAACACATGAAGAATATTCCATAAGCTTGAGCTTTGGGAATCCTTATGTATGCTGAGGTTTTAACTAGAGTTGACATTGCATATATTGTTGGTTTAGGGTTTAAGGTTTAGGGCTTAGGGATGAGGGCTTAGGGTTTAGGGTTTAGCGTTTAGGGTTTAGGTTTTAGGGTTTATGTCATGGGCATTAAGATCCAAAGGGAAAGATCTCGTGGCATTTCGGGTTTGTCTCAACAGACCTATATCAATAAACATTTAGAGAGGTTTAACATGAAAAATTTTCCACCAAGTGTAGCTCCCATCATGAAGGGTGATAAACTCAATTTGCATCTATGTCCAAAAAAATAGTTTCGAGCGGGAACACATGAAGAATTTTCCATATGCTTCAGTTATTGGAAACCTTATGTATGCTAAGGTTTTCACTAGAGCTAACATTGCTTATGTTTTTGGTTTAGGATTTAGGGTTTATTGCTTAGGGTTTTCGGTTTAAGCCTTAGGGTTTAGGGATTTAGGGTTTAGGCCTTAGAGCTTAGGGTTTAGGGCTTAGGGATTAGGGTTTAANATTTAGGGCTTAGGGCTTAGGGTTTAGGGTTTAGCCTTTAGGGTTTAAGGTTTAGGGTTTCGAGCTTAGGGCTTAGGGTTTAGGGTTTAGGGTTTATGGTTTATTGTTTAGAGTTTAGGGTTAATGGTTTATGGTTTAGGGTTTAGGGTTTAGGGATTAGGGATTAGTAATTAGGGATTAGGGTTCAGGGTTAAGGGTTTACGGTTTACGGTTTATGGTGAAGGATTTGGTGTTTAGCGCTTAGGGTTAAGGGCTTACGGTGTAGGGTTTACGGTTTAGGGTTTATGGTTTAGCGATTAGGGTTTTGGGTTTAGGGTTTAGGGTTTAGGGCTTAGGGCTTAGGGTTTAAGGCTTTGAGTTTAGGGTTTAGGGTTTAAGGTTTATGTCATTGGCATTTTGGGCTTGTCTCAAGAGACCTATATCTACAAAGTTTTAGAGAGGTTTAACATGAAGAATTGTTCACCATGTTTAGCTCCCATCATGAA
>NC_028356.1:29060017-29062966 GCF_000741045.1 Vigna radiata var. radiata
CAGGGTTTAGGGTTTATGGTTTAGGGTTTAGCGTTTAGAGTTTATGGTTTAGGTTTTCGGGCTTAGGGTTTAGGGCTTAGGGTTTAGGATTTACAGTGTACGACTTAGAATTTAGGGCTTAGGGTTGAGGGTTTAGACTTTAGGGTTTAGGTTTTAGGGTTTAGAGTTTAGGGTTTAGGGTTTAGGGATTATGGTTTAGGGTTTAGGGTTTCGGGATTAGGGTTTAGGGTTTATGGTTTATGGGTTAGGGTTTATGGTTTAGGGTTTAAGGTTAAGGGTTAAGGGTTAAGGGTTTAGGTTTTAGGGTTTAGGGCTTAGGGTTTAGGGAATAGGGTTTAGGGATAAGGGTTTAGGGAATAAGGTTTAGGGATTAGGGTTTAGGGTTTACGGTTTAGGGTTTAGGATTTACGGTTAAGGGTTTAGTGTTTAAGGCTTACGATTTAGGGCTTAGGGTTCAGGGTTTAGGGTTTATAGTTTAGGGTTTTTGGTTTAGTGTTTAAGGTTTAGGCTTTAGGATTTAGGGATTAGGGGTAAGGGTTTAGGGTTATCGGTTTAGGGTTTGGGGTTTAGGGTTTAGGGTTTAGGGTTTAGGGTTTAGGTTTAAGGGTTTAGTGTTTAGGGCTTACGATTTAGGGTTTAAGGTTTAAGGTTTAGGGTTTATGGTTTACGGTTTACGGTATAGGGTTTAGGGTTTAGGGTTAAGGGTTAAGGGTTTAGGGTTTAGGGTTTAGGGTTTAGGGTTTATGTCATTGGCATTAAGATCCATAGGGAAAGTTCTCGTGGCATTTTGGGCTTGTCTCAAGAGACCGATATCTACAAAATTTTAGAGAGGTTTAAGATGAAGAATTTTTCACAAAGCGTAGCTGCCAACATAAAGGTGATAAATTCAATTTGAATCAATGTCCGAAAAAATGATTTTGAGCGTGAACAAATGAAGAATATTCCACATGCTTCAGCTATTGGAAGCCTTATGTATGCTCAGGTTTTCACTAGAGGTGACATTGCATATGTTGTTGGTTTAGAGTTTAGGGTTTAGGGTTTATGGTTTATGGTTTCGGGTTTAGGATGTGGGGTTTAGGTTTTAGGGTTTAGGATTTAGGGGTTAGGGCTTAGGGTTTAGGAATTAGGGATTAGGGTTTAGGGTTTAGCGTTTAGGGTTTAGGGTTTAGGTTTTCGGGCTTATGGTTTAGGGTTTATGATTTAAGGTTTAGGGTTTATGTTTAAGGGTTTAGTGTTTAGGGTTTAAGGTTTAGGGTTTAGGGTTTATGGTTTACGGTTTAGGGTTTACGGTTTAGGGTTTGGGATTTAGGGTTTAGGGTTTAGGGTATAAGGTTTAGGGTTTAGGGTTAAGGGTTTAGGGTTTAGGGTTTAGGGCTTAAGGTTTAGGGCTTAGTAGTGGTATTAAGATCCATAGGGAAAGATCTCGTCGCATTTTGGGTTTGTCTCAAGAGACCTATATCAACAAAGTTTTAGAGAGGTTTAACATGAAGAATTGTTCACGAAGTGTAGCTCCCATCATGAAGGGCGATAAACTCAATTTGAATCAATTTCCGAAAAAATGATTTTGAGCGGGAACACAGGAAAAATATTCCATAGGCTTCAGCTATTGGAAGCCTTATGTATGCTAAGGTTTTCACTAGAGCTGACATTGCATATGTTGTTGGTATAGGGTTTAGTGTTTATGGTTTATGGTTTAGGGTTTAGGGTGTAGGGTTTAGGGTTGAGGGTTTAGGGTTTAGGGTTTATGGCTTAGGGCTTATGGTTCAAGGCTTCGGAATCGGGGCTTAGGGATCAGGGCTTAGGGATTAGGGTTTAGGGCTTAGGGCTTAGGATTTAGGGTTTAGGGTTATTGGTTTAGGGTTATTGGTTTGGGGTTTAGGGTTAGGGTTTATGGTTTAGAGTTTATGGTTTAGGGTTTAGGGTTTAGGGTTTAGGGCTTAAGGTTTAGGGTTTAGGGTTTAGAGTTTAGGGTTTAGGGTTTAGGGTTTAGGGTTTATGTCATTCGCATTAAGATCCATAGGGAAAAATCTCGTGGCATTTGGGGCTTGTCTCAAGAGACCTATATCTACAAAGTTTTAGAGAGGTTTAACATGAAGAATTGTTCACCAAGTTTAGCTCCCATCATGAAGGGTGATAAACTCAATTTGAATCCATGTCCGAAAAATTGATTTTGAGCAGGAACAAATGAAGAATATTCCATATGCTTCAACTATTGGACTTAGGTTTTAGGGTTTAGGGTTTAGGGGTTAGGGGTCAGGACTTAAGGTTTAGGGCTTAGGGATTAGGGCTTAGTGTTTAGGGTTTAGGGTTCAGGATTTAGGGTTTATGGTATAGGGTTTAAGGCTTAGGGTTTAGGGTTCAGGGTTTACAGTGTACGACTTAGGGTTTAGGGCTTAGAGTTGAGGGTTTAGACTTTAGGGTTTAGGGTTTAGGTTTTAGGGTTTAGAGTTTAGGGTTTAGGGATTATGGTTTAGGGTTTAGGGTTTCGGGATTAGGGTTTATGGTTTATGGGTTAGGGTTTATGGTTTAGGGTTTAAGGTTAAGGGTTAAGGGTTTAGGGTTTAGGGTTTAGGGCTTAGGGTTTAGGGAATAGGGTTTAGGGATTAGGGTTTAGGGATTAGGGTTTAGGGTTTACGGTTTACGGTTTAGGGTTTAGGGTTTAGGGTTTATGGTTAAGGGTTTAGTGTTTAAGGCTTACGATTTAGGGCTTAGGGTTCAGGGTTTAGGGTTTATAGTTTAGGGTTTGTGGTTTAGGGTTTAAGGTTTAGGCTTTAGGATTTAGGGTTTAGGGTTAAGGGTTTAGGGTTTAGGGTTTAGGTTTAAGGGTTTAGTGTTTAGGGCTTACGGTTTAGGGTTTAAGGTTTAGGGTTTAGGGTTTATGGTTTACGGTTTAGGGTTTAGGGTTTAGGGTATAGGGTTTATGGTTTAGGGTTAAGTGTTTAGGGTTTA
>NC_028356.1:29064731-29077391 GCF_000741045.1 Vigna radiata var. radiata
TTAAGGGTTTAGTGTTTAAGGCTTAGGGTTTAGGGCTTAGGGTTCAGGGTTTAGGGTTTATAGTTTAGGGTTTGTGGTTTAGGGTTTAAGGTTTAAGCTTTAGGATTTAGGGTTTAGGGTTAAGGGTTTAGGGTTATGGGTTTTGGGCTTAGGGTTTAGGGTTTAGTATTTAGGGTTTAGGGTTTACGGTTTAGGGTTTAAGGATTGGGGTTTAGGGTTTAGGGTTTAAGGTTTAGGGATTAGGGATTATGGTTTAGGAATATGGGATTAGGGTTTAGGGTTTCGGGTTTAGGGATTAGGGTTTAGGGTTTAGGGTTTAGGGCACCGTGGACACATCTCCATTGAGAGAATTAAGCGATTAGTCAATGGAGGAGTACTTACTACTTTGGATTTTACTAATTTTTAGACTTGTGAAGATTGCGTAAAGGGAAAACAAACTAACAAGTTCAAAAGAGGTGCTAAGAGGAGTTCAAGTTTACTAGAAATTATTCATACATATATTAGTTGTCCGGATATGGACGTAAGTAGTCTGAAATACTTCATCGTCTTTATAGATGACTACTCACGTTATATGTATCTCTACTTACTTCGTTCTAAGGATGAAACTTTGGATGCCTTTAAAGTTTTTAAGGTTGAAGTAGAGTTACAATGTGGAAAGAAAATTAAGATTGTGAGATCAGATAGGGTGGAGAGTATTATGGTAGATACATAGAGAATGGACAAGAACTTGGTCCGTCTGTGAAGTTTCTTCAAGAACATGGAATTGTTGCCCTATACACTATGAAAACAATAAAATATTTCGAGTGGTTTTTAGTTGTTAAATTATTTATATTGCAGTGTTTTAGTAAAACTTCCTTTTTAATAACGAATTGTTTAACGGAGGAAGCATTTATATCAAAAGTGAGTGCAACTACAGGTTTTGTAAGAGAAACGTTGAAGAGAACAATGTAAGACATGGGGAAAATAGGGGTTTTAGGAATAATGTTTTGTTAAGACTTGAGTATATTTTCTTTTAAGAGTTAATATATCTAATAAGGTGTTGTTTGTGAATATCTTTGTTAAAACATGATTATCTTAATTCTTTGATGTTATGTTATTTAAGTTCAACACATGATTGGTATATTGTTGATTTTGTGATATGTGTGTTTGACAATACCAATATGATGGGTTGGCTTGTTGATAGAAATGAGCTCTAGGATTGAATGGTTGTGGGTTAAATTCTAAGTAGGAAGAGAGTTAAGGGGAAACCTTTAGTTATTGTATTTTTGCTTAGGGGCAAAATGGTATTTTACCTTTATTAATTGGTGCTGAAATTAAATAAAGGGTGTACAGAAAGTAAAAACATACAAAATAAATTAAATAAAAAGAAATAGATAGAGGGTTAAATGTTGAATAAAAGAAAGATAGAGATTTAGATAGATTTGGATTTAAAAATATATTATTTTTAAATGAGAGAATACTAGAGATAGGGTTTGGGTGATTTATAAAAACTAAGGTATAGGAAGACTGATGGATTTGTTTTACAAACCCTAGAAACCCTACATCAAAGAGAGAAACATAGAGAAAATGAGAAGAAGGACATTTTTGGGAGATAAGAGAAAGAGTTACAACAATCCTTGTTGAAACAATCGGTAACACACAACGGAAAAGGGTTTTAAAATAAAACGAGCGTATTACAATCGATAACCAAGAGGGGAGGAGTGAATTGGTTCTTTTAAAAATCGTGATTTAAAAATATATTATTTTTAAATGAGAGAATACTAGAGATAGGGTTTGGGTGATTTATAAAAACTAAGGTATAGGAAGATTGATGGATTTTTTTTACAAACCCTAGAAACCCTACATCAAAGAGAGAAACATAGAGAAAATGAGAAGAAAGACATTTTTGGGAGATAAGAGAAAGAGTTACAACAATCCTTGTTGAAACAATCGGTAATGCGGAGCGGAAAGGGGTTTTAAAATAAAACGAGCATGTTACAATCGATAACCAAGAGGGGAGGAGTGAATTGGTTCTTTTAAAAATCGTGATTTTCTTTTGGGACTTTTATCAAACATTTAGAGTGCTAAAAGTGTAAGGTCGGAGAAAATCAACACAAATGATTTTTATAATGGTTCGAATCAATAGATTCTACGTCCAGTTGTTAATCACTATAAACAATGATTAACCTTTTTCACTAAATAATCGTTTACAGATTAAAATAAGATGAAATAAAGATTTAAGAACATAAAAAACCTTCCTTCGAAAAACGAATGGAAGAACCTACTCAATCAACTTGAAGAGAACCACTTCGACCTTAGACACACTAAGCGCAAGATTCTTCTGTACACAAGACTTGACTATAGCACACTAACACTTTTAGAATTTCCTTAGACGTTTCTGTATTCTCAAAATGACTTCGATTGCCTTTTCACTCATAGAGAGTTTCCCTTAGGCACACAACTTTAATTATCTCAAATGAAAAGTTCCCCTTCTAAGAGTTGTAAAGAACTCCATTTATAAGCCAAGGTTCGTGTAAGCTCAGAAACTGAAAAGACATCTCCTAACTACCAGTAATAATCGATTATCATAAGTGATAATCGATTATTTGCGGCTGTTATGGGGTTTTCAAAAAAAGTGATAATCGATTATTTACGCGCCTTGGAAATATTAAATCAGGCAATGATAATCGATTATCATGTGTGATAATCGATTATTTGCGTGAGCAATCTCTTTCTACTTTACCTCGTGATAATTGATTATTACTCCAAATAAATGATTATGTGCGCAAAGACTCACTAAATATGAAAACTTCTAAGAGTTTTTACATCATTACAATTTATCTTATATATTTGTTTCTACAAAATGCATTTAACAAAGATGCACTAAGAGTCTTCAATTCTTTAGCTTTTATCATCATCAAAACTTCATAGAGTTTCAAGATACCAATACTCCTTATTGGTAACAATCCTTAGTGCAATGGGAGATTTGTGGTGTTTTTGGAGTATAAATAAAGCCCTGGTATTGGACAAGATATGGGGAAGCTTACCTTTGTTTATTTTCATGTTGTTTGTATGCTGAATATGGTTTGTTCTTGATTATATTAAAAGGTAATGTAGTTCTAATGCATGTGTATGTATGAGAGTATGTTCTGCATGATGATAGGGTTTATATAATATTTGTGATGGGTTTTCCCTTTGAAAGCATGTATGATTTTGTTGGTTTATCTTATGATAAAATATACTGATGCTAAGGGAGGACAAAGGTATGTTGATTTGGGATTTTACCATACAAATATATATTGTAAAGAGTGTTATGATGATTTTATGTAGTATGTTACATTTTTTTAGGTTATAATTTCCATAATGATGGGTTTTGGATGATTCAAGTGATGTAATGTATGTATTAGGGTTTGTTCATAAGGGCATGTGAGGCATGAGTACAAGATGTTTTGGGTATATTCCCTCGTGATTTAGGGTTGATATATGTATGTGTTGAACACTTGAATGTTGTCCAGGATGTGTTTTGATTCAAGAATAGTCATTTATCATTAGTTATTATTGATTATCTATGCATTGGTTTTGAGTGTGGTTTCAGGAATAATCGACTATTTGGGATGATAATCGATTTATCCTTTCATGTGTGGTGAATATGGAAATTTATTGTGTCAACCACTAAGATAATCAATTATCTTCAGTGATAATCGATTATCAGAGTCTAATTTGTGTAAAGGTGAATTTCACGGGAATATTCAATTATGACTTATGATAATCGATTACCTTAGGGCATTTTTGTTAAAAAATGGTAAATTTGATTAAGAATGGACCTGGATCAAGCTTGAAGAGATGTATAATGGAACGATATCAGAGAATGAGATTAGTGGTTATGTTTAGGGTCAAGTTTGACTTGTGGTTGGGATTGAAGCTTGAGTGAGTGATGGGGTGTACTTGAGTGTGTGGTTGATCAGTGAGCATGGTATATGGTAGATTAGTCTACTTGTACATAGTAAATCCTTAGACTATCTACTAATAGGTGCTCCCTTTGGCATTTGTTGTTGAGAAGGGAGGGATATTCCCTTTGGCATTGGTTTTTGAAAAAAGGATGACTCTTTTTGGCATTAGTTGTTGAAAAGAGAGTAATGTTATCTTTTGAAAATAGTTGTAGAAAAGAGAATGGTATTCAAGTATTAAATCTTCGTTGGTGGGAGGAACAGGTTCAAAGCCAGAAGATGAATGACTCGAGTATGCCTTTAGGGGAGGCTATAGGTGGTTTTGTAGGAGAGGCTATAGATGGGTGAGGTAGGGTACAAGAGTGTGACTGAGTCTTGTCATGATGGAGTTCAGGGTTTGGTGGTGCTCATGGTGTTATTCATGATTGGGATAATCATGATGGTGGTGTATCTATGATGATGATCATGGTATTGAACATGATCCACGTTATGCTATGTTGCTATTGGGGTTACTATAATGGTTATAGTAAGTAGTTAACATAGGTGTTAATGAGTGGATATACCAAAGGTTTGTGTTTGAGATGTTAGTTATGACATCAAGGAATCGGTATCAAGAATCGAGGATCGAGGATTGGGGATCGGGAAGCAAGCATTGTGTAATTCATTATTATTGAATTGTTTATGTTAGCAGATTAGGAATTCTACTGTTTGTACTACAATGTATGGGATGGTTATTTATGGTTCATAAGCAATTGATATCTTATAATTATGATTGTTTTAATGGTAGCTTACTCCACATGTGTTTGTGTTTGTGTGTTGTGAATGATGTTATCAGCAATGATCATATAATGTGTTATATGTGTTATAATTTTGTGCAATTTTCTCTCTTTCTTACTCTCTTGTTTGTTTTAATTTATAGTTAATGAATTTAAATTAGAAGAGAAAATTATTAAAGACACAATTTCCAATAAAAAACTATTTAATCTCCTTTTGATTTGTTGTTCACACTAATCATTTTGTTATATCGTTCTGACTTTCTTTCTTAAATATATTTTATTTTCTTTTAATTTTTTTCAAAAGCATATATATTGAAGACAAAAGCAAAACTAAAAGAAATTTTAGAAAACAGATTGAAATGATTATTGGAAACAAATTAAAATTCAATAATTGATAAAAAAAAAAAGTAAAGATATATAATGCGTTTTATTCTATTAAAATTAATTAATAATTAGTTATCACCATTAATTAACTTTGTGACAGCCAAAATTAACACTACTAAAATTCGATAGATGAACAAAGTTATTAAAAAAATTTGGAAATAAGAAGAAAAAAATATTGGACACCTACATTTTTTATCCTTTCATAAGTAGTTAACTTTTAATAATAAATATTTAATTAAAATAATCATTTATTTAATATGCAACCTATCATAACCCTAAAATGAAATAGATATGAAAGTTATTTTAACCTAGAGAAACGTCTTGAGTTTGTTTCTCAGCCGGTGATTTAATTCTTGTGATTAGTCTTGTTTACACAATGAGTTTGACCATATTGCAGAAGAAAATGAGTGGAATTCATGCCACTACCTTTTATCTTTCTTATGGAATCCTAAACTGGGATTTTTTTCGTTGCGGTTTGTATTAATTATACCATAATTAATCATAAATCGTAAATTAACTTTTCACAAATCTTAGGAAACTATGTATCAGAAAGTGATGTCCTTTTTTGACAGCGACCAACTGTTATTGGTACTCCCTTACGTATACTCCAGCTGCTTCTCCACTGCAAATACAGGAAGAGGGGACCCACAGAAGAAGGTGGATTTCGAAGTGGGAAATGGAAAAGAACATGTCACTTCTTAATTAGTATCTACAACTCATGACCTATTACAACTTAGGTTTAACGATTTCAACATGTTCATTCGAGAAATCTTCACGCTTGTTAAAATATTGTTCGATTTAAATGTTTTGGATTAAATTTTTACAGATTTATTTTTGATATCATTCTAAATGTCTCTTACTAATAAAAATATCTATGTTCCACTCTTTTTTTTATCCGATGATGTAGAATTTTGTTTACATTCCAACATAATCTATTTTTTTGTGTTCATTTCACTACCTAAAAATAGCCAAGAGAAAATAACGGTATTTACATGGTCATCTTAGCTAATGAACCGCGGGTGTATCTATTCAACACACAAATTAATGTCCCATTACGTGCTTTATTTTCCTGGGAACTGGTGTGTGCCTCTTGGTTGTGTTTGTGATTTTATACACTTCGATTTTACGAGGAGATTCATAATAATAGGGCATATGATTCTCATATATGTCACTAGAGAAGTATGACCAAGGAGTGTTACAGATTTATTGCCAATAATATAAATGGAATTCTAAGAATGAGATGAAATGAAACTTGTTGCTAATATATATATATATATATCAATATGTAAAAACGCTGTTTAACGTCACCCAATAGAAGTTGGTTTGTTGGCAATCCGACATATATGAGTGGACGGTGGCATTATCGTAAATAACTTGATAACCAAGACGTCAGTTTTTAGTTAAGGCGACGTCTTTTACACTGTAGACGTCCACATTGGCTCAAACCGACATCTAATGGTCTGGGGTAGGTGAGAAGACAGTCCATTGACGTCGATGTTCATAGGGGCTGACGTCTATGGGACTGCAATTAATGCTCTTTACCTAATTCTCAGACGCTTAGACGTCGCGTAGTCAAAAGCGGACGTTTACGGCCTGAATGGAAGGCGGGAAGACAAAAAATCTTCAACTTAAACGTCAGTGTTCAGTGGACGCGACGTCTATGTGCCTGTAATTAATTAGGTTCACCAAACTCAAGGAACATAGACGTCGTGTAGCAGGGGCACCGACGTCTATGTGCCTGCAAGTAATTATGTTCATCAATATAGACGTCGGAGCCCCATGACAACTGTCGTCGACATCCCTGACAAGAAATCAAACGTCAATCGTTTCAGCTTTCTAGACGTCGGCTCCCCTAGACACCGACGTCTAATGGTATTCGAAAGGTCAGATGAAATGTTAACTTGGACGTAATATTAGTGAGATAACCGACGTCTATGTCAATATAAGACGTCAGTTTCTTGAGCAACTGACGCCCAATTTCATTTTAAATGCAACCGCAAACTCTTCGCGGCATTTAGTTTCTGATATCGTCTTCCTCTTCTCCATTTTCTCTTGCGACATCTTCCTTTTCTCGCTTGTGGCACCTCTTCTTTTTCTCTCTGCCTCTTCTTCTTTTTTCTCTCTTGCGGCATCTCAGGTGTGTGGTTTTTTTTTATGCTTACCGTTTAAACTTTGTTTAGTCTTTCATCGATTATCTTCTGTTTCAACTGATTAAAATTTGCTTTCTTTGTCTTATGTTTTAGTGCAGTTTTGTTCCTTTCTTGGGGTAACGTAGTAACACATTCTCCCTCTGCTAGCTGTCTCCTAGAAAAAAACGGCGTCTATTGAATTTATTTTGATCATTTCAACCCAAAAACGACCCTGGGTCGTTGCCTAGTTATCGTTTTACCGTGATTTTTTCTTCTTGCAGATGAAAATGGAACTAAGCAAGAACCCAGGTTCGGTTTTGGGTTGAAAAGATCCATAAGAAATTCAAGAGACACAAGCATTTTTTTGGGAGGAAACTAGCAAAAGGAGATTGTGCTACTAGGTTATCCAAAGACAGGAACAAAACTGCACTAAAACACAACCACTGTATTAGATATCGGTTAATGTACACATCGACGTCTATAGCACCTCTTAGACGTCAGTCAGTGTCATTTTCGAAGTCTTTAGTGCCTCTTCGACGTCGATTATTGCTAAGACCGACGTTTATATAATGTCTTTAGACGTCCATTTTCCCCCTACACCGACTTTAGTGACGTCGGACCTGTCAGTGACTGACGTCACGATAGACGTCGGTTATACTATTTTTCCGACGTCGCATTGACGTCACTGGAAATAACGTCGGTTCATGTGTAGAAGTTAAAAGTCCAAAATAACTGACGTTAATCAACGTTTTTGCACTAGTATATATAAGCATCTTTTGGCTTTATTATCCAATTACATTAAAAAAAAAGTTATCATGTAAAAGAACCTAGTGTGTGATGGTTTTTGAACTATTTTATACTATTATTTATACATTTCATCTCAGATGTTAATATAAAATATCGTTCAAAAATTTTAACGCATACAAAAATTTTGACTAAATTAAAAGAATTATTTTTAAAATTTGATAACCAAAATATAACGTCCAAGTTTTAAAAACTACAAATATATTTAATTCTCTCATATAATTAATATATATATATATATATATATATATATATTTGTTTTTAGCACTTAATTAAAATTATGAGGATATGACTTTTAAATAGTTGTACAAAATTAGACTTCTAACAAAGTATAAAACGACTTAGTAGCATTTTTGAAAGTTTTGCCAACATAGACCTCGGTTGACTAAAGAACCGAAACTATAAACATCTTTTGGCTTTGCTTAAAAAAAATCTAAGCTTGAAAGGATGCCAAATAATAAAAAAATTTAGAAAAATGATATTTTAAACTCTGAACAAGACCTATGGCTTCGGTTATTTAAAGAATCAATGTCATAGGATTTGCAAAATTGATATTCCTTCCCAAATATTGGCATTATCTAATCACCTTTCTAAACAAGACCTATTGTTTCGGTTCTTTGTAGAACCATTGTCGTAGGGTCCTACAAAATTCACATCCCCCTCTTAAAACTGAGATTTTATTTAACACCTTTCTGAACATGGCCTATGGGGTTAATTCTTTATAGAACCACTGTCATACGATCCTACAAATTTGACATTCCTTACCTAACACTAAGATTTTAAGTTGAACCTTCTTTGAACAAGGTTTATGGCTTCAGTTCTTTACAAAATTGCAGCCATAGATAGGTCTTTTGAACTTGATGGTTTAGTTCATTAATGGTTTAGTTCATTAATTTATTAATTGACTTTTCTAAACAACATATATGGCATCGATTCATTCGAGAACCGATGGCAAAAGGTTTTATGCTTCGGTTTTACTGTGAAGCGAAGCCAAAAGTGCGAACGAAATTTCAAAATTTCCATTAAAAATTTTATTTTTATTTTTTTATGGCATTAGGCAACAATTGTTGGTAAAACTGAGACCATATGTTGTTTACTACTTCGGTTATTAAGATGAGCAACTACAACAATTTTCTTCTTGCTTTCCAAACTCCTCTTTTATACCTTGTCTTAATATGCATTGGTTCAAAACCTGTTGCCAATTGTAAAAAATAACTGTTGATGTAAAACCCCATCTCGGAGTGTCATTGAAAAAAATTTCTTTTACAAAACATTCATTTGCAAACTCAAGGACATCTGATACCATCAATAATTAATGAATTTCAAAATCCTTAAAACTAATAAAATTTCATTTCAAAACCAATATTGAAAAGTTGTTCATAATACAATACAAAAATATTATTATTTCATAATACAATTCAAGATCCCTAAGCTTCCCACCACAACTCCACGCTCTAACAAGCTTCAACATCACCTGTAACATCATCTCCTCCCGTACAATGACACAAGTTATACAATCGTTGCATAAATACAAACAAGTAAGGTGAGCTAACTAAAACACGGGATGAACATATGTCACGGTCATACTTAACCACACAACTCAAAACATCCATAAATATCATTAAGATAAAACTTCCAACGCGTCACTAGATCATCGCCACCTCAACCAAAACCAAACCAAGGTTATATCATATACAAGTCATTCTAAACCATATGTTTGTCACTTCCAAGGGTTCCAACACATGTGTCATTCTCTCATACCCTACTATACAAAACCTAACTTGGTTCCCGTTCTCCACACGCAACTTCAGATATCTTAGTTCTTGTCCTCCACATTCAGCTTTGAATAATCTTGGGTTTGAGTCATCCTCCACACCCAACTTCAGACCGATCTCCCCACCTCCTCAAGGACTTATGAGTAAAAACATTGGTGAAACACACCCACCGAGCACTACACTCAACTTGAGCCACAGTTTGTGGGCTAGACATCCTTCCCTTCCTATTGCCTTAATAGATGAAAGGGGAAGCACTCAAATCCTAATCTTTCTACTACCTTTCATAGGCAAAGAGAACCTTCCTTTATATTGCTTCACATAAATGTAAGGTACAATCCAATTTTACAAGGTACGACAAGAGGACACTAACTCCCCCAACCAAATGTCAATGATAATTAAGACTCTTCTCATTAATTATCATAATCATCAATCCTAACCCAATCATAACTTAATCATGCTCAGTCATATAAATTAAAACCATACAGATTCGTCTCCTAGTCACAATTGGAGACACACGTCATATCAACAATTCAATGGCCAAACACAATGGTAAGTCCTTGATATTAGTAATTTTAAATATTTAAATAACAATTATCTTGTTTTGATTGTCTATGAATTCGATTATAACTACCCTAATTTCACTTGTTTTGTAAGAACATATCAATCCAAGGAGTTGAATCTATAATTTGAAAAAAAAAAACAAAATAACAAATTCAACATTTTTTTATTAATTTGTCTTGTCACAACTATAGCGCCACTTTATGGTTTAAGCCATAAAGAAATCTCACTCAAGAAGGTTTCCTCAAACCATGACCTAAAGCTCGAGCCATGGAAGAGTCTTTCAGTGTTAAGCTACTTCAGGCACCTCCAGCCTAAAACATCATAGCTTAAGCCAGAAAGGAAACCCATTAAGGGAGGAAACCTCAGTTGTCGAGCCATGGGGTACTGCTTGAGCTGTGCTATGAAAGTCTATAAATACAAACACCTTGGATAGATTTTGAGAGGTGGAAAAGGAGAGAGGGAGAGAAAGACTTCAGTCTAGGCTTTCTTCGAGTAATTTTAGGGAAGGAATCTAGTGAGTCTTCTCACATATATCCTCTGTAAGTCAAAGACACATCTTTAGAGGATTGGGAGATGTTTTCTTCCTTTTTTTCTTTACTTCTTTCATCATTCTTGTGGAGCTAAATCTCTCTTATGTTAGAGCATGATGTAAAAGATTTAAACTCTCTTGTATTCGGTAAAACTTTCCATTTATGAATTTCGTTTGATTTAAAGTGGTTAATTAATTTATGCTTGTTATTGGATGAAATGATCACTTATCCTATATAATTGGCTTAAGATTGAGTGAAAGATAGTCTTAAGTTGTGGTCTAATTAGTTTTTCTCTGGGCTTCTAGATGCTAGGAATAGATTGGAGGTATGCAGATAAAGTCTTCATTGTAATGCAGGTAGGTTGTATATATACGGTCACTGACAGGTTTCACACTAGAGAATAGGCAACATACTAGGTTCTAGGTGCTAAGAACGAACCTAGAATTACCATAAGGAGTACTCCCAAAACTTAATCATCTAAGCCTTTGTACCTAGAGGTGGATCTCATACAAGAGAGGAGAAATTTGTGAAGTGAAGCTTCAACACGGTTCAATCACAAAAATTACTCTTCTGATAGCTTAAATCAAATTTTAAAGTTGATTTTACAACACTTTCAACTTCCACACTAACACTTTGTACACAAAATGGTTTCACAACAAACCAAACGAGTAAAAACACTATTATTTCTATCAAATCCCTGTGGATACTACACTTTTTTACTACAATAACCTAGTATACTTTTTGGTACATTTTGGGTGTTGCAATATCACCACGAACAAGTTTTTGCCACTACTATCATGGATTTTAATCAAGAAATCTTTGTTGAAACCATTTTGATCACTGTATAAATATGTAATTAATTGTAAAAAGACCTAACTCATTTTTGTTTTATTGTTTTATTGGGTTTTGTTACCTTGAATCTCTCCAATGTTTTAGTTGTTATGTATGCAAAGGAGAAGAGAAAATTAAGTTTTGTTGTATGATCCAGAGCTAGAATGAACACTACAAAGGCAAAACAACAAGAACAGAAAACAAAGAAAAATTTTGAAGTCATTACTATAGCCACAATTTGAAGGTGTGAAACCATAGTTTGATTTGAAGGTAAATTTTTCTGATCAAATGGTTGTAGGTAACAATCAAAGGAGATTAGTTGGAGACAAACAGCGTTACATCACTTCTCAAGCATAGCAAGACCAACAAAAGGAGTGGAGACAAAGCCTATTGATAGCATACTGCCCAAAAAGCCTTCCCTAGTGTCCTGTATCTAGTACTTTTTATGCTCATTGCATGATATTTTTATCTTGCATGAAGCACGGGTTAGTATAAATACCCAACTTCACCATTGTAATTTCAATTTTGCGATAAATGAGAATTGAGTTTCTAAAGATTAACTTCCTAAACCAATTCCACCTTGAAAGTCAAGGTACGAGAATCCAAGGGATCATCCTCTAGTCACCTTCCACACACACTTTTCATTTTATCATTTTCCTTTATTTGGTTTCTCTCTCCTCCACCAAAAAAGCATTTTTCCCAATCTTCATTTTCCATTTCATTGCCTCACCTTTACCAAACATTATCTCCTTCTCGAACGTCATGACCTCGTAAGAGGATTGCCAAAGGTATCATTCAATGATACAGTCTTTTCTAATGCTTGCATGAAAGGAAAACAGGTCAAGGAATCTTTCAAGAGAAAAAATTTTGTTTCAACTAAACGACCTTTTGAGCTACTTCATGTAGACTTGTTTGGACTCAAGTACCTAAAAAACACTATAAGG
>NC_028356.1:29077461-29090813 GCF_000741045.1 Vigna radiata var. radiata
TAGCATAGGGAGGTTGAATAATGTTAATGGAAAAACTTTTTCACAACCTTCCTTATATAGCACTTTTGTCGAGTGCAAGATTTTTCAAGTAGTTGTTAAACACTCGACTTTTTAAATGATGTTAATAAATGAATTATTTTCTTCCTGCTATATAGGATATTCACTATAGTGTTTATAAGAGCTTTATTATTTTAATGAATAATCACTTAGTATGGAAAGCTCTTGTATTTAAAGCTAAAATGAAACTACAATTTTAATAAGAGAAGATTTTAGACAGACTAAAACAATAAATGCACAGATATTTTTATACTGGTTCACTTCGGCTAAGCTACGTCTAGTTTCCTCTATCCATACAGGGTTCCACTCTAATTTTCAACAAGATTACAATCGAGTATTCTCACCAATCCTAGTATGCCTAGGTACTCTTAGTATCCCATGATACGTTGTCTAATTGAGTTTCACCCATTTTTGGTTGTGCAGTATTCTTCACCAGTCCTAATATCCCTAGTCAGCGAATAACTTCCCGTTACCCTAGACTAGTTGAGTATTCGCACCACTCCTAGTACTAGACAATCTTGATATCCTTTGATATACTTCCTAAATTTCCTTAACTCGTCAGAGTTTCACAATAAGTGTTTTCATTCTCTTCAGAATTGCAATCAATGATTGCTTATAAGTTGTTTAGACTACTCTCATAGAGAAGATATGTGTTCAATGCAATATAGTCTATAGACTCGTTGAGTGTTTCTCTCTCTTTTCTATTTTCTCTCTTCTTACAATAGTAACCAAATATTAAAATGATGCTTGATAGTATTGCTTGACTTTTCTCTTCTTCTTCTTAGATATTCTCTTTTTGTTTGAGCTTATTCGTGCTTCTCTTTTAAACGCTTTTCGTAGGATTGATATTTACGTTGTAAGTTATCTTTTTTATCCTTCCTTTGAGTGATCTTCTATATAAAGGCTTTTTCAAAAGGTATTCGTTAGAGCTCTTGGCCTTGATTCTTATGTCTTCTCCGTCTTGTGTGTGAAGCAGCCATTTGTTAAAGTCAACTTTTCAGAGCAGACATGATTTTTTAATACTTTGCTCAAAGTAGGTTGTACTTTCTTTCAGATACTTCTTCTTATAAGGTTAACATTCTGTGAATGTGTTCTTTGTCTCTAACCTCCACTTCTAATATATTTCAAATAAAGCATGTGGATGTGTGTAATAGGTTATCTACATAGAATATAGTAGATTGTACATGCAACATATATGTCTTATCTCTTATCATTGTTGTTGTTTTTGAACGTTGAACATATAATAACATTTAATGCTTGTTTAGAACAACAAAGTACTCTTTACATTTTCTACTGTTGAGGTAGCATTTATCATTAAGCTTTTCCTTAAGATACCATTCATTTAGTAAGAACTTCATCATTGGACAAAGTAAAAATTTTAGCTCATGGTACCGTCTAGTCTTTTATAAAAAGTTTTTGAATATTTCCTTTTAGAGCTTGACCATTTAGCATGTTCTTCTACAAGTTTTCGATCTTTGTTTAAGGCTTTTAGAGGGTTTGTCAAAGTTATTGTCTCGAGACCTTTTTGCTTCTTGAGAGTTCAATTGAATACCATTGGCTACAATATAGCTTACACATTTAGCATAACTCTCTTAGACGCTTTGACTTGTAAGTTGTTTAGTGTTGTGCCTGGAAGCTTTAAACCTAGTTTTTTTCCTAAGGCTTTTCTATGTTGATGGATGTTTTGGAATTTTTTTTCTAGTATTTATGTTTCTACCTATCTTATTCTTTAGGTTAAGCATTTTCATATTCTTGTCTCGTTTAATGTTATTTGATTAAACTTCAAAACATGAGAACGTTTAGACATATAGGTCTTATAGACGATTTTGTCTTAACACGGACCAACAAAAACTAAGTATTTAAGTGGTAAACGCTACGAACTTGTAGTAGTAGACAATTTCTCTACATGGACATCGGTTCTATTTTTTACTCACAAGCATGAGGCGTTTGATGCCTTCTGTAAACTTTGTAAGAGGATAGAAAACGAAAATAATTTCAAAATCATATTTATCTGAAGTAAGCATGCAAAAGAATTTGAACATGAGTTTTTTCAAAACTTTTGTGAAAACTTTAGCATTAAGCATAGTTTCTCAACTCCAAGGACTACATACCAAAATGGAGTTCTTGAGAGGAGAAATAGGTCTTTACAATAAATGGCCAAATCTATGTTGAACGATTTTAACTCTTTTAAGCATTTTTGGGCAGAAGTGGTTAAAACCACATGCTACCTTCAAAACACAGTTTATATCAGGCCAATAATCAACAAAATGTCATATGAATTATGGAAAGATAAAAGGCCCAACATCTCCTACTTTCATCCCTTTAGATGTCAATGCTTCATATTAAACACATGGGACATTTTAGGCATGTTTGACTCTAGGATTGATGAAGGAATCACGCTTGGCTATTTAGAAACTTCAAGAGCGTTCTAAGTCTACAACTTTAGAACCTTAAAAGTAGAGGAAGCCATTCATGTAAAGTTTAACCACGAGTCTGACCTCAACAAGGCGAAGCTAGACAATTCTTTCTCAAAACTACAAATAAATGATACATAATCTAAAGAGGCACATGCATCTACATCGCTAGAAACACTCAACAAATCAGAAGATCCTCAATTAGAGAATTAATCCAAATATAAGCCTAAAGAAAGGAGGGAACCTAACAGTCTACAATGTCTAATAGTCAAAGACTATCCCTTAGAGAAAAACATAACAAGCCTAAATGAGCATGTCAGAACAAGATCATATCACAAAAAAACTTCCTACTCCTTTCATATCTCAAATAGAGCCATCAAGTGTTAATCAGGCTTTGAAAGATGATTTATGGGTAAAATCTATGAAGGAAGAACTCATCATTATTTATCTTGCTTGCATTTAACAAAGATGTTATAATATGCACTTCTCTTAGACGCTTTACTCACTAAACGATATTTCATTAAGTGTTGTATGTTAAACTTCAAAACTCAAGTTTTTAGATTGTATAGTATCTCTAAACGACCTTGTCTTAACAAGCCTTAGTCCACCCCAACACCATCCCAACAACGATGCTCTTTAATGCAACACATCCTAGTTTAGCCACCTTCCCAACGAGAGTAACATGAAGAAGAAGAAAATGCCTCCATTGACTATGATAATTATTAGGACTTTTGTTACTTTATATATGTACATTTACTTTAAAACTTCTATGTTTGTATTAATGACCTTATAATTATGTTTTTAATGATATGAATTTAATTGTCATGACATTGTCTGAATTGTTTGAGTTGTCTGCAATATCTGGATTTGATTGTCATTATGATGGATAGGAAATGCTACTCACTATACTTGAACGTGTTAACTCATTTACCAACGGATCATCAACGACCTTTGTCTATTATCCATTAATAATTTTTCTGAAAAGGGCATTACCGACAAATTTGAGCATGCCGACGATAATCTTTTGGAAAACTCATATTATCGATGGATTTTGGTAGCTATCGATGGGTATCGTTTGCTAGTAAATCTTGTTTTTTTTTTGTAATGTAAGCAACTTCTACTCTTTTGCATGTCATTCTTGCATATGATGAGTTTGATTATGAAAGATGCATTAAATGCACTCCATGCCACACTAAATTTTCCTTTATTATTTTGTGTATCATCTTAGTAGATGGACACACTTATTGCTTCTTGGGCATTGTGCCTTTACTTGAATTTATCTAAAGTGCAAAGTCGTAAAGTGAAAATTTTCTATAGTTGACAATATTAGTGTCAGGAGTTGTTAAAGAAATATTTTTTAGCTCTTTATCCAAGAGATTATTTTATGTGACATGTATATAGATGAATCTTCTTATCAAACTAAAGTGACATTCATTCACTACAACATAGAATAAACACACACATACATATACAAACATACACATATATACATACTAATTATATCCATATCTTATCATGCATAAAATAAGAGTGCACAAATTCATATTATCTATCTAACAAATATTTATCTTACATGATTTGTTGTTGAAATAAAATTATCGTCTTAAAGATGAAGCTTCATGTTGTATACTTAGTTGTCCTAGCACTTAATAGAAAACATTGATGTTGGAATTTTTCTTAACATGGATTGAGACAGAAATGAAAAAGAACATAACATCCTTGTGATAAATCCTAAAGGGTAAATGTAGAAAGATTCGCCACTTGAGAAAGCTTCTTCAAATAAGAATAAATTTCAGAGTACTAAAGACTTTCAAAGTAAAATAACAAGGAGAATTTCATTTAGTCTGAAAAATTATTTTACAAGAATGTTTGACTCTTCTATAATAAGCATGCCATGGTTTTGAACTGTAAAAAGTGTGTCTCTCATGTGTTTGGAAACATTAGAAAATCCAAATGCAATCATAAAACTACTTAAGTTAGAGTTAACTCCATTAATTGTATGTTTAACACTTAGTTAACTCCTGATTAATCCTAACACATGGGTTGTTCCTTAAAATTACAGATATAGACCTCCTAAAATTAAGGAAAATCTCATCATTACAATTTCAAGAAGCACATGTGACACATGAGTTACTTGAAAGCAACATGTTGGTTAATAAGTCTTCATTGTACTCTCTGAAAACAAATTTCATCCAACATGACTTTTGAATTAGAGAATATTCCAAATAATCAAGAAATATTCTAGAATTTAAGAGTTTACAAAAATTAAGAGCTTTATTTGATCTTTTACTTTACTTATCTCTTGTGATATCTCTTGGAATCTTCTTCTTTATCATGTTTTTTACATTATTCTTTTTCAATCCTTGTTTTTATCTTGAGAAAGGTCTTTCTCATCCTTATTCCTTTAAAAGAAAGGAAAGAAACAAGTTCTAATATGAAAAAACAAAACAAATGATTTTTCTTCTACTTTATTATAGCACATCTAAGTTATAACATAGGCCTAAATGTACACTCTAGTTAAATTAGTAAGACCAATTAAAAAAACTTCAAGATAGCATAAGAGAAATCAAATTTGTATGCATTTTACAAAAATTCAATAAATTAGTTTCTACTTCCAAAAATCATTAAAAGACCTTAACATAACACCCAAATGCATCAAATCATATGTTCATTTTAAATAATCGAAAATGTAAAACACAATATAATTCTAATCAGCAAAAAAGAATATCTATTCAAAAGTTATGACAAAAATAATAAGTAAATGTGATATTAACAAAACATACAAAATTAAAGCTATACATATTAAATTTTATTACTACCAAAAAAAATATTTAAAAACTTAAAATATAATATATTAAAAGTACTATCAATATAAAATAAAGTTTATTAACATTCGTATAAAAGTATTTATCATCACTTATTCAAGATTGAAGATCTTTAGCAGATCAGTTTAATCTTTCCTTTATGCATAGGTGGTAAGACAAATCCTTTATTTGGATCTTTTCCTTTATAAATTCTTGTTTTTTTTTCCTATCCCTTTCATGAACAAAAATCGACCCTACAAATTGCACCTCACAAATAATATTCCATCTAAATAATTAGACCTATAAGGAAAGTACCAAGCCAACATTAGCCTTTATCACCATTTCTTAGCTTGCGAAAATCACTAAACCTTACCTATAAATTATATAAGCTTCCACCATCATTTTTCTCAAGCAATTTGTACCCTAACCAAACCAAGAAATACCTAAAGAAGCTATTTTATACCTTATAATACCCTTTCTTCCATAATCTTACACTTAGTCTAGCTCCAAAACTCATCTAAGATTCTTCCAAAAATTGACCAAGAATCCCTCCAACAACCTTTACCTTTTCAAGAACACAAACTACATCTTAATCTTTGGAAGAACCATCAAAGAGCCCATCACAATGAAGAATAAACTAGGATATATATTATTCTTCTTTGGAAAAAAGTAGTTTGACATCCAACTTCTAAAATTGCATTCACTTGACAAATGTTTTAATAATATAATCATATATATCTATATTTAAAATTTAAACATAAAATAGATTTAATTAAAATATTAATATTTTAGAATGGTCAAGTGGCTCTAAGAGTCTTAAAAGTAATGGTGCTCTTCTGTCTTTTTAAGAGTCTCAAAAGTAATGTCTTTTCTTCTCACAGTTGAACTTTCCTTCTTACTGTTCAATATTAGCTTGTGAAATCTTAACTAGAAATATGAAAAATATATTTTTAATAATTTTTTTTTGACAATTTTTTTACAACACATACACGATAATTTGTGAAATCTTGACTAAAGATATGAAAAATGTTTTTTAACAACTTTTTTTTGACAATTTATTTACAGCGCATACATGATGGTATGTGATTAGTTTGTTTCAAATATTTTTTTCAAAATAAATTCAAGTGAACCAATAAGATAGTGATATGTGACCTATTATAAAAAAGTTGTTAAGAAAAGTTGATTGAACAATTTATTTTGAATCTCTAACCTCCTGAGTGATTTGAAAAACAAATCTAAAAACTTAATTTTGAACTTTAAAAAGAAATTAAAATTAAACTTTTGAAAAGAAATTCATTAACTTTTTGGGAAAATAGAAAAAGTGTCATCATCCATGCATAAGATTAAATGAATGAATTTAATTTGATGTATGTTTTTATAATAAGTAGATTTGCTTAATAATGATGAGTATTAATAAATGGATCGATCGTTTTTGTTATCTCTAGTGGTAGGTTTAGAGAATGTTGTTGGAAAAACAACCTTGTATATATAAGTATATTGCTGAACCGTTCATTGAATATTGGTGAATATATGTTTCCGTACATGTTTTTGTCTGACTTTGAAAATGTGCCTTTCAAAGATTTGGAGGGAACTAAATGTAGCTCCCTATAGTTGGAGAGTAAGAAAGTTGTATTTGATGTAGTACTGTTGTTAGGCACTAGAAGGCTAGTGAGTATGTAGGTGGTACAGTTTTAATTAGGAGATGGAATAATTTAAGGTTTTGACCTTTGTTAATAACCAATTGGGGAATGCATTGTGTCTGGGAGATAAGGTTGTTCTGTAGTAACTAAGTTGGATCTGCGTCAGTGCCAAGTAATTCTTGAGTAGGATTCCTGATTATTATTTTAGTGGCCAGTTAAGCAGCATCAACCAAAGTGCCCACACTTCTTCATTTCCTCCCATTCTCCAATCTTTACTTACCAACCCTATATCTAATTTAAGATTTTAATTGCTTAAATTTCTTTTTTATATAATATCAAACTATTGTAAAATTTATATGTTTTTTTTTAAATAGTGTACTATGTAAAATATACCCGTCAACTTATGGATAAGGGTAATTTGAAGCAGTCGTTTTAGGTAATTAAAGTTTAATTAAGAGTATAACGATCATTTATAAACAGTTAGCATGTATTAATGATTTGATTGTGGTATAAATATTATGAATATACGGTATTAATGATTAATTAATAAGCTTGACTGTTATAAGTTCTCTAAATATACTTTAATGTTCAAGTAAAGGAACACCTGCTATCTATCCTAATAAGATAGAAACTTCTTTATGAAACATATCTGATAACATTTGAGTGTTTTCAGGTAACAATCTATCATAGTAGACTGCGTTCTTAAAGAAGATTGGATGATTGGAACAAAACAAGAAAGTACGACTTCGAACCTTTTCAACCAAAACAAATAACATTATAAAATATTTAGTAATGTACTTTATAAAAATAATGTAAGATTTTAAAATAAATAGATATAGTATCTCACGTATGACAAACAAAATTTTATAATAAATTATAGATTTAATTAATAATTTAATTTTTCATTTAAATTGTTTTAATACCTATTATTTTTTTTAATCAATTTGAGTTTTCATTCTTTTAAAGCATTAAAAAAACTCAATATAATCACTTATGTTAAATTATTGTTAATACATGTAAAATATATTAAAATTTAAGGCTGTCACATATTTAAATTTGGATATTTTTTATTTTCTGAAACTATGTGACGGACATATTTTCAAACGATAATAAAATTAATTTAATAAAAAAATCACATTGAGTTATTTAAAATGTAAATAAAACTTAATTAAATAAAAACAAATATAAAAAAATGGTTAAATATAAACACCAAATTACTCATTAAACCGAAACTATAATATAACCTTTATATCGCCTTCATTTTTGGTAAAATATATAAACTAAATATTTTATACTTTAATTTAAAAGAATACAATTTTTAATGATAATTTTATAAAATCAACCGTAATTGATTTTGCTCCATTCAATTTATCTTACATCATTGGCTCTAAAATATCTAATTGTACGGCGGCCAATGTGCCATGCAGATTGTCAGCAATCATAGAAACATTTTACTGACATGACAAACTCATATTCGCCAACCTATCTATCTGTCAAACAAATTCACTGAAATCTTTAACCACCTTAGTTTCTTTCTGCTATTCATAAATCATATTAAGTTATGACCTTAGACAACAACTTATTTACTTTTTGTTGTATCCCGTATTTGCAGTCAAATAATACGTGGTTAATCTAGTTTATTATGGGTTTACGTTAGATTGAGTTTGAAAAATTATATTATTATTTTATGTAGATTAATTTTTAAATCGAATCATTTAAATTTGATTTATTCATATTGAATCTGTGATAAGTTGGATTGATCTATTAATCTATCTATCTAATTTTATTTTATTAAAATTTAATTTTAATTTTATAAAAAAATATTTATTATTATATTTTGTTTAAAAAAATTATTTAAGTTTTCTATTTTCAAAATTAATTAAACACTTATGTTGCACATATTCATTTTGGGAGGAAAATTTATTAAGATTTATAAAAAGTTTATAATTTTTTTTATTTAAAAAAAAATTATAACTAAGTCCACCTGTTTATTCACCAATATGTGATAAGTCGAATCAGGTTTAAATTTTTCTAACTCGTTAATAAATAAATCATATTGGATTGACTTACTAAGTGATCAACTCTATGATGAGTCGAATCGAATGAGATGGGGTGGTCCATTTTGACAACAATAATCGTACTATATTACCATCATAACGTTGAAAGACTCACCCATGAATGTCTAAGGTCTTAATATTATTGAATTGGTGTAAAATGGTTTTAGCTATAATTGATGTGAGAAGTGAAAGTTTTTTAGTGTGTGGTCTGTTTCAGAGAATTTCTAATTTGTAAAATGAAAAATCAATCCCGGAAATGTACCACCATATTCTAAAATTGAAATATATAACGAAAATTATGTTTACCATTTCTTAAATTTTAAAATTTTCTCAATGCATATTTAACATCTTCAATTTTGTCCGTAAGCAATGATTTTTTTCTCTAATATCTATACCAAATAAATTGAATTATACATTAATTAAATATCGCTATTTAAAGGAAATAATGAGTAAAATGTAGAAGAAGTCATCCTTCTGTATCCCAAACTTCTTTTCATCCTAGTTGACTTGATAAGACTAGATGTAAAGTTGTGGCCTACTAGACAATAATTCAAGGATTACTTTTCGCAAGCCAAATGTTGGACCTAATTTGGTCATGTTTAGTCAATTTATTTGACCACTTAATATCATAAAAATATCTTCATAAACGTTGAATATTAGCACACAAATTAATATAAAACAAACAGATAATAATATGTAGACAACATTTTTTTATAACATTTGAACATTATCTACGTGTCATTATGTGATTGGTCCATAGTAGTATTTATAATTATTATTATTGATTATGGAGTAATTTTGAACCAATCACAGAATGACACATAAATGATGTTCAAATGTTATAGAAAAAATATTGTCTATTATCCGAAACAAAATGAACTGAGATAGTTTAAGAAAATACATCCCTTACTAAAAATGGGCCTTACTAGATGTCTAGACCAACCATGAAAGTTTATAGAGCTAGAAACTAATCCCACCTTTTCATTCGGCATTAGCACATCAACATTTCAAACCTCTTCAAAAAATCATTCCAACTGAGCACAAATAATATATAAAATAAGAACATCCATACTTTTCAATTGTTTGTATTCAATTTACTTTTTGTATGATTCTTAAAAGGTTAGAAACTATCTCACTCAAATTTCACTTTGGTTCTTTATAAGAACTTTCAATAAACCTTTGAAGATGTTTACATTCAAAATAAAATATGTAACGAATCTAAACTCAACTCAAAGAGGTCAAGAAAAGAAAATATTTTAAGAAAAAAAAACAACGAGTCTTAAAAACAAAGTAAAAAACATAAAATCATGAAATAGGCTAAATCAAAAAGAGTAAACTATGATAATAAAGAGAACACTCACTTCAAAAGATAAGAGTGGTATACACTGTATATTTAGACATATTACTAGAAAACGTATAACAAAACAAGTAAGCTAAGCAATTAAAAAAGTCAAGTTGTGAGAAATGAGACAAGACTCCTCATAGGATTGTAACTAATTTTAAATCCAATAAAGAACTCGATAAGAATTAAAATCTAAGTCTCAAAAGAAATATAAATCATTAGTGCATAAATGACTTTAAACATCAGTTATTTTGAGTTTTTAACGTCATCACGAGAACCGACGTCTATACGGATGATGTTAATGGGAGGTCGGTTTTTTCAGGGCCGATGTCGATATAAACGTCTGTTTAGTAAGAAGTCTGACGTCTACAAAAACATTCGACAATGCGCTAACCGATGTCTAATCTCAACTTAGACATCGGTCTATAACACTTGGGATGTCTATAAAACCATCATACATTGCATTAACCGACGCCTTTGGGACATCATAGACGTCGGTTTGTACATTAACCGACGTCTATGAAGTGATCGTTGTGTTTTGGTGCGGTTTTTGTCGTGTCTAGGGGTACCGTAGTAGCACCTCCTTCCTTGGCTAGTTTCTTCGTAAGAAAAAGTTGCGTCTTTTGGACTTCTCATGGTATTTCAACCCAAAGACAAACTTGGATCGTTGCCTACGTCCATTCCGACTGCCATTGAAAAAGAATACGGTGAGAATACACTATAAACTTTTTTGTTGACGGTCGAAATAGACATAGACAACAACCCAAATTCGTCCTTGGATTGAAATGCCGCGAGAAATCCAAAAAAATGCAAGTTTTCCTTACGAGGAAACTAGCAAAGGGAGAAGGTGCACTACGCTACACAAAGACACAACAAAAAAACTGCACCAAAACACAACGAAAACTCATTTTAATCGGCTTAAATAAGAGATAATACATCAAAGATTACTTTAATCGAAATAAAAACAACTTTGAATAGTTAAAAGGAGAGGAAACTTACTTGGAAATGCAGAGCAACAAAGAGAAAACGCAAGACGATCAAACTGTTGGTTTACAAACCGCTGGTTCGCAGTGTAATTTAACAAGAAATTAGACGTTTGTTGCACACATAACCGACGTCTAAAATAGAAAATACGTTGGACGCCTAACTAATATGACGTCCATTCGATTTAAAAATTAATATTTTTGTACTATATAGATGTCGGCTTTGAGGCATGAGACATTTCGTGGGCGGAAATGAATGACTTTTCACATACCTAGTAGGATTATAGACGTCGCTTCTTAAGGCAACTAACGTCTATAGGTCTGATAGGTTGGTGAGTAGCATTAATGTACGCCATATAGACATCAGGGACCCGTCAATGTGGCGGGATCCGAATTTTATAAGGCTGAAAAGAGTGACTATTCACCTGTCTGGCAGACTTATAGGCGTCAGTTAGCAGAAGCCCGACGTCTATATGTCTCACAGGTTGGTGAGCAACATTAATTTATGCCATATAGAAGTCGGGGCCCCATCTAACCGACGTCTATAACACTGAAGGAAATGACTTTTCACCTAACAGTCAGAAAATATAGACGTCAGGTTGGAAGGGCCAACGTCGAAAATTATATAGACGTCGGATATCGACCTAATGGACGCCTATATTGCCAACTTATTTATGGAAATGCCACCGGTCATCAATATACGTCGGGCTTACCTATAACTGACGTCTATAGGTGACGTTAATCAGCGTTTTTGCACTAGTGAATAAACAAAATATTTTTTTTTAATTTGTATAATTTTTTTATAGCTTTAATTTCTAAAGACTTTTGAACGCAAATTAAAGAAATTGTCAAATATATAGATGTTATCACTTAGCTCTTCATTTTGTAATATCAAAAATTCAATTTCAAACAATTAAGATCCTTATTTCACTAGTTTGTTTCACAATTAGGAACAAAAAAAAGTAAGTTGTGATACCAAATGTTAAATTATATAAATAATTAACATTGGTTCATGTAATTTAAAGTATAACTTTGATGTAAAGATTCTAATGTGATGATTATTAGAATATAAGGTATTAAAGTTATTGGGATTATTTTAGAGTTATTAAAATTAATCCATCTTTTCTCACTTCAAGAGGACATTTTGGTATTTTATTAAATAAAGAATTGCTTACAAGTGGTATCAGAGCTTACAAGTAGTATCAGAGCCAGGTTCTAAATTTTATGATTCTCCATGAATGATAATATTCTAAATTTTTGGAAACCCTAATTTTTTTGACTTATAAAATTTCGAGATTCTAAATTTTCAGATATTTAATTATTTTTATTGGCATGAAAGAAAATTAAAAGCCGAATAATTTTATGATTTCAATTAGAGCTATCAATTTTCCCAAGAGTCCCAAGGCCAGTCCTGGCCTTTCATAGAGCTAGCCCCCATTTTTTCGACCCACTCTACAGGGGGCCTTTTCAAAGCCTCTAGCCCCGCTAGCCCCATTAAATGGTTAGCACTACAGTAAGGCCGAGTTAAGCCCCAATGACCCCTAAAATTATGGTCTTCTATAGCATCAACTTTTCATCTCCTCTTTTCTAATCATTAATAAATTCACTTCAATTAAATACTATTTCCATTTTCCATCTTTTCATACTTTTCATATTTTTTTATTTTTTTTAAACTTAATATAAAAGAAAAGAAAGAGTGTTAAAACATTACTGATATATTATTTCTTTTCATAAAAAAGGACATATTGTTAAAGTATAAATTATCTTAGATATGAATAGAAAATATTATGATACATTATTGATATATATTTTTCAAAATATATGAAATATGTAAAAAATAATAATAGAAGTTGTTTTAATTTTAATTTTGATACTTATATTTTTTAAATTTTAAAAAATTTAACTATAAATCATGAGACTAAATACGAAAAAAACTACAATTTTTAATATTTATTTAATTATTATTTTCAAGAAGTCAAACTTATTGAAATAATATTTATGTCATATTTATATATATATATATATATATATATATATATATATATATATATATAT
>NC_028356.1:29091531-29166340 GCF_000741045.1 Vigna radiata var. radiata
GTGAGAGTGATTTGTGAGATCAGAGGTTACTTTTTTGGTATTTTTTGGTATACACAGTGAGTGAAGAAAGTATTTTATTTTTTAGGGTTTCATAAATAAAATAATAAATTAAAAAAATAAAATTAGGTAGGTGGGCTGGTGGGCCAACCCGGCTCACCACAGGTTCAACCCGCATGAGCCGGGTCTAAATGAGCCGGGTTGAAATCTGACCCGCATGTAAGTGGGTTGTATTTTTCAAACCCAACCTGACCCGAACCCGTGACGGACCGAGTTGGCTCGCGGGTTGTGACACATTTTGACGGCTCTACATTTTGTGTTACTTCCTTTAGTATAAAATCAATTGGATATACTAATTTTAATCATAAAAGTTTTCTAAAATAATAGCATATTGAAGGGTAATAAGAAAATAGAAATTAAAAGTTAAAATTGAAATTAAGCAGTTAATGAAATAAATATCCACCTGTAAAAGGAATGATGTTAGGAAATTTTTGTTAAAAGAGAAAAATACAAAAGAAAAATTATTAAAACTAACATAATAAGGTTATAGATAATAAGATATTTATAACGTATTATTTTAAATAAATTTAAATTAAAATAAAGAAAAACTAAAAAGGAAAATTAATCACAATAATTATATTTATAATATCAATGAATCAACTTTTTTTAATTATATTAAGTTTTATTTAATTACGGTGAATCAAATTTTCTATAAATTATTTTCATTAGTAGATTATTGTAATATTAAGTTTTATTTGATTACGGTGAATCGAATTTTCTATAAATTATTTTTATTTGTAGATTATTGTAAAATCAGATGTGCATGTATTTTTCAATAAAAATTAATAAATATTTTAATTTAATTATAAAAGTGTATATATATATATATATATATATATTACAATTTTATTGTAAATAATTTAAGTGTTTAGGTGAGGATTTAGTCAGTAATGCAAAAGTAAGAAACACTTAAGTGTTTTTTTTTTGTAAAAATGAAATTTATTATTGGATATTTAGTTTTTTTTTATAAAAAGAAAAATCCATGGACTGATCCTGATCTACAGGACTTTGAGACTTTTTAATAAAGAGCTTTTTTGATTCTGTGGACTTTTTTGACCCCAACTCACGTAAGTTAGGACCAGAGCCTATTTGACAGATCTAATTTCAATTGTTTTTTATGGATGAAAGTGAATTGAATTCACTACATCGTGATTTTCAAATGGAAGCCGCAACTTTATTTTGTTTTGTTGCATTAAAGCAACTTTAATATTGCAACTCCAGCCATGGGAATTCAAGGGGTTATGCGGGATTTTTTGTTTTGGTTATTGTGGGTGGGATTTTAGTTTCCCATTAAAGCAACTTTAATTACGTGAATTTCATTCCTTGAAGCCATAGATTTTTTTTTTTTATTGTTGCATTAAAGGTATTGCGCATTTGTGATTTGATTGAATTGTGGAATTCCATTTTGGAAGCAACTTTATTGTTGCAGTGCGAAATTCTATTTTGGAAGCAACTTTATTGTTGCATCGCTTTAACGTGTTTTTATCCAGCCGCGGGTTTTTTTTTTTTTTTTTAATTTTGGCATAACGTTGCAGCACATGTTTTCACAGTAAAGCAATTTACTTTTGCAACTTATATTATTATTATATTGTAAACATGGTTATTGTTACTGCATTGAATGGAAATCATATGTGAATTAAAAGTTTGAAGGTTTCAAATGCTTTTAATTAGAAAAGTGTGTACTTATTGATGATATAATTTTGTTTTATGAATTATATGTATTTGGAAGAAGGAAATTCAATTAAGTTGAATTTCGGAGAATAATTAGTCATTGATGTAAGGATGTTATGGATTATCCAAAGGTGAACCATTATTTATAATTGATGACACTAAAGTGAGACATTTCATGTACTTAGTTTATGTTTGTATATCCAAAAATAGCATACATATAGACTTAAGTATGATTGATTGTTATTAAAGTATGTATGGAATTCGTCAGTTTAAGAATCACCCAAAGGTGAACTTAAATGAATGACTTAATTGACTACCTATCAGTTTAAGTATCACCCAAAGGTGAACTTGAATGTATGATTAGTGTAGTAATTTGTTTGAATCCATTAATTTTAATCAAGGCATTAATGTATGAGTTTGTATATTATTTCCAACTTACATGAATTTATCAGGTTTGAGCAACAATGTGGTCAAGTTTAATGAGCTAAATTATGCTGATTGGTCAAAACAAATCCAAATCCACCTGGGTGTTTTAGACTTGGATATAGCTATTATGATGGATGAAATGCCCACAAGCATTATAGAAACCAGTACAAGTGATCAGAAGTCTCTTTATGAGGCTCGACATAGGTCTAACAAGCTGTCACTAAACTTGATGTGCATGTCTATGGCAGAGAACGTAAAGTCTTCCATGCCCAAAACGGAAAACGCAAAGGAATTCATGAAAATGATCAAGGAGTACTCACAATCAAACATAACTGACAAGTCTATTGTGGGAACCCTTATGAGTAAGCTGACTACCAAAAAGTTTGACTGGTCACAGCCCATACAAGAACATTTAACTGGAATGGCTAATATAGCAGCAAGATTGAAGTCAATGGGAATGGAGGTGAATGAGTCTTTTCTAGTACAGTTCATCATGAACTCTCTTCCTCCTGAATTTGGCCAATTCCAAGTGAACTATAACACTATTAAGGATAAATGAAGCTTTCAAGAAATCAAAGCCATGTTGGTACAAGAGGAAGGGAGATTGAAGAAAATGAAAGATCATTTTATCCATCTCACAACTCATGAAGGTGCTAGCTTCAGTAAAGCCAAATCAGGAAAGAAGAACAAGAAGGACAAAGTCCCAATGAAAGTTAATAAGGGCAATATCTAGAAGAACCAGAAATGTTTCTTTTGCAAGAAAGTAGGTCACTTCAAGAAAGATTGTCCGAAAAGAAAATCTTGGTTCGAAAGGAAGGTACTTTTTATGTTTCTGTAAGTTTTGAAGCAAATATTATTGAAGTTCCTAATAATACCTGGTGGTTGGATTTTGGAGCTACCACTCATGTTTCTAATATTATGCAGGGATTCCTTTCAATCCAGCCCATAAAAGGAACTAAAAAGTATTTATATATGGGGAACAGAATGAAGGCACGGATAGAAGGAATTAGGACTTACAAATTGATTCTAGACACTAGTTATTGTATGAATCTTGAAAAGTGTCTCTATGTTCCTGGTTGTGCTAGAAATTTAATTTCTGTTGCAAAGTTGGATTGTTTAGGTTTTAACTTTAGGGTTGAAAATGGTATTTTTCATTTGTATAAACTTTCGTACTATTATGATTCTGGTACATTAGTGGATGATTTATATCGTTTAAATCTTAATGTTAATTTTTCTGAATCCCTGTTTAATGTTGAACATGCTGTTGATAGAAATTCTAGTGTAGGAAAGGAATGTTCTGCTTTCTTATGGCATAAAAGATTGGGTCACATATCCAAAGAAAGGATGTTGAGGTTAGTGAAAAATGAAATTTTACCTCAATTGGATTTTGATGACTGGGATGTATGTATTGATTGTATTAAGGGTAAACAAACAAAACACATATCAAAGTATCCCGCCACAAGAAGCAGTCAACTTCTTGAGTTAATACACACTGATATTTGTAGTCCTTTTGACACTAAATCTTGGAGTGGTGAAAAATATTTTATCTCCTTTATTGATGATTTCTCACGTTATTGTTATATATATCTATTGCATGAAAAATCTCAATCAGTGAACGCCCTTGAGGTGTTCATAAATGAGGTGGAAAGGCAATTAGATAGAAAAGTAAAAGTGGTGAGATCTGATAGAGGTGGTGAATATTATGGTAAAACTGATGAGAGTGGACAATGTCCAGGTCCATTTGCAAAGTATCTTGAAAGTCGGGGTATATGTGCACAGTATACTATGCCCAGTACACTACAACAAAATGGTGTAGCAAAAAGGCGGAATCGTACTCTTATGGATATGGTTAGGAGTATGTTAAGTCATAGTAATATCCCTTTATCTTTGTGGATGTATTTATTAAAGACTGTTGTGTATCTGGTTAACAGGGTTCCTAGCAAAGCAGTTTCTAAAACTCCTTATGAACTATGGACTGGAAGGAAACCCAATTTAAGACATCTTCATGTTTCGGGATGTCCAACAGAGGTAAGGTTATACAATCCACATGAAAAGAAGCTTGATGCAAGAACCATTAGTGGTTACTTCATCGATTATCCTGAAAAATCAAAGGGATATAGATTTTATTGCCCTAACCATAGTACAAGAATAGTTGAGTCTGGAAATGCTCGGTTCATGGAAAATGGTCAATTTAGTGGGAGTGAGGAATCACAAGTAGTGGACATTCAAGAGCATACTGATAGTGTTTCTACATCTAATGTCTCTTCTGAAGTTGTTATCCCTCTTGTTGTATCACAATCACACAACAAGCAGAGATAACAAGTTAATGTTTCAATCTCACAAAATGAACATATAAATGTTGAGCCAGTTGACAATGAGCTAGTCATGAATGAGCAACTCATAAATGAGCAATTGATAGAGGAACCACAAGAAGCAGCATTAAGAAGGTCTGTAAGGCAGAAAAGACCTGCTATTTCGAATGATTATGTGGTTTACTATGTTAAACATGAATGTGACTTAAGCATTGATGAGGATCCAGTCTCTTTCAGACAAGCCATGGAAAGTAATATTTCAGAGAATTGGTTGAATGCTATGAAAGAAGAATTGAAATCAATGGACGACAATAAAGTATGGGATCTAGTTGAATTGCCTAAAGGTTCAGAAAGAGTCGGTTGTAAATGGGTCTTTAAGACTAAACATGAATCAAAAGGCAATATTGAAAGGTATAAAGCTAGATTAGTCGCCAAGGATTTCACTCAAAAGGATGGCATTTACTACAAAGAGACCTTTTCTCCTGTTTCTAAGAAGGACTCTTTGAGAATTGTTTTGGCTTTTATGGCTCATTATGATTTAGAGCTTCACCAAATAGATGTAAAGACCGCTTTTCTGAATGGTGACTTAGAAGAGGAAGTTTATATGGATCAACCAGAAGGTTTCACAATATCAGGAAAAGAAAATTTGGTGTGTAAGTTAAAGAAATCAATATATGAACTGAAACAAGCTTCCTAACAATGGTATCTAAAATTTAATGATACCATAACTTAGTATGGTTTTATAGAGAACACTATTGATCGGTGTATATACATAAAGGTCAGTGGGAGTAAGTTTGTTATTTTGGTTCTATATGTTGACGATATTCTTCTTGCTGCTAATGATATTGATATGTTACGTGATGTAAAGTTTCTCTCTAGCAACTTTGAAATGAAAAATATGAATGAGGAATCTTATGTGATAGGAATAGAAATATTCCGTGATAGATCACAAGGATTGTTAAGTTTGTCTCAAAAAGACTATATTAACAAAGTGTTAGAGAGATTCAGAATGGAAAAATGTTCTCCTAGAATAGTTCCAATTCAAAAAGGGGACAAGTTTAGTCAAATGCAATGTCCCAAGAATGATTTGGAACGAAAGGCCATGGAGTTCATTCCTTATGCATCAGTGGTTGGGAGTTTGATGTATGCTCAAACTTGTACTCGGCTAGATATCAGTTTTGCTATTGGAATGTTAGGTCGATATCAAAGTAATCCCGAAATGGATCACTAGAAAGCTGCAAAGAAAGTTCTTAGGTACTTACAAGGTACCAAAGAATACATGCTCACTTACAGAAAGTCAGATCATCTCGAAGTGATTGGCTACTCGGATTCAGACTATGCTGGATGTGCGGATTCAAGAAATCCACATTTGGGTATGTTTATCTATTAGCTGGAGGAGCAATTTCTTGAAAAAGTGCAAAGCAATCCGTCATTGCTACTTCCACTATGGAGGCTGAATTCGTGGCATGCTTTAGGGCCACGATTCATGCTTTGTGGTTGCGGAACTTTGTATCGAAGCTTGGCATTATAGACAGTATTGCTAGGCCGATAAGGATTTATTATGATAATTCTGCAACCGTCTTCTTCTCTAAAAATGACAAGTACTCAAAGGGTGCTAAACACATGGATTTGAAATACTTGTCGGTCCAAGAAGAAGTGCACAGAAACATAGAGTGTTGATTGAGCATATTGGTACTGATTTGATGATAGCAGATTCGTTAACTAAAGGACTACCGTCCAAAAATTTTATTGGCCATGTTGAAAGTATGGGCATTATGGATAAGTCAATGTTAACATGATGATGTTATCTATCTATATGGATATGTATAGTTATATGCTTGTACTGTCATGACACTTGTGAATTCAATTAAAGTTATGTTTCTCTTTATTCTATTGTTATCCACATTAAGTTATATACATGTATTATTGATTGTGGTGACATGATAGATCTCTTTTAGAGACATGAAAGTTATAAGATTGATTAAAGTTATGTTGAGTTGTTTTGATTATGTGATACATGGAAGGAATCTTGTCGTTCATGACTTTTGCCCGCCATGATCCAATCATTTCAATTCATATAAGGATGATGACTTGATAATTCTAATGAATGGTGCACACTTAAAGTTTATTTTTAGATCTTCAAGTCATCACATGAACCAAGTGGGAGAATGTTAAATTATATTAATAATTAACATTGGTTCATGTAATTTAAAGTATAACTTTGATGTAAAGATTCTAATGTGATGATTATTAGAATATAAGATATTAAAGTTATTAGGATTATTTTAGAGTTATTAAAATTAATCCCTTTTTTCTCACTTCAAAAGAGTATTTTTGGTATTTTATTAAAGTTAATTAAAATATCATAAAAGAAAAAAAGTTTTGACTACTGTGGGCAAGGGGTTAAGTTTCTGAAAAAAAAAAAAGATAGAGAGAACGTAACGTTCTCAAAAAAGGCAAAGGAAACTGTAACTTTGACAAAGAAAAACTTGGCAATTTTATATCATCAAGAAAGCATAAAAGAGAAGTAGAGAAGGGAGAACATTGACAAGAAGAAAATTAACAGGAAGAACTATACAATGAATCTAGGTAAGTTCTCTTTCTACTATGTATGAGAATAGTGAGTATTTAAAATTCAAGATTCTCTTGTGTTAATTTTCATTCAATTCAAAATTAAAGAATTGCTTACAAAACAATTTTGAAGGAAACTAATGGACAAATGACTCATATAAAAACTAAGATATGAAAAGTATTTATATCTAACAAAAACCCAAAATTTTAATTTTCATAAGAATTCAAACCGAACATGAACAAATATGAAAAGTGCATACCACTAAAAAGAAAAATTGTTGACTATTTAATTTAATTGAGCAATGTACTTGTATGTTACGTAACCGAGATGGTCTTGGTCATGCAAACTAACACTATCTAGTATTCTTTCTTAAGCAAGGTTGCACTTAATTAATAAACATAAAAAATTAATCAAACGATGAAGAATAACTAATCTTGCTAATCTAAACTCATACAGTAAAATTCCATTAAAATGATATAAATAGTTATTGTTCACGAGATAAAAGATTGTTTCATTATTACTGTATTTATTATACCTTTGTAGACATAATCCACATCTCCATCGAAGTCTAACTCGACGACCAATATACAAAAATAAACATATATGAGACTGGTGAGTGTTAAGACCAGATGAAATAAAACCCTATAATGTTGGAAATTCAACTCGTTAGGCAATATAGTGTTGGAAATCATATTAACAGTAAATAGACGATTGAAATATTCAAGTTGATCAAACGCTACATTAACTAAACGAATTCAAGTGTTTTATCAGACCATTGATCAATCATTTCTCTAAATATAAAATTTCCCTTTCAAGTATCAAATGTTCAAATTATTTTAAATAATTTAATGTTAATTGTCAAAGAGGAAAGTTAAATTAATCTTTCACATTAAAAATGATCCTAAATGATTAATGGTCATTTTATCTTTTTATATAGAAATGTTTAACATATTCTTATATGTGACTTGTTAGAAGTGGACTTGTTCCAATGTTGTGATTTCTTCCTTTTTGGCATATTGCCAATGTTGGTATTGTATGGCTTTTTTGTAGTCTTGTAGATCACCAATGCTGTCTAAAGAATAAATAAAAATTCCATATGCAATAGATATTCTATCAAATGTTAGAACATTTTCAATAGGATATTTAGTGCTAGTGCTCCTATAGGAAGAGATTTGAAAGTATTTTAAATATGTTGGGGGTTTTCTTACTCTAGTGGACCCACCTTGGAGATATTGCTTTCATCCTTGTTTTCAAAATCAGAGGAATTGTTAAAAGTAAAAATTTCATAAGATTGACCATGATTATAAGATATTTGATTATTACTCAAAGGTAAAGGAACATGCAAATTATCAATAGTGGTAGAGTTTTTATCAAGAAATTTAGTTTCATAAAAAATAACATTTCTAGATATTTTAATATCATGTTGGTCAAGTTCATAAATTATATAACCTTTGGTCGTAGGATGGATCCCAAGAAAGAGACTAGGCTTGCACTAGTGCAGCGAAGGGAAACGACCGCGGTTATTTTTGACTATACGTCGTGGTTTTAGAACCGCGGCATATACAGGCGAGGTAAAAAGTCTGGGACTTTAGACCGCGGTTCCAACCGCGGTAATAACCTGGGGATATAACAGCGGTTCTTTATTGAACCACGGTCAAAACCCATTTTTTTAAAAAAAAGAATTGTCTAACCTTTTGGCCGCGGTTCCAACCGCGGTAATAGACCTGCTGGAACCACGGCATATTTCCTTTTTTTAAAAAAAAAAATCGTCTAACTTTCTACCGCGGTTTTGGCCACAACCGCAGCCTATTCTCCTGAAATTTTTTTCAACAGCAGGTCTGTTTTTATGATATCCAGTATCACAAAAACATACCTGCATATCAACGCAGATTCAACGCAGATTCAACACAATAATCAATATTTACATCCAATTTCGATCCATACGTAAATATTTTGACTTTAAAATAAAAAATCATACTATCATAAAAATTATACAATCATACAAAATCTAAGGATACAAAATTATATGATCATTCAATCACATATTCAATCATACAAAATTATACAATCTAATAAAAGTAAAATTTAAACATTAATATAAGAACCTGATAGTGTGTAAAGCCAATAACAATGAACAACCCGCGATCAAAACGCTAGAAAATTCAACTCTAAAAAATTCAAACCTGTAAAAATATACAACCAAATATTAGTTTTAGAAATAAAAACAAACATCAAAACGCAATTTACCTCTAAGGGGAAGAATCGGAAAAACCAATAATAAGACGTTTCGAATGATTTTGATCGGTTAAAACTCTTTTCCAACATTGACAATGGCCACGGCACCCAACAAAAATGGGTTTAAACGGTGAAAAATGATTGAAAATGGAAGCAGAGGATCGCGTGACGAAGGAGGCTCTGAAATTGTTTACGCGTGAAGAAGAAGGAAGATGATGACACTGTTACTGTGTCTTTTATTTTTGTAACCTAAGCAAGGGAATAGACCGCGGTTCACCACTTAACCGAGGCCTATTCTCTTGAAAAAAAAAATCAAAAGACATCTAAAATGACATTTTTGAAATTTTTTTCAAACTTTATGTCGCGGTTCACCGCCAAACCGCGACCTATTCCCTTAAATATTCCCCTTAGAACCGCAGTCTATTCCCCTGAATTTTTTTTCCCGCAAATTTCTAACTTCTCGCCAAGTCAAATTTGAAAAAAAATTGCAGGGGAATATACCGCGGTTCTGCGGGGAACAGCAGTATATTCCCCTGAATTTTTTTCCTGCAAATTTCTGACTTCTTGACAAGTCAAATCTGAAAAAAAATTGCAGGGGAATATATTCCCCTCAGAACCGCGGTATATTCCTCTGAATTTTTTTTCAAATTTGACTTGGCGAGAAGTCAGAATTTTTTTTCCAGAACTGCTTTTCCTGATTATTTTTTTGCAGGGGGAATATATCGCGGTTCCCCTCAGAACCGCGGTCTATTCCCCTGAAATTTTTTTTCAGACCTGCTTTTGGGGGGAATGTCAGAATGTTGCAGAGGGAATAGGTCGCGGTTCCCCGTAGAACCGCGGCCTATACTGTCGATATAATTTCAAAAATGCCACCGCGCAATATTATGCTTTGGTTTCTATTGAACCGCGGCATAATGTGCACGGTAAAAGATAGATTTTTTACTAGTGTTGGCACGCGAATCAAGTTTCATCATGTTAGCTTGAAGGGTGCTCACATAGCATAGGCAAACAAACACTTTGAGTCTATTAATATCAAAATCTTTCTGATACAACCTGTCATAAGGAGAACTATTTTGCAGAAAATGTGTAAGCATGATATTAATAAGGAGAGTAGCATAATTAAAAGCATAAGTCCAAAATTGAACAGAAATGTTAAAATGAAAAATTAAAGCTCTAGTGACATTTAGAAGATGTTGATGCTTCCTTTCAACTATATCATTTTGTTGGGGTGTTTCATTACAGAATGTTTGATGAACTATGCCTTCAGTCTTATAGTAATCATGCATATTACATTCACTGTCATTGTCAGACCTAATGACCTTTATGGTAGTTTTAAATTGATTTTTAACATATGCAAAGAAATGAATGAGATGTTGGTGGGTTTCAGATTTAGTTTTCATTAAATGTACCCAAGTATATCGAGTATGATCGTCAATAGTGGTTAGAAAATACCTATGAGAGTGTAAAGAAGCATTAGAGCATGGTCCCCAAATATCAACATGTATAACATCAATAGGATGTAAAGCATAAGAAGTATCGGAAGGAAAAGGGAGACGTCTTCGTTTAGCAGAATGACAGGCATTGCAGTTATCAGATCTAGAGTCAATACAATGGTATTTTTGTTTTAAGATATATAAACGTCTATCAGACATATGACCCAAGCGATTGTGCCACGAATTATTACATCCAACTTTACAAATTTGGTGAATATTTGTGGGGTTGCTTGAGTGTTGCCTGATGTTGTTGTAGTCGCGAAAGATGTATAAAGCAACATGAGAATTAACTGAACCAATCTTTTCGTTTGTTGTAATTTCCTGAATTTTTTGCATTAACTCTACATTTCATTCAATATGTTGTGCATCGATGTTTAGGACACACTTAGTGATCTAATTTGGGTTGATTGTCACTTAGTTAATTAATTTGTTCGGTGCAGAATTAATCATATGTGTGCAATTCGTTTGCTTAATTCGTTTTAGGGAAACCCATTTAATCTTTGCTTAATTGGTTGATTGGTGTTGGAATAGGGTGAGAGCAACATTGTCACGTCAAGGAACACCCCAAGGCTAGGTTTGTCTATGAACTAGAAATCGGATAAGGGAATAAGTTTCTAATTAGGGTTTCATGATAGTCAATTGAAAGTTTAATTAAGGTTAATTAAATATAATTGTAATAGAGAGAATTTAGTTAAGGCCAGTGACTTTTAACATTGTCACATCACTTGGCCTTATCTTGCCACCTATTTTAAAAATGAACATCTCATTGCATATTTGTTAAGATGGACATTATGTCATTAGTGATTTAAACATAGTAAAAAAGACAAAATTGAATCATTCTTTAAAAAAATCACTTTGAACATTTCATTTGAGAAGACCATTTTAAACAAAACTATGTAATGTAGGAATCAAAAACGTGAGTTCATATTTAATTTGCAATTATATTTTAGTTCCACCTAATATATCCAATAAAAGTTTATAATTGGAATTGCAACTTCCTAATATAGCCCTGAATTCATCCAAGTTCATCTAATAATAAAATATATTTAAGGTTTAAATAATAATTTGATTTTATGTTCGTTGAATTGGATCAATTCAGTTCAATACTTTTTTTATTTAATTTTGTTTAATTTAATTGTTTTTGTTAATATCGTTTAATTAATTAATAGACAGTCAGCAATATATGTCATTATTCGTGATTATTTTTGTTTATATTTTTAATTTTTATCTATTTTTAATTTCTATAAAAAATATAAAAACACGTTTAACCTAAATAAATATTCTCTATCCACTATAATACAACAACGCAATTCAATTAAATAAAGATAGAAAAACAAGACAGGAATCATCATATATGCCTTTATGATTTCACTATAGGCAACAGAAACTATAAAATCCGTAAAAACAATTTAGGGTTTTTTAAAAAATTAGAAAAAGATAATGATGTAGGAGAATCATAAATTTAACATGAAATTTTTATAATCATATAGAACCAAATTTAGAGAATGATACATATGACCTATTCCCCAAATTCATTATGAGAATATAAGATGGAAGCATACTTGGATTTGTTATTGGAAATAATAAAGAAGGGGAAAATAATTTATAGGTAGAAAGTTAATATATATATATATATATATATATATATATATATATATATGTATGATTTAAAAAATTGCTAACACAATAGACATGGCACGATACTTTGATTCAACAGAGGATTTAGATATATGTGTGGTTGTTTTTTATTTTTTAACGTGATAAATGAAAACCTTAGAAACATGCACCAACTAATGACTAATAGGTGAGTGTTAGGACAATTAACTAAATTGACATCACTATAAGTAATTAATTTAGGCGATACTTCAATGGCAAAAAAAATAAACGTCACTGACAAATGTCTTTCAAATAGCAAATTACCTGACAAACTACTACCAAGTACAAATGGTGAGAAGATTGTAACGCCACAAATTTCATGGTGTCATGAATTCTTACAAAAGCTGGTAAATTTTAATTTCTATCACTGCGAAGAAACGTATTTTTCAAAAACCTTGACATTTAAGCATGCATAATTTATTCACAACATAATAGTTCCAAAAGACTTGTTCAATTACATTATTCAAACAATGAAAGTAATGAAGAAAATAAAATATCTTCAATTACATTATCTTACATAATAGTTTGTCCCCTGTCATCTCTCGAATGTATCATGCCTCAACAACATCTGCAACATCATTTTCTCATGTATAACACATTATACGATCATTGTCAATAATTTCATTCATAAACACACAACACATACACGTACCTTTGTCCTTCCTTATCATTAATACTTAATATAATGGGATAACCCAGCAAAGTCATATATACTTTTATAGGAAAAACCCAACACAGACATCATATAACCATATCATCATGTAGAACATATTCTCATACATACACATGCACTAAAACAACACTACATTTTAAGATAATCAAGTGCAAACCCTATTTATCCTATAAACAAACAAGAAAACAAAGGTAAGTTTTCTCATACATTGGCCAATCCTAAGGCTTTATCTACAACTTCAAAACACCACAAATCTTCCCTTGCACTAAAGCTTTCGTCAACTCATCATGAAGAAACACATTCTTCACATTCATTTGACGAAAGGACCAAACCTTAGAGGTGGTTATAAACTGACAGTTCGGATAGTTTTCATTTTGTCAACAGGTGTAAATGTCTGACCATAATCAATGTCATATTCTTATTTGTTTCCTAAGGCATCTAATCTTGTCTGTTAACGATTGAGAAAACCATCAGAACTTAGTTTCATATAATACACCCATTTGCAAGCTATGAATTTGATATTAGGAGAGCAAGAAACAATATCTCATGTGAATTTCTCTTGTAGAGCTTGAAGTTCATCATTCATTGCCTTTAACGTGGCAGATCATAGTTGGAAGGGGAAATGAGGGCATAAGTATGCACTCATCACACCCTAACTAACTATTAGAAGTGGACTCTAAGCCTAACTCAACCCCACAAAATCGGCTTGTAAGGTGAGGTTTGCACACACTTATATACTATGAATTGGCCTTATCTCTAGTCGATGTGGGACTTCCAACACACACCCCTCACGCCGAGGTATATACATCTCGAGCGTGGGACTAGACATTAATGGGTGGTCCGATAACAGTCCGATAGCGGGTGGAAGAATATGCCCAACAAACAACAAATATCTCTAAGATAGGCTTTAACGATGGTTATGATACCTTGTTAGAAGTGAACTTTAGGCTTAACTCATCACAACTTAGTTTCATAGAATACACCCATTTGCAACCTATGGATTTGATATTAGGAGAGCAAGAAACAATATCTCATGTGAATTTCTCTTGTAGAGCTTGAAGTTCATCATTCATTACCTTTAATGTGGTAGATCAGAGTTGGAAGTGGCAAATCAGAGTTGGAAGGGGAAATGCGGGCATAAGTATGCATTCATCACACCTTAACTAACTATTAGAAGTGGACTTTAATCCTAACTCAACCCTACAAAATCGGATTGTAAGGTGAGGTTTGCACACACTTATATACTATGAATTGGCCTTATCTCTAGTCGATGTGGGACTTCCAACACACACCCCTCATGCCGAGGTATATACATCTCGAGCGTGGGACTAGACATTAATGGGCGGTCCGATAACGGTCTGATAGCGGGTGGAAGAATATGCCCAACAAACAACAAATATCTCTAAGATAGGCTTTAACGATGGCTCTGATACCATGTTAGAAGTGAACTTTAAGCTTAACTCAACCCTATAAAACCAGCTTGTAAGATGAGGTTCGCACCCACTTATATACTATGAATTGGTCTTATCTCTAGTCAATATGGGACTTCCAACACTAACACTTATCCTTTTGCACTCTTGGAAAAAACTTAGTAATTTCAACACTTTATTTTGGACCAATATTCATATCAAAATTAAACCAAAGGAAAAAAAACTTTACTAGAAATTAGTCAACTTTCTAAAAAATCAAGTTGCCATGAATCATGTGAATGGAAAACACGAGTTAAAATGTATATTCACTCACCAATGTTCTCTTAAATGTTTAGGCTTGTGTTTGCACTCAAAATATTCATGTATGTAAACACTACCATAACAAGATTCTAATATTCATATATTTTTGAAAAACATGCATTCAAAGATCATGAGAACTTTTCAAAAGTTGTAACGTGACCAAGACAAAGATGACAAAAATTTAGAATATAAAAGCTTAAAAAGTTTGGATAAAAAAAAATTAAAAAGCAAAGATTTTGAAAAAAAAAATATTTTTTTTCACTAAGAAAACAATTTTTTTTTACCTTTTGTTTTTAACACTGCATATAAAGAAATTTTCATTTTTACCCTTTTCGAAATTCAAAAGTCATTTTGGAAAATAAAATATAAATCTCAAATTATGTAATCAAAAATTAAAAAACACTTCTAGATTCCATAATCTGGAAACTGATTTTTTCCTTAAGAAAATCTTTCTAGATGAAAAGTTTATAATCCAAAAATAATTTTCGGATTATATAATCTCAAAGTTAAATAATTTTTGAATATTTAATTAAATTTTTCTTTTTATTTTTTGTTGTACAGTCTAAAATTTATTTTTCATTTTTAAATTATATAATTCAAAAACATAAAAATTCAATCTTTTTATATGGGTGAAGGAGGGAATTTATTCAAGATGGTGCCTGAATTCTGAACGTATATATACACTAAAGTATGTATCTATGTAATTTAAAAGAAAAGGAAAACAAGTTTTGAAAACTATTTATATGTTAGAAGGTTGTGTTCTCCAACCACGAAAGACTATAGGGGAAGCTTTCGAAATTGGTATGAGAAAACACCAGAAATTTTGACAGCAAATATAATTAAAGAAAACAAATATATTGAGTTTTTGTACCATTGAGATTTGAGATGCCAAATATCTTCACTTTAAGTTGACAGAAAGGACGAATAAAAAATGACTCTAAGGGAATGTTCACGTTCTGAATACATTATCTTAGTTCAGACAACAACCCCAAACATTAGAGGAATATGCATTCACTTCATTAAGAGAATTTTAAGTCCACTCACATGATCTTCTGCTTTAGTTACCACTTATGTCTACTCAAAGCATAATTGAAAATTTGCCCCCATCAATCCATTTACTCATTGTTGTTAAATGGAATAAACAACATTGTTGATAGATAAATATTTTATTGAGATCGAAAAAATTTATCCAAAATTATAAGAAAAGTATCTAAGGGGACATGGAATATATGGCATGTAAACTTCTTTCTGTATTATATTTAAACGAATAATAAAATTTCAATAATAAGAGAATTGTTAAAAAATTCAAGTGTGAGTAGTTTTAAATTGAACAACGATAACAAAGTTGAGCATTATATAAAAATGAAAGCTCATAAACATATTGTATTAAAATTTTGAGTTAAAAGTTGTGTCAATAGTTTATGTGTTGGTTACACTCATATTTCATCAGTGTTGTCCCCCGGTGATCCTCTCTCGTAAGACTCACATTCTGGTGTTAAAATCTAGTCAATCTTTTTGTGACTAGGTCAAACAAGACCTTGTATAAAAGGTCTTTTTGACAGAGGGTAAGGTAAGTGTGTCCCATTTGAAGAACAACGATACAAGTAAGGGGTATTCATAATTGATGTTTTTTTTTCATGTAGGGAGTTCATTAGAGAAATATTATATTACTACAAGAAAATTTGATATTACATATGGTAAAAATATTTCTATAATGCTTAAAATCTATTGCTAAATAAAAGTTACTCGTGATTTACTTACTACAAAAGATTTGTTGGTAAACAACCACCACTCCAACCAGTCATGAATTCTACCAACAACCACCTTTCTAACCATTTTACTCGTGAGAATTAAAATCATAAGGAACCATAACGAGATGGAGAAAGAAACCTTGGGCAGAGGATGTTTGATGCTTTGTTCTTAACAATATGAGGTTTTTTTGCGATTCCATGATTTGAGAGAGAAAGAGGGAGGGAAGAAGCGTGTCGTTAGTGTTGGTGATACTCCTAGTTTCATTACTACATCGACACGTAGGGGCTCGCTAGAGACGCTGAAACATGAACACAACAGAAGGGAAAGAAAAAGATCTAGTCAGTGGTGTTGGCGGTTTATCTAATCTCCTACGTGGTGAGCTCGATTGAGACGAAGGCTGGCAATGATGAGTCCCTGGTTGTAGTGGTGGTGGGTTATGAAGGTGCAAGAGAACACTAGAAGGGGGGTAGGGGTTGAATAATGTTTTCTTGGCTTTTTCTGAACTAGATAATAATGCATGATGTACGTATCATTTGTGAGTTACCAAAACTTGTTAGTAAACGCTATCATGACAAAATTGTTTACATGACTAACTCAATGTATCCAAGGGTTGTATGTAGGCAATAACATTATATTAAGTGACTCTTGTTGATAGAGAAAGAGAGCGTGAAAAAGCTTCAACTAAAACTAGATTGTTTACCAACAAGCCAAGACACACAACGTTTTATACTGGTTCACCTAGTAGGGCTACATCCAATTCTCTTCTAAGTTAACTTAAAAGATTCCATTAGATATTCAATGAAGTACAAATGAGTGTTTTAAACCCCTCTTGGTGTTCCTAGTCCTATTGAGTAACCATCGTTACTTCTGACTAATTAAGTTTGACTCACTCCTGATTGTATAGTATTATTCACCACTCTTGGTATCCCTATACGATTATGGTATCATTGTGATACATAGTTTAGTTGAGCTTTAGAAAATCCTGGTTTTCATAGACGATTAGTTGAGTTTCACACACTTTTGGTTGTGAAATATTCTTCACGATTCCTGGTATCTCCGGTTAGTGAATAACCTCCAGTTATCCTAGACCAGTTGAGTATTTGTACCACTCCTAGTTTCCCAATCAACAAGTAATTGTTAATCACCTTTGATTGGTTAAGTATTCATACCACTCCTGGTCTCTAGTCAGGAATAACCTCCTATTACCTTAGACTGGTTGAGTATTCTCACCACTCCTAGTCTCCTCAGTTAACGAATGACCATCTGTTACCTAGACTTGTTGAGTATTCTCACCACTCCTAGTCTCCACAGTCAATGAATAACCATATGTTACCTTAGACTTGGAGGAGTATTCGCACCACTCTAGGTACTTAAGAAACCTTGCCTAAATTTTCTTAACTCTTAGAGTCAAGTTGTGAGTGTTTTTATTCTCTCCAGAATTGCAGTCAATGATTGGTTACAAGTCATTTAGACTATTACTCTCGCTGAGAGGATTTGATTACAATACAAAGCAGTCTAAACACTCGTAGGTGTTTCTCACTCATCTTATAAAAGTAAGCAAATAATACAATATAGCATGGTGCATTGTATTTGGCCATGATTTTTGTTGTATGAGGAGTGGAGGTCATCACAAGTGCATGACCACCTGAGACTTCCGTCAACATGCTATCCGGATAATAGAGTCATTATAATCATTTACATCTTACATGAATTTTGTTGTGAATGAGTTATGTGTAATAATAGTGTTATACCTACTTTTGAATAGTTTTTTGCATGGTACTCACCCTTACTTGTTTATATTTTTTGTTGGAAAATTATGTTTGTGCGATGTTTAACATAGGTGTTATATGAGAGTAGACGAGGAAACGACATCTAAACTCGTGCAAGGGAGGCAAAAGAATATTAGAGAAAAGTTCAATCAAAATTTTATGAGTGTTTTATGTGAGATATGAAAGAAATATGTATCTTCAGTGTAAACTACTTTATATTTCCCAATGATTGTATAAACGTTACTGTACTTATATTATTTATGAAATGTCTAATATAAGAATTTGAGATGTTCCAGTTGGCCAAGCTTCTAATAAAAATATTTTTGTATTAGTGATTGAAAATTTATGTAAAGTCCGAAAATTAAACGGTAGAGAGTTGGTTCCCCAACCTTCTAAAAATAATAATCATTCTTAAGTGATTTTAATGGGTATTAGATTGTAAAATTATTATATAAATATATCTTGAATTTAGTGAGATAGATACTTGAATGCAAAATTCTCTAGTCATGTTGGATAAATAGCAAAAGAGATACCGCGTGTAAGAAGCATACGGAATTAGAAAAGACAAAGAAATGGGAATAAGAATAGGAGTGATGCCCATGATAAAGCCAACGAAGGACATAATAAGTACCAAGGCCATGAAATTGTAGCAAGTTGCTAAAGGTAAAAAGATTAACTCCATTTATTATATGAATCTGAATAATTTTGAAAAACAAGTTGCGCATAAACAATGGTTGAAATGAGACCTAAATTTTAGATTTTCTGAACAAAATAGTACCTCCGTCACATAGTTATTAATATTTTAACTTCTGTATTTTAAGTTTATTAATAATTTGTTAAGTTTATATACGAATATATGAGATTTGATCTATTTGAAGGCTAATAGCAACTTTTTTATAAATATACTTCAAGTGGGGAATTATAGGATTGTTGTACATGTGTGTAATTATGGATAGTTACTAGAAGAAAGCATAGATAAGATGAAAATATAAACTTGAATACTCTTTTATATGCTAGGTTAAGCTCCAACCCTAGCTAACAAATTAATATCAGAGAACAACACTAAATACAAACATTTTAAATATATATATTAATATTTATATGCATTAACTTTAAAATTTAATGACCAATTTATTTTGCAAAGAGATTATAAAAAATCCTATTAGTAGAAATAACATGATATATGAGCATTCTTTCTTAGAGAAAAGAATTTAATATAAAGTGAAAGTTTTGCAAATAAAATGTCACTCTCTGTAATTTCAAGTAGACTATGATTTTGCACCGAGAAGCTTTACAAATATTATTGTACAGAGCCCAATAAGTTCATATAGAATGGCCAATAATCATTAATCATTTTTGTTTAACAAAACTTATATTTGTAAAACATGTATTTGTAGATGTTTTGTTAAAGATGATCAGTGTTTATTGAATGTTGTGAAAAAAACTAGGTATATGTTTAATCTCTTTTGCGGAGAAAATATACATAAAGTCATTTATAATAATAATAATAATGTGAACTAAGTCTAAATATAAATAAATATGTAAAATAGCATAATTAATATAAAAACTATATTTTTCTAATTAATATAAAATACAATATTACTACCACAAACAAGTATATATAAATTATATGTATTAAATTTATTATAAATATAATCAATTTTTAGTTCTCGTAAAAATTTAATAAAAATATCTGTTAAATAATAATTTGAATTGACGAATTCAGTATTCAATTTGTTTTACCTAATAGTACAAAGATAGCAACTCTAGACGTTATTGTAATCTGGAACAAAATTTTATAAACACAACTCATTACATGTAACCATGTAACATGCTTTAGGTCGTTATTTCTTACGACCAATAACTCCTTCATATACAAATTACATGACTAAGGCTCATGATTTTGTATGTTTCAATGATCGTAATATGAATTATCATGTGCATGACTATAGGTAACTGGGACTATAACGACAGCAGAAGCATATATACATTTGTCAATTTACTATACAACATATCGACGGAGATAATCCAACCGAGCAGGGTGCTTAAGCTTCATGAGAGCCTTGACTTCATACTTCCGAACCATTCCCAGTGATTTCAGCCAATGTTCTGTCTCCCTTGCCATCAAGTTCATATCTCTTTCTGATCACTAAGCTTTCCTTTGGCTTCAAGGAATCAAGCTAAAAAGCAATCCCAACAAATGACAATGTCAATTCGATGGTATGGTTTTACAAAATTAACTAACAGGTTGGAATTGACATGCGAAAAACCTTCCAAAATGACCAACTTCCAACTTGTTCATTACTAGAAGCGTGATTTAAGAATCTTCTTGTTCACAAAAACGTCTTTATTTTCTTATTTTTTACATTTCATGGACTTAAAGTCTTAGGGTTTGTTTGTAATTTTGGAATAGATTTTAATTGAGTTATAATAAGAGAACAGGTTTGGCCTAGCTTTGTAGGGATTGTCTTAAAGACAAGGGACGAAGACCTTGAAGGGCGCCACTGAGGGAACAACTTAGATCATTTTGAGCATTCAATAAATAGCTTGGAGTGCCAAGCATCATGGTGCATCACACTTGAAGCATGCCGTCATAGGAAGCTTTTAGGATCTTCAAGGACCAAGCAATGCAAGGAAAACATGCATCAATTGGTGCGCCTAACCGAGAGCTATCTAGGCTATTTTAATTCAAATTTAGGCGCCAAGTTGAAGTCACATTCAAGGAACCACATGTGGAATGCGCGCCTAGTGTAGGAATCACCCAGAACCTTGGCTCTTTAGCTTTTACTTTTGGCATCACTTTTCCTAGATAAAGAGGCTTTGGACCACTGTCTAATACTTTTGAATGAAATGAAATTCTGAGAATTCTCGAGAAAATTGTGACCACTTTTGAGGAGTGTGATACTCTTTCTTTTAAGGTGTTTGTAATTCAAATGATGATTCTTCTTACTTATCGTGAGTCATTTCAAGTGATGGTGTTTTCCATCTCTCTTCTGTCTCTTTTAATGACTTAAGCTTGATAAAAAAAAGGTTTCCTACACATGTTTGGAACGAAGTTCTTCTTTCCAAGCCAAGAGGATTCTAATCCATGTTTCAATACTTGCATTTAATTCATTTCTATTGAATCTATGTAGAAAGATGAAGTCTCCTTTTTGACTTAAATCGATCAATTGCCATGATAAGTCCCTTAACTCCAGCCTGACAAAGATCTTGAAACCTCTTGAAAATATCTGTTAATCACGAACAATACTGTAATAGATATCACTATGATTTATTAATCTCAATATAACTATTACTTATTCCAAGGAATGTCAGCAAACAAATCAACAACAATTAAACAATTCGTTTCCAAAGCAACAAACAGAGAGAGAGAGAGAGAGAAGAAAAAGAAATAGATGTGTAATAAATCACAGATCTTTGAAGGCTTATTATAAGCCAATCTAAAAGAAGAGTTGAACATGCCATGTTACCTTTATGAGCTTGTTTCTCGCAGCTTGACCAACCTCTTTAGCTTTCATTACTTGAACAATGCTGATGCTTTTTGCATCTGCTAGTTCACCATCCGAAATTTCTCTCCCTACTTCCTGTAAATCTTCTCTCACTTGTAGAAGTGCCTGAACCATAAAAAACACAGCCTAATATCACAAATAATTGAATTTTCACGCAGGATCTTAAGCTATTAAATTTAAAGATTCCTTGATTACTAATTCTCATGATTAAATTTCCATGCAGTAGAGCAACCTCTGCTCTGTACATCCTTCAAGCCCAAGTGAGTTTGACATGAAGTGTATGTGTACCAAAGACAAAATCAGCTGAAGGTCATTACCTTCCTGCTTAAACTTTTAGTTTGAAGGGTTCTTTGACATCCAACAATCAAAGGTGTAAACTTCTATTTTGAGAAGGGAAAAATCATAAAAGGAAGGGCATTGGAGACCAAAACAGGAAAACAATTTCACCTTCATAGGTTCCATCAACTGAAATAACCATGCATGTTCTGAATAAGGAAGAACTGGCGGAATTTTCATTTTCTTCCAGTCCATGCTAACTAAATCAGTTGATGCCGAATATTCCCTGATAAGCGCATCAATTTTCTCTACTCTATTAACATCTCTTTTCTTCTGAGCTTGAACAATCACCCTCTCATTTGCATTCCTTTTCAATGCAATCCTCTTATCAAGACTCAATCGTTTGGCCTTCTTATTCAGGCTTCTAACCACTTAGCACTATTTCTGTCTTCATGTTCATCACCAACCTTCTTCCTCCTCCATCTATATCTTCCGTGTTACACGTATCAGATACTGAACTGAGTTATATATAATTTCAAGTTTGGCTGCAGCTTCATTGCTGTCCACATCCAAGGCGAATGGAAAAGTTTCATCAGTAGAGACAGCTCTCACCCTCTTCAGCGACTCCTTACTCTTTCCTATCCTTTTCCTTTGTTTCTTTGCCGTTTCCACGGGTAGAGGAATATGCTCCTGAGTTGAAATCAAAGTAGTTTTATTCTATTTGTTTCCTTTAAAAGCTACAATAAAGAGTCTCTTGTGTCCCTGCTGATGACTGATCAATCTTAATGGAGTCCTATAGCAGAAGAGGTAGAAACATTAACAACTCCCATGCCAGGTTTCTCAAGCATAAAAAATTAAACAAATTCCCAATGCAGAGATCCTACAAGAGCAGATCAAGTCAATATAAAGGACATGTGCTTACGACAAAAGTTCATAACCTCTTGATTAACCACCAATGTGGCATCAACATCAGCACCAATATCAATACTACTACCAAAATCAACAATACAATGAAAAACCAAGATATTTTTTATCAGACACTGATTACTCCCGTTACCAATTTTACGATAGAAAAATGAATTCAATTGAAATATCAACATAAAACCCATTAGGAAGTCTTAGGTTCAATTTTTTTGCTGTCAGCATTGTTCCAAACAAGAAAACGATACACCAATACTTCATAATAACAGCATTAACTAACAGAAATCAAGAAACAATCATATAATATAAACAAACTCGCATCACACCTATGCAACATATTCAATTGAATTTTCACTTGTTTGTGAATACTTGTATTGTAAATAATACATAGAAAGACAATGTTGAAGAACAAAATGAAGTGAAGTAGCGTGTTGCATTACCAGCACCTTAAACTGCAGAGTTTCCCTGAGTCCACACAGATTGAATCTACGAGAGCGTGTAGAGGTTGTGGTCTCCTTAAACGCGAGATTCAAAAAAATCAGAGAGAGATCACGGTGGAAGAAGAAGAAAAGCGTTGTACGATGGGCACACGTGGAGAGAATGTGACATGATAGCGCTGAATTGTAAAATTATATTTGAGAATAAAATTTAATTAAAATATTATGAATGACTATTAATTTTATTGATACTAAAAAGTGATATTTAATAAGCTACTTAATTTTTTCTATAAATTATAATTTTGTTTACGAAAAAAAATTATTTGTATTCTTTTAGTAATCAATTATGATTTCTATCATTTTTCTTTCTTCTTTCTGTCTTACTTGTAATCTACTTATGATTCAGCTCTTTGACTCCGTCTTTTGACTCATTATTTTCATGCTCACATTAGTTAATATCTATTAATTTATTTTCTTCTCTTATGTGTTGTGCATGTGTCTCATTGTTTCTATATCAAGTAGTAGAAAAAGCTAGTTGACATTTCTTCCTTTTTTAGTGAGCAATGTGTCATATTAGATGAAAGGCTAAAAATCATAAATTACAACTTGTATTATCATTCACTTAATTTGTCTTTTGTTTGCCTGTTACTTTATTTAATTATAATTATCTTTTCTATTAAAATATTGATTTAGTAATCTTAATTCCAATACCTTGATAGTTTTTCATAGTATATAAAAGTTTTATAAATATTATTTAATTTTATCTCAAATCATGACCAATTGTGTGATTGAGCTATTGATTACATCAAAGCTCTAGTCAAAAGCTAAATACACATTTTTGGATTGAATAATGACATTTTTTGAGTGACAAAGATGATTTTTGTTTATTTATTTTTGGCTTCTGTTCGTTTATTTCTGGTTATAATTGCTCTTCAACAATAGTTTATTTATCAATTTGATGTAAAAAATGTTTTCCTTAATGGAGATTTGCCAAAAAAAATTATATGGAGAAACCTTCCAAATTTGTTGCTTAGGAAGATTCTTTTGGATTAGTATATTGCCTTCGCAGATCTTTATATGGTTTAAAATAGTCTTTTAAGACTTAGTTTGGAAAATTTAGTAACGTGATTCAACAATTTGGTATAACTCGAAATGAAGCAAATCGTTCAGTTTTTTATTGTCACTCAAGTGTTAGATGTATCTATTTGATAATATATGTTGAAGACAATGTTCTTACCCATAATGACCACTATGGAATCTTCCATTTGAAACAACATATTCGTCATCATTTTTAAACCAAAGATCTTGGCAAACTTAGATACTTCTTGGGTATTGAGGTAGCACAATTCAACAATGATATTGTTATATCTCAAAAGAAGTATACATTGGATATTTTGGAGAAAACTAAATTGATGAATTCAAAACCTATTCATGGATCTAATACCAAACTTTCTTACCAAATCAATAGGAGTCTATTTCAGATCTTCAACAATATAGAAGATAAGTTGGGAAATTAAATTATCTAACAATTACTTGTCATGACATTTCTTTTACATTAAGTGTACTGAGCCAATTTCTCAACTTTCCATGTGAAGATCATTGGAATGCAGTCATTTATATACAAAAGATCTCTTAGAAAAGATTTATTATATACGTTCAATAACCATATAAAAGTTATTTGTTATTCAAATGCTAATTAGGCAAGATCTTTAAATGAAATATCTATATCCAAGTATTATGTCTCTATTGATAATTTGATTTCTTGAAAAAATGAAAAACAAAATATTACGACAAGATCTAATATAGAAACAAAATATAAAAAACCAAACACATTAAAATTAATTATCATTGAAAAAAATATATTTAAACATATTGAGATTAATTATTATTTCATAACTCAAATAATTGATTAATAAATACTTTACTAAGTCTTTTAAAATTAAGAATTCATTATATTTGTAATAATTCTTTTATATATAATTTATATGCACCAAATTAATGAGTATTAAACATATTATGTTTTATATTAACTAGAAAAACAAACTTTTTTTTGTTTGATATTTATACTGTTATTTTAACATACTATTTACCATATTTATTTATGTTTAGTTATCATATATATATAAACTTGTATCATTATAAATATATTATTCTATATGTATTTTAGACATAAGAGAAATTAATTTTATACCTAATTTTACTATATTTAATACCAACGATTTCGATCCCTTCCTATAATAATAAAGTCAAAAGAAAAAAAAATGCATGTTAAGAGTTAGTCATGCAAAAACAAATTTGAACTGACTTCACTAAATTCCTGACAACTTTGAAAGTTTCACTCGACCAAAATATTCGCTTACTATGAAGCACCACACTACTGAATGAAAGGAAGATATTTATTTCAATCAGCTTGGATCGCCGAGGTGCTTCATTGCTTACAGAAAAAACTATTTCATTGAAATGGAATACTATACATATATTTGTAACACACACATATATATATAATATATAGAGCAAATACAGGTTTTATCCATATTAGACAATCATCTACAACCTTTCAACAGATACGAAGAAGGGCTTTTGGAACTTATAGCTGAGGATTTGTTGTCATCACCCTTGCTTGGTGTTCCACATTCGCTAAAGTCAAGTGTACGCCGCTCTATCTGCAAACAACAAATTCCATACAACATTAACAATCCGTAGTTTGAACAATTATTTTCCATATTGTTTTACTTTTAAAACCACAATGTCATACGTATATTCACTTTGTTTCTGTTTCCAAATTGCACAGGAAAATGAGAATAGAGAAACAATAACCGTTAAGATTTATCTAGACTCCACATAGTTCGGTAGAAAATGCATTAGAACACTCGGATTTGGGATTCTCTCGCATTGGCAGAACACAGAGCATCAAACAAATTCACTTCCATCTTTTACAAATAGTACTGTCTTACTCATTCAAACATGTTTTTGTAATGTCATATGAAAAGATCCAACTATAATTATAATGCATAAAAGGAATCATTATATTAGCTTTACCAATGCATTTGAAGCCAATTGAGAATGGTTCCCAGGCTGATTGGGAGAACCTTGGTAGTTATCTTTCTGTAATGCCTTGGGAGTTTCATTTACCAAAATCTCTTGAGCATTGGCATATGTAGCAGCAGTATGTTCACTGATCTGTTTTAACAACCCGATTGCATCATAGCTTCTATCACCTGGGCTCATTAAATACCCAAAATCCTGTAAACATGTTTATTGGTTATAGCACACGGTGAAAAACTAAAATCTAACCTACAGACCCAAAAAAAAAATATAGTACCTCAACTGTAAGTTCGGTATCAAGTCTGGGGCTAGATAGAAAAGCGTTGAAGAACCAAGGAGATTTCCATGCGGAAGGTGATTCAAGGCCTTTCCTAAAAGGTGTTCCACCAAATCTACCATCAAACAACAAGACAGTCCAGTTGCAATGAGAGAATTAGGACCAAGGTGAAAATAATCCAGTAGTATGCAGAAAAAAAAAAAGTTTTAAGGTGTGGCACATAGAAACAATTTCTAGGGAAACAGCTTAAGCAATTAGCAGTTGTACCTACGGTTTCAATATAAAAAACAATCAACTATATAAGGAACAATGAAAAATAGAAATACAGGAATAAATAAATGATAACAAGTACAGGGAATTTTACATGCTACATGTTTCAAAACCACCATCCTTTCTGGTTTGTTCCCCTGAATTGTCCACTGGAGCTTGTACACGAGTAACAGCAACAGAAAGTTTTTCATGCTCCTTTGCTCGAACACAAGGAGAATTAGAATTAATCCTTGAGCATGGATTTTTAGAAGATAATTTCAAATGGCCGTTCTGATTTGGAACTTCTTCCAAGGTTCTGTTCATGCTTTTGGGTGTTTTAGTACTTGTACCAAGACCTCTGTTTGATTTTAAACCAACTTGATCAGGAGACAGCGTCAAGTCATTCACATCATGTTCAACCAAAACTCCAGAAGGTTCTTGTTCCTGATAAATAGAATAAAGTGAAAAGTTCATCAAAGAAAAGAGTGAGTATTTCAAAATTTCACATAATTAGTACTTAGTACATACAGTGGCAGCAGCTGACGCATCAACCCTTAGCCGCTGTTGCTTCACATTAGGCTGAGAATTGTCTACAGTATCTTTATGGGAGTTCTTTTCATCGAAAGTTCCATACTCAGTTGGCTTATAAGCTTGTCCGCAATTTTCTTTATTATCATCATCAACACATGCACTGCTGTTCTGTTTTTGCAATGAAGGGATATCCGTTTCCTGAGTCTCATTATCATCGAACATGACATCCAAACTGCAAATGTTTTTGGTGAAGGTAGTCATGTCAGTCTCAAGTTTCTTTTCAACTCTTTTATCTGAGAGCGGTGACAACAAATCTCGGTGCCGTTTCTTTAATATGGATGGTGTACCTGTAAAAGTTTTAGCTGCACTTTTTAACAGTGCATCTGGACTATCACCATGAGAGGGTGAGTCCCACAACTTAAAAGGAGTAAGACAATTCATAGAAGACATCATAAACTGGCGGATTCCCAAGGGACTAAACTCTTGCTGCATATCACTCCCAGATTGTACAAGATCACAGCTGAAGAAAGGAATATCCAAACTTGGAAAACGGGGAGGTTCATAACATAGAGATCCTGAGTCCTCCTTTTCTGTATGCACATTTGTGTTTTGGTCACGTGGTTCTTCCATTACTACAGTACCCATACCATCCACACAGGGAGAACTGGATATGTAATTGACATAAGTGAGGTTAGCAGGTGCTGTGGAGACCAACTGCTGACCGTGTGCCCCATATAAATGATTGTCATTCACAGATGGCCCCTCCCTATCATCACATGCAGAAAGTACTGGAGGATTTGACAGGGAGGACGAAGTTCCTTGATAATTATTAGAACACCGAGGACAAGTTAGCTGAGGAGTTGAGGATCCACCAGTTTCAGATATCTGGAAATTACAAGATTGGCAACGAAAAGAAGTACATCCAGAAAATTTAACTGTTTCTTCACCTTTAATATAATCTACAGGAGGAAAACACCCATCATTTATTGAATCTGAAAACAGAACTCTGCAACATTCATCATCAGATATCAACACATGCTCTGGTTTAAGAGAACCTATAGATGCAGGCACCATGGAAGTTGAAGCACCCAACGCCTCTGAAGGCCGAAATGGAACATTCACCATGTCACAGATTTCACTAGAAGCTACACAATCTCTATGCAACTGCGAGGAATCCTGCCCCACGACCATTGATGAAACATTGGGTAATGAATGTAAATTGATATGACAATCCCCAGTTATGGAATTTCCCAGTTCACGTGATTGTTGCTCAATGAACTGAGAAGTGCATACCTCTTGGTGAGAAATTTCAGGAATGCATATACTAACATCATCAATTGATACATAATATGGCTCTGAACAAGATGCTTGACTTGGACTATGATCCTTTCGAAGATTACATTCTTCATTTGGCCTACAGGTCGCCTCTCTAGTTTGTAATTCAGTATTGCAAACAGCATTAGCTGAACCTTGGCTAGACTCCGAAACCTCTTCTCTTTCAATCCCTTTGGAACAGTTACCATCTCCACTACACTGCAACCTTGTTGATTGATTTGAATTTCCAACATGAAGTACAGGCTCAAACTGATTAAGGACACCAGATGTCAAATAAGAATCCAATTTCTTTTTGACAGAACTGTTCCAGTGATTTTTAATAGCATTGTCTGTCCTGTTTACACAGAATATTGAGAATGAAATAAAATGGCACATGGAAAAATCAGGCACTACTCATACTGTAATTTAGATATCAAACAGTTACTTTAGATACTCCAGAAATCCTTTAGGAGAGAAAAAATATAAAAACAAACCGAAAAACTTCAATTAAAATTTTATTGTCTTTCTCATATCAGAGCCTGCAAAACTTTGTGAATCCAAATTTCTAATGTGCCTTGGAACATCAATAAAATAGAACAGTAACTCGATGTGAAGTGGCTTGACAGCATGTTCACAGTTTACAGAAAAATAATTTAATATGCATATATACCTTCCAGGAATGTACTTTGACAACTCGGCCCATTTGTTTCCAAATATCTGATGATAATGTATTAGAGCCAACTCCTCTTCCTGAGTCCATGCTTCCTTTTTTATAGTAGGATCAAGATGATTAACCCACCTACCACAAATTATATTAATAAAAATGAGCATCAACAATTACTTCGAAAACCCCATCCCAAAATAGACAGGGTTGACTACACAGATCACAACTCATTCAGTTACGTTAAAGACCAAATGAAAAATGAACATCATATTATCCCTACCCCGTAGCTCAAGTTGACGAAAGCACTAACCTCTTTAGTGTATAGTATGATATAGGAATTTGGGTATTAATATGTCCGCACCATCTTAACTATTTTAGTATCCACTTTTCTTAAATGGTTACATTTCCATTTAAACATTCTCAATATCATAATGTATAGCTAAACATACAACATTATAATAAAAAGTGCCTTTGAGCTTACTAGGTACTTGGAAATCATAATAACATCCGATACCTTTCTCTATTTTAACCTGAGTATAGCCAGACATGTAACAGTACAAATAACACTTAACTTTGACCATAGTAGGTACTAGGTGATCATAAATAACCTCCCATGCCTTTCTGCATTTGAACCATCTCACTTATATGACACCCTTAGTAATTTCCCCATATTTTGTATTATTGTTCCCAAATGTTTAACTTCGAAAAATATGATGTGAGTTCTTCCATCCTCAACGACTTGAGGGAGTAGTTTATTTCCAAAATTTGTCAACAAAGCCCAACTCTAATTATGTATGTTGACTCTTCGACCAAAACTATATCATCCACAAAAGAAGGATTAAAGTCCAGATGTTAATCTAACTAAAATATATCTTATTTATGGAAATAATTACATTAATTATATTATATATTCATTTTTTCTCTACCAAAAAATAATTATACTTTTGTAAGCATCTATCTATGGATGCTTTTCAATGATTTAAGAGTGAAATAACAAAAATAAGCTCTTATCAAGACGAAGAGAATACTATTAGATAAATCAACAACCTGTTACGGGTCAATATATTTTAAGCATGAAGTTACCTTTTCTAAAAGCAAAAATGGGTCATGAAATCCACAACCCATGGCATGGCAGGCCATCGTGGTGATTAAAGACATTGGCATATAATAGCAAATAATGGATAGTGAACAATGGAGTCCAAAAACACCATGTTAGTGTTATAGTGTGGCCATAATGATTATTTAACAACATTGATGAAGCAACACTAGTTAAGTGATCAAAGATTCTGCAGACCATATGCCCAGAATTGGTTGTGGTGCCCATACATGCCAAGCACACCAGCCAAGTGCAACTCAATGGGGAAGATAGCAACCTTGACATGACACAATGAAAAAGGGCAATAAGGGAAATCACGGTGCACTATTTAACTACTCTTCTAGTATCTATATTGGTATTGTACAGTGAAAATCTTTTTATTGTGAATTTGACGCTACTGTTAAAACTTATCCATTATTGAGCTATGGATATTATGACAGGTAACAACAAATAAGGTTGAGTGAAATACTCCAGGATACAATAAACTAGGTTGTGAGGACACAATAATCTAGAACAAATTACTTGAGAAAAAAAGAAACTTAATGAATACAGGAACGAATTAGTAGAAATTCAATACAATCCAATAACCATACCTTTCTCGACATTGCTTACCAATACGTCCAGGTAAATGTCGTGCAAGAGATGACCACTTTTTAGCCCCATTTTTATTCACCAATTCAATAATTATCTCATCTTCCTGCTTGCAATTGGATTAAACAAACATGTTATTAATATATATCTAACTAGAGAACTGATAGTCCAAGGTCAGATCAAAGGAATGGAAGCATCTCCGATTGAATGGTAGACTATGATCGAATAGGCTCCAATACCATGTTATCCTTCTAGTTTTAAGCAGGAAAGGTAGAAAGAATAACTCTAATATGATAAAATGAGCACAAAAAATAAATGGAAAGAAGAGAATACCTCTTTAGACCATGGACCTTTAACAAGTTCAGGATTTAAAACCTTTTGCCACCTATGCAGGCATTGCACATCAGTCCTATCCTTGAAACATTCCGCTTCAAGCACATATTTGGTAATTAGAAAAGCAAACATAAAACATTATACAAAAACACATGGATGTGTGCTAAATTTGTTTAAGAAAGTTCCCAAGCAAAAAGAACAAACACTCATAAGAGACAAGCTAAATAAATGGTAAACAAGGACAGATTAAAATTACAATTTGGTTTAGGAGTACGAGGGAGTTGACATTAGAAACCTACCAAGGAAAATAAAGCAAATCTCTCCCCCAACAATACATAGGTTTTCATCTCATTTAAATCATTTGAACAAGTGGCTAGTTGGAGAAAGCTCACTTCTGGTACATGGATCAGGAAAAAGAGATGCAAAACAACTTAAGCACACACTAGAAACTAGAATGTACAATGAATAATATCAATATATTACCAATTTTTTTCCAATTCTTTCCCTTAAATTTCTCAACTGCCTTCCGTAAGATGTCATCCTGCAGCACAAAAAATAACATGACTCTACTATGTGTTACGTGTCTATTTATTTATTTAGTGTATAATTGATACTACTTTTATAACCAAAATTATAAGTAAAAAGAGAAGAATGGAAAACATTAACAAGAATAAACTAAATTAAGTATTTTCTAGGATAAACAACATCACTAAACTTAAGAAAAACTACCTCCTCTAGTGTCCATTGCCCTTTTGTAGAACGCCTTGTAGGGCCGGTAGTCCTCCTACAAATAGATACTTTATGGTTAGCATCACCCAGTTAACTTCATCATCAATGTCTCAAAGAAGAAAAATCCTAGTACGTTTACCGACTACAACCCTAACATTATCAATTCAAATAAAAAAGACAATGTAAAGTGAAGGCACGAAGATAAACTATAATTCGAAAGTATTTCAATCCTCCTGGCTAATAATGTAGCATTTTTGTTTCAAGAAAATACAACATTTAAATCTTATCCATCAAACATCCCCTTTGGGAATAATAAAGACAACATTTATATAAATGAGCCAACACTTGAAAGGTAGAAAATAACCCATCACAGACTAAAATTGCCTTTTATAATAAAGACACGTCAATTGTTTTAACATCTCAATCTAACATGTATTTCATGGGGAAATATAGTTTTTCTCCTGGTTGTAAGAAATCCTAAAACAGCTTATTCAAAATTATAATTTTTTTCAAACCCTCTTCTCGAAACTCCCATCTGGACAAATCCTATTGATTTTTGTTTTGTCTAATCTCAAAAGAACAATTGTATTACAACTATAGCGTTACATTATGGACAGATGAATCAAAATTACCCATGTAATGCTTTAACTCTCTGAGTGCCGTCAACTTGCCCATGAGATGGAGCAGACACGCTCCGGTCACTGTCCATATTCTCAATGGATTGCAACTCTTTTCAAACTTGTTTCTCCAAATCATTATAATCCGTTCCAAAGAGCCACAGGAACAAACCCCTCCTGCACAGAACTAAATAAAACAGAAAAAAAAAAAAAAAGTCAGAACATCACCTTCAACAACAAAAATTAACCAAAAAAACTATATTAGAGGAGACTAATAATGCAAGAAAACACAAAAACCTCTACAAATCCACACCTTTAAACCGTAGATTGTCCGGTTTCTACAAAAATCTTCTAAGTAAAAAAACTAGTATTACTCTAATTCTCTTTTCAAGGATCTAAGTACCATTTAAGCAATAGACACAAAGAAATGAGTATTACCCATTCCGAAAAGCATACTAAATGAATAGAGCGGTGTAGGGAATAATCACCTTAGCAAGATAGAGAAGATCGAAATGGATCGCATTAGCAAATCAGAGAACAGGGTTTCACAAAGAAGGATCTGCAAATTGAACTATTGTAACGATCGGAAATGAAAGGAAAATTTGAAAGTTGAGAGAGAGAAATGGGAACGTTGGAGAGTGTCTTCTTTCTACTTTATCTCTTTCAAACACACATGAATGGGCGGACCCTAAAAGTTTCAAACCCTATGAGTTGTCTCGAAAAATACTATGGTTCCACTAAGAAAAAATGTTACACTTGTCCTAATGCATCAGAAAAATACGTTAATTTTTTAAATATCTAACGGGTACTTCTTCAGGATTTATCTTCAACTGAAGTTTGTAATTTTAATAATTTTAGTAACTTTCTTATAATAAGTTTGAACGGATAAATTATTTAAAAGTTTGTTTAATTTTACATTTAAGTTATATTTAATAAGTCTGAGTAACACACTCTAGCATCAATTTAAATTTATTATTGAAAACTGTGAAATTAAGAGAGAAAATTATTAAATGAGAGTGTGCCCATCAAAATTTATGATTTTTAATAATTCAATTAATAATAAAAAAACATTGATAAGTGTGTATAAAAATGTTTATCTTTATTTATTTTATTTATGATTAAGTAGTTTTAAGTGGCTCACAAGTTTTTACAAGATAGGTGAATGAGTATCGTACGATAATTTAGCTTCAATTATTATTCAACTATAAATATGTAAATATTAATTAAAATAAGAAATTGAAAAGGAAAAACTAAACTAAATTTTGAAACAAATTATAACGTATGTGTTTGTGTTTTTACTTATATATGAGTATATTATGTGAAGATTTTTTAAACTTTTTCTAGCAAAGATTTCTTACTTTTCAAATAGAGATTGTTTATAGGAAAAGCACATGTATGAAAAACAGCTTATAACATCACATCACATATTTAACGTCGAATCACTCAATAGTCAACGTTAAAAATGATCGGTGACATTTTTGTAAATAAATGCAATTATTAAACGTCGTTTAGAATTGTAATTCGACGTAAAAGAATATAAAACGTCGAATGCCCCAGCGTTAGAAGTTAAAAGGTTAGTGAATTCAAAAAAAAATTGAACGGGAGATTGAAAATTCATTCACTTTATCTTAGCGCGTAGGACCCTTTTCTCTGCTCAAACTTTTTTCGAACGAAGTTTGACGACCATCACATGTAATTTTTCTTTCATTTGATACAAATGCATGTTAATTAACTATTTTAGGTATGATTTTCGTTTGTTTTCACCGATTATTTTCATGTTCTTGTCCTTCATAGACACATCCTGCTTTCTCTCTCACTGGTGGCAACACTTTATTCCGATGAACCGAGGTTAGTTTTCGTTTTCGTTTTGAAGAACTTATTTGTTGATAACTTGTTTGTTATTTTTTTGTTGAACTTGTTTGATGTTGTTGTTTGGTTGAACTTGCTTGTTATTATTGTTTGATGTTTGATTGAACTTCTTTGTTATTTGTTATTGTTCTTTGATTGATCCTATATTATTGTTCATAGTTCATGTTTTATAAAATAACAAAAACTGAAAATGATTATTTTTTCTGTTTTTCAGGTCTCGTGGAGCTGTAAAAGAGGATCACAATTATATAAAAAAAAATTGATTAACGTCGTATATTAACAAAATTCGATGTTATTTAACGTCGTATATTGACAAAATTCGACGTTAAATAACATTGTATATTGACAAAATTTGACGTTAAATTCACGTCGAAATTTTTAAATTCGACATCAATTTAACGTCTCCTGATATAACGTCGTTATCGAATTCGACGTGAAAGGCCAAAAATATTCGACGTTATACGATGTTTTTGTACTAGTGGGTTTAGCTTAATCTTAGATGTAATATCGGTTTCTGATAATGACAACACATAGTTAATAACACATGTGTGATATGTGTTACATTGTTCTGTGTTTACATGTTATATACTTTTAATCAAAGTTTTAAATATGTTCAAAGCATTTTTAGGAACATGTTCGTGTTGTTCATTGCATATCACTGTGTTACATATGTGATTATATATGTGATTTCATGAAATATGTTTATGGAATAAGAAAACTACAAGCACTTATGTTGAACTTTAATTGTGTGGCAAAACAACAGTTTTAAGTCGATTTCATTATGGGGTGAACCGATCAAAACTCGTGTCTTTGCCCAAACTATTTTCAAGTGTGCTGTGAGATTTTTCAAAGAGAAAAGTTTTTCAAAATTATGGTTAACATTGTTGCATAATCAATTACATGCGTGTTGTATTCGATTATGTTAGTTATTGTTTTGAAATTCTGTTAATGCTTGACATAACTGTTTAACGGTTATATTTTAATTGTGTTGACCAAGCATTAATTGGTAGTCGATTGCATTAATTGCGCATTCAATTATTTGCTATGTTTGTTGCTAACTATAATAACAGAATTATGATATTCGATTACATTAGTAGTGAAGTCGATTTAAATGTGTCTCTGATGTGTTATTCTATAAATAGACACGAATTTGAATTCTATAAGAACTTTTGTGATTCTAACATTTTGTGATATCTTTTGCAGAAAGTGTGATCTTACAAAAAGAGAGAAAAAACTCCAAGAAACAAGATTGACCGTGGTAATCAACAACTTTTGATTTCTTGAATAGCAAGACTGTTGCGTTTTCAAAGGTTGATCAATCTGCATATTTGGGTAATTTAGTGCGATCAGAGGTGTTTTACATTTTTGAAGTGAGGTCTTCTGTAGAAAGCTTGTTGTAAAAACCTTGATCATTATAGTGCATTTGCTTCCCATGGTTGGAAGGACACTGGATGTAGGCAGGTTGGCCGAACCAATATAAAAACACGGTGTTTGAATCTTTTGATCCCTACTCTTTTACATTTAATTGACTTCTTTCTGTATTCATTCGATTAAGTTTCCGCTCCATTAGAAATCTTTTACCTTGCATTTCTAGAAAAAATTAAAGGCATCTCTTTTTGTGAAAAAGATTTTAAAAGATTTTGTTTTTACATTTTACCAATTCACCCTTCCCCCTCTCTCTTGGTGTGACAAATTAAGCCATTTTATTTTAACAATTGGTATCAGAGCAGATTTTCATAAAATATTTGAAAAACTAATCGATTACTATTGTTGATTAATCGATTGTTCCTGGAAAATGGCTTTCAATTCTCATACCTTTGGTGAAGGTGCTTCAACAAATAGAGCACCATTATTTGTTGGGGAAAATTATGTCGTTAGGAAAATAAGGATTTTAATCTTTCTTGAATCGATGGATAAAGGAGTTTAGGATGCAACTCTAAAAAGTCCATTTGAGCCCACTCATGTTTTAAATGGAAAAGTTGTTTCAAAAATTTTTCAAACTGGACTCAAGATGAAAACCGTAGAGCTCAGTATGATGTTAAGGCTAGAAATGTTATTGCGTCTACACTAACAATGGATGAATTTTTCAGGATATCACAATGCAAAACGGCCAAAGAAATGTGAGAGGTTCTTGAACTCACGCATGAAGGAACTGATGAAGTAAAAAGGGCCAAAAAGAACTCTCTTATACAAGAATATGAGTTGTTCAGGATGAAAGTTCGTGAGACAATCTATGAAGTACATAAGAGATTTACACACATAGTCAATCATCTTATGGCTCTTGGAAAAGTGTTTGGCAAAGAGGAAATCAACATCAAGATACTTAAAAGCCTCAATAGAAGCTGGCAATCAAAAGTTACAACCATATCAGAATCAAGAGACTCAACCTGCATGAATATGGCAACGTTGTTTGGAAAACTCAGGGAACACGAACTGATGGAATTCTGTCTCATGTAGTCCTCTTTTTACATTTTATTGTATCTGTAGTGTAGCTTGCAAGGAGCATGGGTCACTATAAATACCCAGCTCCTCACTTGTACTATTCACTTTTGAGAATAATGAGAATAGAATTTTCTAAATAAAAAAAAAAAATCTCTCTTGAAAGTCATTGGCTAGAGAGTCCAAAGACCTCTGGCCTCCTTCCAAAGCATACTTCCTATTTTTTTTCATTTCTCCATTAATTTCCATTGTGCTTCCATTAATTCTTTTCTCCACGACGCACTGATCATTGCTTCCGTCAGTTTCTCGCTCACGTCATTCTACCAGTTTACCACGCGTCAGATCATACTTCGCCACATCAACCATTACCTCGAGCACGCGAGCCTCGTCCTTGCATTTCAGCCTCTCAAAGTCCGTTCTCACCCATTCTCCATCGCTCTCTCTCTAGAGTTCGTCGCAGGTCCCTCACCTTCATCACTGTAAGCTTCGTTTTCCTCGTCGATCCACCATTCTTCTCCACAGATTCCATTTCTATGCTTCTTCCACATCACAGAAGCTTAAACCTAGGGTTTCCTCCTTCTTTTTCCATTTTCCTTCAAATTTCACCGAACAAAAGCCTTTCCACCGATTGATTTTCGATTTCCACTGTTCAATCGTTGTTTTGAACCGATTAATCGGTTCTATTTAGGTTCTTCACCATTTTTAGGGTTTTCTCGAGTACTCTTTCTATTGTTTCTCGATCTAAAGTTTAGTCAACATTTTCCGCTGCGTCCTTGTTCGTCTCTCATCGGAGAAGCTTTGAGGAGTCCAGATTCGTCTTCGCATCGTCTCAGAAGACCTCTCCTTGGAGCGTCTTCCATCACGAACTGGAGCTTGGAAGGCTAAAAGAGGAAAAATAAATTGAAGAAAAAAAGTCAATTGCCCTCAAGGTCACAAGCAAGAAAGTAGTAAAGAATCTTGAACCAAAAACTGACTCAAAAACAGAACTGCATGACAAAGAGATAATGAACATGGTGGTAAGAAAGTTTAATCGATTTATGAAAAATAGAAGTTCCACCACTAATAATGCAGGTCCTATAAGAGGAAAGAAGAATTCAAGAAATAATGTTGTTCAATGTTATGAGTGTGGAAGAGAAGGACATATCAAGCTAGAATGTCCAAACTTGAAGATAAAAAAAAAGCAAGCAAAAAGTTTCCACAAGACAAGAGTAGAAAGCAAAATAATGCATACATTACCTGGGAAAATAGCGATTCTGATTCTTCAAGCGATGAGGACTGCAACATTAAGGAAGAGTCAAATATTTGCTTCAAGGGAGGCTTTGCTGCAGACTGATTATGATAATGATGAAGGATTTGAGAACGAGCCAATAAAAGTGAAGTATGATTTGTTGCTGGACGCATTTCAGGAGATACACGTAGAAGCTATGCGACTCCAATACAAGGTATCGATTAAGCTCTGACAAAAGGGATTACGAGCATAGAACTAATAATCTGGTAGAGGAAAATGAAAAATTGAAAAAGGAGTTAGAAATTTCCTTGGAGTCTGCTAAGATAATTAATACTGAGACAAAGATTGTTGAAAAAGATTGTGATAATTCTCCTGTACATATTGAAAAGATTGATTACTTGACTAGCACACTAGCAAAATTTACATAGGGCAAACAAAACTTAGATGTTGTGCTAAGAGCTTCTGGTAGAGCTATCTACAAATAAAGCAGTGGTTATAAGGCTCAAAGTAATAGGACAAACTCAAAGAAATTTGTTCATCTGAGTAAACATGTTACTAATGCATGCTTTTATTGCAAGAACATTGATCACAATGTTAGAAATTGCTACTATAGAAAGGTTGCAGTTCAAAGAAAATATCCAAGTGGATTGGCCTACAACTATTTCAGATAATATGCTGAAAGTACCCAAACTTGAATTAACAATGTTGCTTATTGTGTATTCATTTCTAAGGTTCTTATTCATTTTGGAGTTGACTATGTTGGTGAATCAAGCGATTCATACAACAAAAACAACTTGATTAACAAGTCTACTTTACATAAAATGGGTATACAACATACTCCAGAGGGTTAACTGTTCAAGAATGAGGTTGCTGAAGAAGATGAAGAAGCATGAGGATTATCTTCAATTCCATACAAGATACGGTCAGAATTTGAAAGGACTTTACTGAGAAAAATAAGGTCTCTCAAGATTATGTGTCAGAGAACAAAAGATGATGTTACTAAAATGAAAGAGCATTTGATTTTTCAAAATCAAAATGAAGAAGAGGCAGATAGGAAGACTCAAGTGAGGAAGGGAGTGTACCTGTTGAGAGTGTTGTTATGGAAGAAGAAGAAAGTGAAGATGATGATGTCGCTAAAAATCAACCTACAAGAAGCAATGTAGTCTATTAAGACTAAGATCAAATCGACTGTGTATCAAAAGGGTTTTATAGATTCCAAAAATTGGAATATCTAATATCTTTAAGTCTTGATTTATATGCTATTAATTTTTTTTCTCTTTGTTATACATGTTTTGAGATGATAAAAAGATTAAATTGTTTTTTATGAGTGAAATTGTATCAATATTGCTATGATATTACTGTGATATATGTGATTTGGTACAATGTTGATATATGCTGATACATGCTCTTATTTATACTCTGATTACTACGTTGTGCATTTGTGTATTGTGATTGAAATATGCATAATGACAGGGGGAGCATTGCATATTCTTGATATGTTTCACATGTCTTCATTTAAGGGGGAGAAAATCCTATATCATATGAATAACTTTGTCAGGGGGAGCATCATGTTTTATTCTGATTGTTATCCGATGCATCTCTGTGTAACTGATTATCTGTGTATCAATTACAGTAAGCTTACCTTTTTTGCTAATGCCCTAAGGGGAAGAATTATGATGATTTTTGTAATTGATTGGTAATTTGTTTGATTTGTGCACCATGGTTGATTATTAATCATGGTTGTGCATCATAAAAAAAAGGGAGATTGTTGAGATTGTTGATAGGAAAAGCACAGATTTAGCTTAACCTTACAATTTCCGTAATATTTGTTTTTGATGATGACAACACATAGTTAATAACACATAGTTAATAACACATGTTTGATCTGTGTTACATGTTCTATGTTTACATGCTATATGCTTTTGATCAAAGTGTTAAATCTGTTCAAAGCATTTTTAGGAACATGTTTGTGTTGTTCATTGCATATCATTGTGTTACATATATGATTATATATGTGATTGCATGAAATATGTTTATGGAAAAAGAAAACCACAAGAACTAATGTTGAACTTTAATTGTGTGGCAAAACAACAGTTTTAAGTCGATTTCATTATGGGGTGAATCGATGAAAACTCGTGTCTTTGCACCAACTATTTTCAAGTGTGCTGTGAGAATTTTCGAAGAGAAAAGTTTCATAAAACTATGCTTAACATTGTTGTATAATTGATTACATGCTTGTTGTATTTAATTATGTTAGTTATTGTTTTGAAATTTTGTTAATGCTTGACATAACTGTCTAACGATCATATTTTAATTGTGTTGACCAAGAATTAATTGGTAGTCAATTGCATTAATTGCACATTCAATTATTTTCTATGTTTGTTGCTAACTGTAATAACATAATTATGATATTCGATTACATTAGTAGTGAAGTCGATTTAAATGCGTCTCTGATGTGTTATTCCATAAATAAACGTGAATTTGAATTATGTAAGAACTTTTGTGATTCTAACATTTTGTGATATCTTTTGCAGAAAGAGTGATCTTACAAAAAGAGAGAAAAAACTCAAAGAAACAACATTGACCGTGGTGATCAACAACTTCTGATTTCTTGAAGAGCAAGACTGTTGTGTTTTCCAAGGCTGATCAATTTGCACATTTGGGTGTTTAAGCGCGATCAGATTTTGCAATCTTTTGAAGATTGGTTTGAGGTTCCCTGTTGTGATTACAGGAAAAAGAGTATGTGGTGTTCTTGACTTTGAGAGTGTCTCAAAGGGTTTAGACGGCAGGAGAGGGGATTCTTGCGGCTAGTCTAGTTGTGTACTGCCTATATTTTGCTTAGAGGGTAAGAGAGGTGTTTTACATTTTTGAGGTGAGGTCTTCTGTAGAAACCTTGTTGTAAAAACCTTAACCATTATAGTGCATTTGTTTCCGGTGGTTGGAAGGACACTGGATGTAGGCAGGTTGGCCGAACCAGTATAAAAACGCAGTGTTTGAATCTTCTGATCCCTACTCTTTTATATTTAATCGACTTCTTTCTGTATTCATTCGATTAAGTTTCCGCTACATTAGAAATATTTTAACCTGCGTTTCAAGAAAATATTAAAGACATCTCTTTTTGTGAAAAAAGATTTTTAAAAAAAAAATTGTTTTTACATTTCACCAATTCACCCCCCCCCCCTTAGTGTGCGAAATTGAGCCGTTATATTTTAACAGAGATGTTTTAAGTTCATGTTTCTTCAATACTAAAAGGGAGTGTGGTTGTAGAAGACACTTCAACATTTAAGTTAGTCAAGTGCATCAGATAGTAATTAATGTTGTAATAATAAACATAAAATATTTACCTTGATTATTGGACTATTTATAAGGTAATTATGAACTCTCACCTGTACAAGGTCCAGTGGCCGATTTATCTCATGAGTCAATTATTTGATCAAGATGTTACTAAGTTATAGTAATACATAATTACCATTGGTAGTTCGAAGGGTAGTAGAACGAGTCGGCTTGTGGTCAGATAGTGGTGGTTATACAGGAAAGTTTGTGGCAGATTGAAGTAGTCATACAAGTCGACTTATGGTCGGGTAGAACTACTTAGACAGGTCGTATTGTGGTTGGGTAGTTCATTAATAACTTTAGTAGGTGGCATAAAGTTCTAGTAGGCGGCACGTAGCCTACGACAAGCAACACCTAAAGTTTTGGGAAAACACTCAAAGGGGGGTTGAATAGTGTTTTCATAACTCCTTTCATGGCTACAAATCAGATCATTATGTACGTTATGCATGTGAGTTAGTTGTGCTTCCTCCATAAAAGTTATTATGTTGAGTTCCTTTAGAAGACTAACTTAAACTCATTCCCAATAGCTTTGTAGGCTACCATTAATAATGTTGCTCATTGAAGACTTGTTGTTGACTTGAGTATCGAGAGATTGTTTTAGTTACGAATCAATCATTTACAAGATAAGATATGACACACAAACAAATTTTATATTGGTTCATTGGTAAAGCTATGTTAAGTTCTCCTCCAAGTTAACTTAGAGGGTTTCATTCAAACATTCAATGAAGTACATTTAAGTATTCTAACAACTCTAGGTATCCTTAGCCAAACTGAGTAACCAGTGTTACTTTAACAAGTTGAGTTTAACCCACTCCTGGTTGTGCAGTATTCTTCACCACTCCCGATATCCTTAGAAGCTCCCGGTATCCTTCTGATACACCGTTTAGTTGAGTTTCACCCACTCTTGGTTGTCCCTGTCCAACAATAACTGACAGTTACTGTGACCTCGACTCAGTTTCACTCACTCCTAGTTGTGCAGTATTATTCACCACTCTTGGTATCCCTAGATGCTTTTGGTATCCTTCTAATACACCGTCTAATTAAGTTTAACCCACTCCTGGTTATCCATGTCCAATAATAACCACCCGTTATTGTGACCTTGACTAAGTTTCACGCACTCATGGTTGTGTAGTATTATTTACCACTCATGGTATCCCTAGTCAGCGAATAACCTCCAATTACCCTAGACTTGTTGAATATTCGCACCACTCCTGGTATCCCTAGTCAGCGAATAACTTCTCATTACCCTAGACTAGTTGAGTATTCACACCACTCCTGATATCCCTAGTCAACAAATAACTTCCTGTTACCATAGACTAGTTGAGTATTCGCACCACTCTTGGTATCCCTAGTCAGCCAATAACTTCTCATTATCGTAGTAGTTGAGTATTTGCACCACTCCTAGTACTAGACAATCATGGTATCCTTTGATACTCTTCATGGATATTTTTAACTCTCTTGAGTTAAGCAAATAGTGTTTTAATCCTCTTCAGAATGGCAATCAACTAATTACTTACAAGTCCTTTAGACCATGACTCTCACAGAGAGGATATGTGTTCCATACAAAACAGTCTATAGACTCGCTTCGTGTTTCTCTTTTATCTCTTCTTACAAAAGTAAGCAAATATTACAATAAAGCTTGAGAGAACTTCATAGTGTGTCACTTTATTACTCTTATTTCTTTCTTCTTACAAAAGTAAGCAAATATTATGATGAAGTTTCAGAGTTTCTTTTCTTGAGCTCTTCTCTTTTTCTACACTCTTATGTATCTAATAGCTCAAAGAGGTTTTTTTGGTCAATTATGATGGTGTTATATTAGTATGTCCTTTTTCATCATCATCATCATCATCTTCTTCTTCTGTTGATCTTCTATTTATACTCCTTTAGTGATATACCATTTAAATGATGCTTGTCTTGATAATATGACCGTTTGATGAAGCTTGCCTTAAGGTTTGACGCTTATGGGTATTTGATGCAGGTGTCTGTCATAGGATGAAGTCTTTTTGATAGAGCAGACATGTTTTTCATAACTTTATCAAAAGAATATTTGACTTCCTATTTGACACAACTTTTGATGAAGGAATCATTCTTCTTATATTTGTTTTTCTTTCTTCATTTTTTTACTCTAATAAGTAGGGCATATCCAAGCTTGTAGTTGTTATCCCAAACAAAGTAGAGCAGATGTTTATACTACATGTTTGTCATATTTCGTACTTACCTTAACATTGAGCATTTAATGTTATCCAAAGCTTGTTTAGGACAATCAAGGTTTTTATGTTTTCTATTATTTGACTAGGAGTGTGTTTGGAAACATTTAGCCTGTAAGAGACTTTTTCTTAGTTTTTTACTTGTTATTTTCAGTGTTTGCTAGAAGTAGGTTGTACTATTTTTTAGTCACAATTTCCAAAGGCAAGAACATTCTGTGAATGTCTTCTTTGTAATTAACATCCACTTCTGATGCATTTCAGATAGAGTAGGTGAATGTGTGTAGTAAGGTGTACATTCAACAAATATCTCTTATCACTTTTGTTGTTTTTGAACGTTGAGCATTTAATGACACTTAATGCTTGTTCATAATAATAAAGTGCTTTTTACATTTTCTATTATTGAGGTAGCATTTATCATTTATGCTTTTTCTTAAGATACCATTCGTTGAGTAAGAACTTCATCGTTGGACGAAGTAAAGATTTTACCTCGTAGTAGCGTCTAGTCTGTTATAAATGCTTTTTGGAATATTTCCTTTTAAAGCTTGAGCGTTTAGCATGTTTCTTCTCTTATAAGTTTTAATCTTTGTTCAAGGTTTTTAGAGGGTTTGGTCAAAGACATTGTCTTTGTTGGACAAAGAATGACTTAGTTTCAACACCAAGAGGGGGGGTGAATTGGTGAGGTTCAAAAATCAGAGTCTTTTTTAAATCTTTTTCGTAAAGTATTAAACTTTCAAAGTTTTCTTGAAACCCAAGGAAAAAGATAAATCAGTGTAGCGGAAAAGTAAAGTTGATTATATAGAAAGTAAAGTCAAGTAAAGAGTTCAGGGACAGAGAAAATCAAACACAGTTTTTATATTGGTTCGGCCTTAATGCCTACATCCAATGTCCTTCCACAACCAGGAAGCCAATGCACTATATTAGTCAGGGTTTTTACACAAGATTTCTATAGAGACCATCTTTACCTTAAGAGAAAAAGCATATATGGATGGGTTAAATGCTATGGTGACAAAAGGAAGGTCAAAAGAGACAACGAAAGAAGAAGCCATCAATGAACAGGAGAAAGAAACCTTAAAAATCTAAGATTCGCCAATCAAGGCACCTAAAAAGGAAAAAGAGAAACATCAATGTTGTGAATAGTAACCTGAGAGGAGACGGTACGTGCAGCCACGCATGATGAATCTGAAAGAGGAAAAAGACTCACCTTGATGCTTTAAATAACTACCTGAAAGGAGACGAGACGTGCCACCATGCATGATGAAAAAAAGAGTAGATCCACAACTTCAAAAGGTGATGAGAGTGCGTAGGAGCTCTGATGAAGGCATCATTAACGTCATGGTGGTCGCCTGGCCGAAACGATCAAGACCGTATGATCATCGGCCAAACTGAAACTCTAGTAGTGACAATGGTAGACGATGGTGGTAGAGGATGCCATTGCCGATAGCGATAGATGACGTCGCCGCCGGCAACAATGGGTGTAATGGTAGAGGTAACATATTTTTTTCCTCACAAGAACCAGGCTCTAGATATCATGCTGAATATGGTGAAAAACTATGTGTGGGATGAATTTCCCTTGTGTTGAATATACATGTAGGGTCGTTTATTTATAATAGAATAAATATGAGTGAAGCCCAAAATACAAATAAAAAATAGTAACAAACTAACTAAAGATAAAGATAAAGATAATATATCTAGCAATTCGTCTTATTCAATTTTCTCTTTTTGAAGGTTGATGCATGGTTATAGATTTTTCTCTTTAGGTTTAACAAAATAATCAGTTTTGGATTTGGATGTACTATGAGTGATGTTGCCACTAAATCCTAAACCGTGTTTATCATATGAATGCTTACAATCTTTGACTAGAAGCCCTAAATGTTCATCTCCTTCATACATTCTACTTAACACCTTATGTAGGGTGTCATTTTCTTATTTGAGGATTTTGATTCATTTAGCGTCTCTAGCAATGGTTGTATTTTTAACTAGTTTTTCATTTTTCAAAGTGATTGTTTCATTTTCTCTTTTCAAAATATTTAGCGTCCCTTCTAGGTTGTTAACTTCGTATTGTAAACCCTTAATATAATCATCAACCAATGTTAGTTTATTTTTTAAAAATGTCATTTTCTTTTGAAAGTTTTTTATTTTGTTTTCTTGCAAGTTGAAAAGCTTTTGACAATTTAGAAGAATTTGACAACAACTCGTTGGAGGCTTTAATAAAAAAGTGTAGATCGGTAAAATCTACCTCATCGTTAGAGTCATGTAACGAGCATTCAACACTATCAGCCATAAGATTGAGATTGGTTTCCTCTTCTCCCTCATCAGACTTTGAGAAGTCCATATCCTCCAGGTACTTTGAGAAGTCCAAATTGATTCCCTTTGTCTTTTCAAGGTCAGGACACTCCAACTTGGAGTAGCCTAACTTCTTGCATTTATAGTATATCAGAGGACCTTCCCTTTGCTGGTCACTTCTGAAGGTTGACCCAGGGCGTCTGCCTCTAAATTGAGTGTCCTTCCTTCTTCTCCACAACGAATGAATCTTCCTTGAGATGAACGAGATAGTTCATTTTTTTTCTTTTTCTTCCATGGAGTCTTCTTCACCAATTGACTCTTTTGAGGGTTCTTCAACCTTGAGGGCTTTTGCGGGAGTCCTTATGGTAGGCTTCTCAGCTTTCTACGCTATGTTCTTTTATTTTCTTATGATTCCATCTTGTTGAAGCTCTTAGAGATCTTAGTTTGTTTAAGATTGTTTAAAACCGGCTGAACATATCTTGAATGTTCTCATTGTCTAGATTGAAGAATAGCTCATACTCTTGAGTTAGCAAGGTCAACTTGTTTCTTTTTACGTCGCTTAAGCCTTCATATGTGACAAATAAGGTATCCCATATTTCTTTAGCTCCCTTGACAGTATGGACTTTCCTGTACCCTCCCTCAAATAAAGCACGCATTAGCGATTTTCAGACTTTAGAGCTAAAAAGGTCCTTATGTTTTTCTTCATCAGACCATGAGCTTCTCGGAAAGGGCTATTGATAACAGTTGAATATATTGTTATCTGTGATTCAATTTTGATACTAAATGCACCCTTTTTACTTAAAAACTTGCTTTAACTCATGTTTTTGCTTTAGTTTTGTGAATAAGAGAATTGAGGTTATACTTAATGATTTTATTACTAAATTCCCTTAATGTTTTAGGTTATTGGTATGATTTGGAAGAGGAGCAAAAGTATGAAGGAGTTGGAACCCTAGGAGCAAGCAGAGCTGCAAAAAAATAAGGAAAAAACGCAATGCAGAAAAATTTGCCTAGGCTGAGGGCACCTACAAAAGGGCCCTCAGAGCGCCAGAAGTTGTTGTCCAAAGCCTGGGCGCCCTTTTAAGGGCGCTGAGCACCAGAATTTGCACCACAGCACGCCCGGGCGCCCTTTCAAGGGCGCTGAGTGCCAATATTTTTTGTTTCACGCTTGGGTGCCCTAAGTTGGGGCGTTGAGCACCGACGACGTGGGCTTGGACCTATTTTCTGTTATTTTTATAATCTATTTAAGACCCAGGCACCCTAAAGAGTGTATCTTTTGATGGCTTGAGTACAAAAGCACGTTTTTCACCCCTTAGGGGGAAGGTTTGGGGATGTGGGAACTCTCCTCTTCTCCCTCTAGGGTTTTATCTTCATTCCATTCCATTGTACACCTAGTTTCTCCATGACGATGGAGAACTAATCTCATTTGTTATTGGGGAAGATGTAACCTCTAAACTCTCATGTATTTGAATTGTTTCTTGTTATTGATATATGCTTCTTTCATTAATTGTTAGGGTTTTTCTCCTTCCCTCATTGCTTGCTTTGTTTAATTCATTCATAGCATGATATATGATTTGCATGAGTACCGAAGGGTACCTTACAATTTAGGTTTTGGGGAATTGCTCCCAAAAGTACTATTGCTCAAGAATGGGGATATGAGTTTTGGTTGTCTTAAGCTACTAACCGTAATGCAGAATTAATTATTAGGGATGCAAGGAATTGTGACCTAATAAGTAAGGATAAACTTTCTTTGTTGAGGAATCGGGTTTTTAGTACTTATTAATGAAGAAGATGAATTCTTATATGCATGAGAGTAACTAGGTGAAATCTAAACCCGAACAACATGTTCATCCCATATTATCAACATCATCCATTCACTTTTATGTTTAACCTCAATTGATCAAATTGCATTCATGTTTATTTTTCTGCACTTTGCATTCAAAACCCCCAAAATATTGTTTTTAAAGTCTTAATTGGTTACGCAAAAACACAACTATTTAGTATCGTGAGTCTCTTGAGAAACGATACTTGGTCTTACCATTTTATATTGCTTGATACGATTCAGTACACTTGTCGATTCATTAACAGCTATCTCTCATCATCAAGAGGTATATAGTTGTCATTATCAACCATATCCCACATGTCAGTGTGACAGGATTCAAAGAATGTGATCATTGTTTGTTTCCAATAATCAAACTTCCCACTTGAATAGAAGAAGTCGCTTCACAACATAGCCTTTGTTTTCCATGGCTACTAGGATCTTTTCCTCATGTTCTGTTAAGAATTCACCCCTAAGGTAAGCTTTGATATCAACTTAAATCATAGGAAACCACTAGAGGGGGTGAATAATGTGTTCAAAATACTTTCGTAAGGCAGCGTCTAATGGATTATGAGAGAAATATAATTTAAATAAAATGTTTAAAGGTTAGTTTTTATAAAGTGTGTATATGGAAAACATTTCAAAGAGCAAAGCAATAAAGCATAGATTTTATATTGGTTCGCTCAACCTAAGCTACGTAAAGTTCTCCCTTAAGAACTCTTAAGGGGTTCCACCAATCTTTACGAAGATTGCACGAGTCTTACCTCTTCAAGTTTACAACGAGTATTAACATCACTCTTGGTTCATCTAATCAACACGACTGGGTCAAGTTTAACCACTTATGGTATACAAGTATTCTAACATTTTCTATTCTCAAGTATTATAACCATTTCTGGCATACAAGTATTTTAACCACTTTTGGTCTCAACCCCTAGAAACTTTTCTAGACTCTTTAACTCAACTAAACTAAACACCAAGTGTTTTAATTCTCTTAAAAATGTTCAACACAATCAATGTTATAAGCAAATACATATTGATAACTCTTAAAGAAAGGATAAATAATACAATGAAATAGGAGATTTTAAGTTCAAATTATCTCTATTTTATCCTTCTTGTTGTCTCTTCAAGCTTTCATCTATTTATAGCTTTTCTTGAAAAATGTTTGTTAGATAGAGAAGTTGACTTCATGTGGAGCTGGTAGCCTTTTAAGGTGATAGGTCAAACTCAAGTTTATTTTATAGAGGTACAGTGCTTTGTCATTACCCTTATAAAACATAGCTTGTACGATGTGTCAGAGCATAAATCTTCATAGGAAAATTCCCATAATTTTCTTCATATCTCTCAACGTCTTTTTCTTGGGTGTAGTGATTTTGGTCAAGTCTTTCTACTTTTTATGATCTACACAAATATCAAGAACAAGGTATACAAGCATCAAAACACTTTATCTTACATGTATTAAATATTTTGAACGTTGATAAATGTTAAGGTATATTGCATGTTCAAAACATTTTTTCATTTGTCAACTCATTAATAATGCATCATTTAGAAAAGCGTTAAGCATATATGATTATCAGATAGTGTAAAACATTAGTTTCTTCATCAAAAGTTGTTTTAGATATGCAGCGTTAGCGGACTTTTGTTAGACGATACATTTTGTATGACGCTTGCTTGAATAACACTTTTTGAGTTAAACAAATTTGAAGCTCAAAGTTATCATTGAGATGGATGCTTTTGTTCATAAAATGCTTACTTGTAAGACTTTTTCCATTTAGACGTTTAGACATTGTTTGTTACACATATCGTTTATTAAATGATTCTTTAATAAAGACGTTTTCTTTCATTAGAAGTTGTTTATAAAACTTTGTTTAATAGACATTATAGTCTAGAAAACATTTTTATAAGCTTGTTTTTGTCTATAAGGTTGTGTTCACATGAGGGTAAGTTACTGTAGTCGAGTATTAGCGAGCGATGAATTACGTATATTAACGTGTTCACTTGGACTGAATTGGAAGCGATGATTTGAACCGAATTACGGGATTGTTACACTGTTCAATCACTCGCATGTATGAAGAGATTTGGAGGTAACAGCGTCCCAATGTTTGAAATGCCCCTATTCATAAAATAAATTCCCACTTTTATATACTAAATTAAATAATAGAAAGTTTGAATTGTGCATTCACGAGAGACACTGTGAACTGTGAGAGCGTCGTCCATTTTGAAAATGTAGAGATTCGTCTGAGTTTCTTTGCTTCGTTGTGGCCCTAAACAATGGAGATTCCTCCCTTCACCCACAGCATTGCACACAGAAAAGATGCTTGCAGCATTGACAACACACTGAGACATGGCCATCAAGCTTTTTGATCGTAAAAGAAGCTTTAAAATGTACGACTGTATTGTTGTTAGAATGGTTTGTTTGTGTAATGTTTGCAGGCTTGGGGGTGTATGAAGAAGCTCACGTGGTGGTAGATGAAGAAAGAAGGTGATTGATGATATGAAAACAGTGGATCCGGTTACAGAAGAAGAAGATGGATGCAGCTGTATCTGGTGACAAATGCAGCGTATCTGCTTACGCTTCTATGAAGAACTTCAACACTCAGTTGTATCCGGTTACAACCCCAGCGTATCCAGTTACGCTTCTATGAAGAACATCAACACTCAGCTGTATTCGGTTACAGCGAAGCACGTATCCGGTTACACGATGAAGAAGATGAACGCGGGTGAAGGTGCTAGTGGTAGCAGTGTGAGATGGCGATGGTCGTGATGTCTTTCCATGGTTGATGGTGTGCACTGTGAGATGCAGATGTCCATCCGGCATTGATGCAGCAGCCCGAGAGTGATCTAGCGATTGGAGTGGAAGGAGTTGGTTACTGGAGACAGAATCATCGTTTTTGTGGTGGACCTCCACTTGCGCTAGGGAGGCGGGAGGAGCACCACCGACACCGTTGCACTAGAGACGGCCGTCGCAGTCACCGCTGGCGTAGGAGAAGAGTCAAGGGTGAGCTTGAGAAATTGGAAGAGAAAAGAATAAAAGGAAGAGGGGTAACTAATGAGTGGTATATAAGTGTAGATGGCAGAGAGAAGATATGAAGTGTCGTGATGATAGAAGAAGAAGAAGTGGGTTTCATTGTTACTAGGTTGGTTCACGTAAATGAGATGCGAGATAGGCAAGTGCAGTGAATGTATTCAGATTAAGGTGAGAAGGCCCTGTTGAGTAAAATGAGGGTTTGGTTGAGTTGAATGAAGAAAATAGGAGAAATGGGTAGTGTGGGTACAGCGTAAGAGTATAAGCTACGTGATTTGCTTTGAGAAAGCGTAATGAAGATAGATAATTATGCATGGCACAGAGTTTTCATGCAATGTGTTGGTGAGGAATAAGGAAAATGGGAAGAAGGTTTGTGCTTGAAGAGTTTACGGAGAGAGTTTGTAGAGGAGAAAAGTTGGAGTAGTAATAATTCATGCATGGGTTGTTAGATTTTGTAGTGTGCAGGAAAGAGTGAAAGTATATAATATTTACATGGATAAAAAGATGTGATTTCAGTGATGAGAAAGAGGGAGAAAGAGGATTCCAGTTGATAATTAGATATAGGACTTTATTTAATAAATCTCACTAAAAAAAGTCTTTATATTATTATTATTAGTAAATCATACAGTATACATATATTTAATTTTATAATAATATGTTAAAATTATATTAAAATTTCATAACAAATATATTCATTTTACTAAATTATAATTTTTTTACTTTTTAAAAACTAATTTTAATAATTATTCTAAAGTTTAACTCTTAATAAACATTTTTACAATTAAATATAACATTAACAAATATCATTTTATATTACTTTAAATTAATCTTACCTAGGGGCATATTGGTAATCTTCAATTTCTACCAATTAAAATTTTTTTTTAAAAATGTGACATCAATCAAATCTTACACTAATTTTCACAAAATTCACCCCCAAATCCACTCTCAGGCTGTGTTCACTTCAGGGTGAAACATTATTCATGCATATGAGAGAGCGATGAATCGAGCGAGTAATAGAGTGTAATTGCGGGATTTCACCTTTTTGTGTCACTCGCACATTAGCGAAGATTTGCAGTGAATTACAGCGAAATGGCTTTTATGCCCTTCCTACAATAGCTGAGAAAAAGAAAAACCATACAGAGACCCGTGGCCGGTGGTGTTGTTGATGATGAAGATGCGTTGAAGATGGAGGACTTGAGCTTGAAGCAGGAAGAAGTGTTGATGATGAAGAGGCTCGGGTTTTTGGGTTGCAGAAACGAAGCTGTATCCGGTTATGGGTTTGTGTATTCGGATACGCTGCAAAGTAAGAGGAAAGGAGAAACTGTTATCCGGTTACGCCTTGGTTGTATCCGGTTACAACCTTTGGTTTTAAGAGTTGTATCCGGTTATGAGTTGGTGGTTTCGATTCCAAGCACGGTTCAAGCTTGTTGCAACCTTTGGCCGGCGAAACTTTGACACCATTGATGTTGTCACCCTCTCCGGAGTCGAGACGTAGGATAGGGGTGACTGCTCCTCTCTGGTGAACATAACCATTGGCGACAACTACTTCGTACTCAAATGCAATACAAGAGAGTGGTGGAACTGGTGGAGGCAATGTGAGAGAAGTTTTTGTTGTCCAGTTTTGTTGAGGAGGGTGGAAGATGCAGAGAGGATTGAAACATCTCCAGGGCATGCACTGAAGTCCATGGCAGTGGGTGAAATGCAATGTGAAAATTTATTTTTTGTACTAAAATAAAAGGAGGATGATATTTTGAAGTTAACAGAATTAAACTTTAATTTTTATGCATTCCCAGTCCACGGGTTTCCATGTTCTGGTTTTTGTCACCAAAACCACTTATGCTTTCAACTTTTCTAAAATTGTAATTTATTTCTAATTCAAATTTTTTTTCTCCATAAGAAGGAATAATTTTTTAAACAATCAATTCGCATTATTATCTATTAAAAACAAGTACTACATTTAAAAAAAATCATTTCACTAAAGTATAATTTAATTAAATTTTAATTATTTTTAATAATTATTTTAAATTTTTAACTCTTAATAAACATTTTTACAATTAAATATAACATTAAAAATATCATTTTATATTATTTTAATACCTAGGGGCATATTGGTAATCTTCAATTTCTACCAATTAAACAAATTTTTTAAAATTGTCATATCAATCAAATCCTACACTAATTTTCACAAAATTCACTCCCAAATCCACTCTCAATTACCTTCAAATCCACTCAAGTAAACACAAAAAAATTCACCCTCAAATCCTCTCAAATCCACTTAATCACTCTCCCCCAAATCATCTCCCCCAATCACCCCAAGGCTGTGTTCGTATGAGTGGAAATTACTATTCAAGGATGTTTGAGAGCGACGAATTAAAGTTAACTGCGTGTTCGTTTGAGAAGAAAAGGAAGGAATGTCGAAGACGGATTTGCGGGATGGAGACCTTTTCAATCACCCGCAAAAGTGGAGAGATTTGGATGGATTTATAGTAAAAAGTCTCATATGCCCTCATCTGCACCTTTCCCCTCAACAGAAAGGATGAAATTTGCGCCTCCTCGTTTTCTACTCTCTCAACCCCATCGCCTTCTCCGCCGAAACCCTCCCCCANAAGCCAGAGACTGCTTTTCGTGTACTCTGAGAGATTTCAACCTATAAGCTGCTGAGTTAAATTGTCCTCATCAACTATGTGTAGTGTTGGACTCAAACCTATAGTTTTGGTTTTATTATATTGGGCCGCTTTGTTTGATACAAAGGTGGGAAGGAAGAAGAAATGATAGGGAATAGGNGTGCAGATTCTACACGCTGAACCCACTTGTATATACTGGGTTTAATTTTTTAACCCATTCAATTAGAAGTTTTTTTTTCTTCAAAAATATTCAATTGGTAGTAAATTATATTATAAAAAATTATTACATTTAAAAATAAATTTATTTTATTAAATTATAATTTTTTACATTTTTAAAATTAATTTTATTTTTTTACTCTTTATAAACATTTTTAAAATTAAATATAACATTAAAAATAACATTTTATATTATTTTAATAACTAGGGGTATTTAGGTAATCTTTAATTTTTATCAATTAAACTAATTTTTTAAATCTGTCACATCAATCAAATCTTACACTAATTCTCACAAACTTTACCCTCAAATCCACTCTCAATTACCCACAAATCCCCTCAAAAAAACAACAAAAAAATTATCCTCAAATCTATTCAAATCATCTCCTCCAAATCATTTCTCCCAAATCTTACGAAAAGAACATAGCCTAAGTGAACACAGCCTAAAAGATGTTCTAAAATATTTTTCTCTTAGACGTTATTATTTAAAACAACCTTTCATTCAAAGTGATATTTCGTTTAATGATTTTTGTTAAACTTCAAAATCTGAGTTGTTATTCTTCTCTTAAACGTTATTTTTCTCTTAAACAATATTCTTTAAAAGAACAGTCTAGTCCCTAGATAATATTGTCTTAAGAGATCATACAAATGTTACGGTTAAATAAAACAACAAGTATATCATAATGGAGTCATATTTATTAAATATTTTCGCTTGAATAATAATGTTAAGTTTATTTCATAATAATTATTTGTAAAGATCAAACGTTTAGTTTTTATTTAGTTTATTTTATTTAGTAAACGATTTTAAGATTTTAATAGGCGTGTTATATTTTGAAATGATAAAGAATTTAAATTTTCACAAGTTAAAAGGTAATATTCTTAATGACATCCTAAATTGGGATGTTATATAACTCTCAGAAGATAACATATAGACCTCGACAAGTATCATATAAATTTCTATATGCCTTAGTCTTCTATACTAAATTATCTTAGAACAAAGTCAAAGTTGTTAAGGAAAAGCAAACTAGAATTAGAAACAAACTATAATGCTGATTTATATTCAAAATAAATATTTTAAAATATATTTATTTTATTTTTTTAAATTAAAATAAGAAATTTAAAAGGAAAACCTAAACTAAAATTTGAAACAAACTATAACGTTTATTTATATTAAAAAAAATTAAAAATGATTTGTTAAAAAAATCATCTTAAAAATCTATTTCCACTATAAAATCATTTAAAACTAATATTTTTCCTAAATGTATTTTATTAACATTAATTCATGTCTACTTATTTATTTTTACCCTTTCTACGAGTAAATAAGATAAACTTATTAATTTTAATTGTAGCTACCAATTTTCAAAACAAAAATAATTTTTATTTGTAAGTGAAATTATTTTAAGGAATAAATACAAATTAAAAAGGATTGTGTATTAGAAAAAAAGATTTAATTCTTTTTTGAAACAGAATTTTTCTACGAGTGAATACGATAAAAGTTAGCAATTTTCGTTGTAGTTACCAATTTTCAATACATAATAATTTTTATTTATAAATGTAATTATTTTAAGGAATCAATACAAATTAAAAAGGACTGTGTAGTTAGAACAATGTTGTAATTCTTTTTTGAAACAGAAATGAAGTTGTTAGAATTGGACTATATAATTTTAACATTTTAATATAAATAATCTAGTTAAATCTTGACAAATATTTAGACATTTATAGTGTTTTAATTATAACAAGTAATATTATGATTTGATCATAATCAGTAAAATTAAGAGTTGCAACACATGTATTTTTTCTTTTATAAAGTTTAGAAAGACATGTTTCAATTCGATTCAATCAAATTTAAGACATTAAAAAAACACAAAGTTTTAATCTTAGCAATCAAAGCATGTGTTTCTTTATAGTCAAACTATAAGAAATGATATCAAACTATAATGTGTAATTCAGTACGAATATTTACATACAATTTTTTATTAGTAGGAAAAATGTTTTTATCTACATATTTTACTTACATTTTTATTTTTTTCATATGTAAGTTTGTGATACCCATGAATTTATATGTAAATATATTGTAATATCCCAATAAATATAACCAAAGCTATAATCCATTTTAGGAGTTAACATGAACAATAAAGAAGAACAGTAGTGAATAAGCATAGAGGTGAAAGAGATAGGAAAATATCATTAAAATTTAAAACTGTACAACAGTCAGATTAAATACAGTATTTACAAAATAGACCGAACGGTCTTTGACTGAATTGATTGACCAAATGGTCATCCACACAAAGGTTTCCTATACCGAACGGTTTTACAAAACCAGAACCGGACGGCTAGTTAACAGAAAATGAAATAAACTAGTCTAAAGGCCGGATGGGTCTGCATAGCTTTCAGGTACGGCCTCCACGGGTTGCTCGGCCTGTAAGGCATTCTCCAGAGTGTCCTCCAAAGCAGCTCCCAAGGTATCCTCCAAGGTACCCTCTGCTCACACCCAAAAGGATGATCATTGCAATGAAGGGAATAACCGGACGGTCAAATATCGAACGACAACATAAATAAAGACAGAACAGATAAGGGTAAGCTTATGTAAATTTAATTAATCCTTTCAACATACAAGTAAGCAAATAAACAGAACCAAATCAACATGTTATACACACAATTACTACACATGCATACTAAGTTCATCAACTTATGACCGACCACTAAGACACTGTCCGGACGGTATGAACCACGTAGCCCGACGTCCCTAGCACCCGGTATGGTGTAATAGCTGCCTTTACTTATCAGCTGCCACCCGAGGTTAGTCCTCAAACGATCATTTGTTCGTATGATCGCGGACCTCCCGCCATTCCCACACATGAGTAACCTTTCTCTACCTGAGAAAGCGTCATCACGGAATATCAGGATCAGGACGACACTGGGTCTGACCATATTCATACTTTACCAATCATCACCACTTCATGAGACATTCCTCCATTGGAATTCCCTTACTCAACCAAATTCAATATATGTTCATTATTACTTTCATCCTGGAAGGGTGTCAAGAAAATGATCGGATTATCAACGATAGAATAAAAGATGGAATGAGACAAGGATACATGACCGAATGGTCCAACAAGAACTAAAACTGGATGCCCTGGAACATTTATAATAGTTGACCGGCTGATCCGACAACGAATAGAACTATCCACCAAAGACTTAACACAATTAATGACCGGACATTCAAATCAAAAGTGAGACTGAATAACAGAAGAATGTCAAATGGTTGGCCGAATGGTCCGAAAAGGAATAAGACCGTAACCCAAAAGATTGACTATAAGTGATAGTCATCCGGACGGTTTGGCAAAGAATATTATAAAACCAGTACAAATCATGGTCGAAGGCTGGTCTAGGACCGGACACTTCTCAAACAGACGGAATAAGAAAGGAGAAACTCTTTAAAAAGGTAAAAGGACTTTAGTCCACAAACCGGACATTTCAATAAACAAAAGCTCACTAGACCATTCAGTCACTAAGTGACCGAACGGTTTCAAAAGAAGGAATATCAGATTTGCATATTTTACAATTTAAGTGTCAGCCTAAGGCCGAACACTTGTAAGACCAAACGCTTGGTTTACGACCAACGTTCTTAAGTAATTATCAACAATACATTAATTTAGATCAACTGAATTTTAGAAACTCACTATGCCGAACAGTCTGAACAGACCGGTCGGTAAAAGGGGAGGACCGAACGGTCCTAATGACCTTCGATCTCAGATTCACGTTTTCTCTAAGTTTTATACATTCCTATCAATGCAGAATTTAAAACTCATACTTATTATACAATTCATACAGCAACATACAATATTTCAATCATAAGAAATCAAACAACATACTTTAGATATCAAACATACATTAAATCAAGCATACATTTAAACCATACAGAGAAATTATAATTAAACTTTATAAGCTTCCCTTACCTCTAAATCCAGCTAGTACGTCTAAGGTTGATTGGCAGCAACTACCTCTTCTAAGGTTTCCAAAGTCTAGAGTGAAATACAAAAGTAGGTTCAGAGGAATAGTTTACAGGTACATGCAAGCTTTAATGGTGCATGCATGCAGGAAGTGAGAAAGCTTAAGTCAATAACGAAGTCTTTGGAACTTACCGGATGCAAACTGAAACCGAACGGTTCAAGTGAAAGGGACGAGCACCAGGAGTCTTCAGACGTGATCTGAATGGTGATCGGAACAGTAGATTGGTTAGGATTTTAGAGAGAAGGTTGGGAGGTTTTAGAGAGAAGGAGGAGAATTTGAGACTTCCAGAAAGTTTGAGTTTGAGGAAGAAGAAGATTGCATGGGAAAAGTGGCGTCAGGCTTCCAATCCCACCTTAAATACTGCCTCCACTTAGAACGTCCGGACCACTCCTAGCTTGCCACCTGACTTTCACTTCCTGGAAGTTAACATTCCTGCTGCTGCCACACAGATCACGGAAGAAGGGAATTAAAACTTGGCAGAGTTGGTCTCCCACTTTACCAGGGAAGACCGGACGGCTGACACGTGTACCCCACTAAGGAGGGGTATTAAACAGGGTGTGACACATATTACAAAAAATAATATTTGTAGAGTTAATCAATATACAATTTTGAGACCTTGCAACTGAAACCATTTAGAAAGAAATAATTCATTGTATAATTAAAGAATTCGTTGATGATAATAGATATATTATATAGGAATATTACGTATAGATTTAAAAAATTACTAAAAATAGTTAATAAAAAAATTATTTATTAAAGTCTTAATATTCTTTTTTTTTTCCTTGTTTGTTCCTAAGTCTTTGATTGTGTTCGTCTTCATTCACAACTTTATGTAGTAGTATTCTTTCTTCTTTCGTTTCGATAATCGTTCCTTAACTTTTTTTCTTTTTTCATTCCTTCTTCTTTGTTATTTTTTTGGTTTATTTTGAAATTTCTTTAGGTTTTCACAACTTTTAACATATATAATTTGAGTCGATATCATTTCAATCTATTTATTTAGAGAAGATAATTCAAATTTAATGAGTTTTTAATTTTTTTTTAATAAATTATTTTAATTATTATTAAATTCAAAAATTATTTAAATAAATATTAATAATATTTTGTAGTCAATTTTGATCGATGTTAATTTTTTTTGTTAGAGTTCTTATATATTTTTTCAATTTATATTTGCAAAACATCTTCTTAATATATGTCGAACAAGATTATTTTTGAATTATGAAATGTTAAATCTTTTGAGATAGGATCATTTATTACTCTCAACTGTTTAATGTTCTCACATGTTTTGAAGTTTAACAAACAACAATAAAATAAATGAACATATGACAAAATGTTATCTTTGTAAAAAATAATATCAATGAAAAAGCCTTATGAAATCTAAATATCTAAAAGAAAAACTTTAGTAAACACGCTATTATTATACCTTGCTAAATAATATTAAACGAGCTTTCACTATATCTTGCAAAATAATGAACAAAATTATGTGTTTGGTAAGCATGTTAAAAGATATTAACATTGCTTAGGAAACATGTATTGAATGTCATCTCGATAAACACACTCTTGAACCAAACTAAGATCACTAAACAAAGTGCTATTAGTAAAAACCCTATACAGGTCAAACGATACCTTGTACCAAACAACATTTTCATTTAACGATGAAACCTTTAAAAACCGCTTGGTATCTCTACAAAAATGCTTAACTGCTTAAATCTTGTTTGAATGATAGAAAATTTGAAAAACTAATAGTTGTTCCGAACACGCATTAAAGAGTATTAAATACACAATGTTTCAAAATAAAAAAAGTGATAAGAAAAAAAACATATTTGTCTGCATGATATATACTCTACTTTTTGCAGTTGCCTATGTCAAGTATCCACATGCTCTATCATATATAATGTAGAAGTGGACATTAGAGACAAAGAAGACATTCACGAAATGTTTTCACCATCAAACGTCATGTTACAGAGTTCGTACAATATACTTTTGCTAAAGTACTAAAAAAAATGTCTGCTCTCATAAGTTGACTTTAATGTACGATTGCTACCTACAAAAAAGGCTAAGAAAATATGAAGATAAAGAACAAGCACTATCTAACGGATATTTTCTCTTGACGCCTATAAATTAAAGATCCTTGAAGAGAAGATCAAGAGTGTAGGCATACAAATACAAAAGAAATCATATAAGAAGAAAATCAAATACAAAAGAAAGAAAATACTCTCAAGCTTCATAGAATCATAAGCTTACACTTGTAAGAAGAAAGAAAACTCTAAAAAGTCATTTAGATTGAATTGCATTGTAAACACACCCTCTCTATGAAAGTAATTGTCTAAGAAATTGTAAGAAATTTGATTAATTACACATTCTAAAGAGAATACAAACACTTAATAATTAACTTTGTTGAGTTAAACAATAGCTAGACAATGTATCAGGTTGATACAAGGTTTGTCTAGTGGAAACTATAAGTGGGTAAAACTCAACTAGAGAGTGGATTAGGAAAATATTGGGATCATTTAAGAATATTGAGAGTGGTGAAGAATACTGCATAACCAGGAGTGGTTGATAATTGGTTCTAGTTAAAGTAATAGAGGTTAATAGGATTGACTAGGTGATACCATAAGTGGTGCAATTACTCAGTTGTAATCTTATTGAAGATTATAGTGGAATCCTCTAAGAGGTCTTAGAGGAGAACTGGACATAACTTAGTGGAGTGAACCAATATAAAATAATTGTGTGCTTACTATTTATAAGGGGAACTTAGTCTCTTTATATCTTAGTTTTGATGATGAATGTTAAATGATTAATAACGTTTTCTTGCACAACAAAATAACGTAAAAAGTGTTTATATCTTTAACATGTGTGTCCTAGATGATTGAATACATTAATGATAAGTGAATCATGTTTGTAATAAATTAGAAATCTACTTTCTGGTATAAATAATTGATTACTTGAAGTGTGTAATCTATTAGATTTAGCCAATACACTTAGAGAGCTTAACAAGGGCAAATCACTCTATTATAATCGATTATACAAGGTACATAACCGATTAAAACAAAGAGAAAGCCATAATTTGTTATATAAGTGAGATAATCTATTAAGGATAACAAATGGATGACTAATGTGGTTAAGTGTTAATATAATCGATTGCATAAGTTTGATAATCGATTAAAACATAGAGCGTAGTCCAATCCATTACACACTTAGTCTAATCTATTAAGACTGTTAGAAGAAACAGTCATAGGCATAAGTCATGAAATAATCAATTACACACATAGGATAATATATTAAAACAGAGAAAAAGCATAACAAATTATGCAATTAACATAATGATTATTCTGTGATAGGATTTTAAAATCTTATATATATGTGACTTGAAACATGTTTCAACAATGTTACAATTTTCAAATACTAACATTTTCATTGAGCTCTGATTACAGGTGATCTCAACAAACATTCTTGGAGGATCTAAGCTGCATTGGTTGATTACACATTAAGATTCATTCAAGACTTTGGAATATGTTGGTTCTGATTCAATCTGCACTTGGAGAGTGTGATAAAGATAAGGTTCATCATCAATCCGTGGATTGTACATCTGTGTGAGGATGGCTAGGTATGAAGAGTTGTTTGTAAGAGATTGAGTGTTTTCATCTCTTGTTTTACTATTTTGATTTTGAGTGGTGAGAGGAGTGCAATTAAAAGTTGTCATTGTATTCTCATATACTCAATCATTATAATGGATTCCCTTCAACTTAGGTTGTTGAAGGAGGATTGGATGTAGATTTGTGATAGTCGAACTAGTATAGATTGTGTGTCTTGATCTTTCTCTCTTGCTTTTTATCTGTGTTGATTCATTTGCCTTTGATTATTGATTTCAAGTTCAAGAATTCATAAAGATTTCTAAAAGATTTTAAAAAGGGTTAAAACCAATTCACCCCCACCCCCTCTTGGTTTGAGATATAAGGTTTCTCTTTTCTAACACTTACTACTTTAGCCTTGCAAAATGTTTTACTTATAAACTCTGCAGTTGCATGTTAACACACTTTTTATAAAAGCTCTTGCCACCAAACACTATCTTTATTAAGAGTTATCTTTATCAAAACACTGTAGTAGATTTGCATAAACAATTAAAAAATATTTTATCTCTGAACTTACAGTTCAAACAAAACTTTATAAATCAAGTGTTTGACAACTTATGTAAACCGTTTAATCCTTAACAAAGTTGTTAAACTACCTTTTGGTGAAAAGTTTTCCACGACACTATTCACCCCTCCACCTTCTAGTATTTTCTAGTTACTTCAGTTGGTATCAGAGCTAACCTCACGGGGTTAGTTCTTAACAACACTCATGGAAACAATCTTGAGACATGAAAAACGAAGGCTATGCCATTAACCGCCATTCTCAATTCAAAGGAGAGAAGTTCGACTACTAGAAACAAACAATGATAACATTCTTTGAATCTAGTCGCATTGATATGTGAAATGTTGTCGAGAATGGCAACTATATACCTATTGACGAAAAAGGAGAGCCATTTGTAAGAAGTAAATGGACCGACGAGCATATATAAAGGTACCTACTAAACTCCAAAGCTTATAACTCTTTAATGTGTGCTCTTTCTGAAAAGGAATACAAAAAAGTTCACGCCTATCAAGGAGCAAATGAAATGCGGGACACTCTAGTCGTAACATTGGAAGGATCACGTAAGGTAAAAAAAAAAAAAACTTAGTCTACTAACCAAACAATATGAGCTATTCACCATGATAGAAAATGAAAATATTCAAAGCATGTTCAGTATATTCCAAACAATCCTTAATGAGCTTAAGTCCCTAGGAAAGTCCTACGACAACTTCAATCTCATTGAAAAGATCCCATGCAGTCTTCTTAGACATAGGAGACCACAAGTTATTGCGCTCAGAACATCGAAAAATCTTGATGGCATGAGTCTAGAGGAGTTGGTCAAAATTCTTAAGGTGCACGAGCATGAACTTCAACAAGATGGCTCAATAAAGAAGGAGAAGAGCATTGTAATTAAGGCCACCGAAAGATATCTACAAAGGCTCTCGGAACGGATGAATCCTCACAAGAATGTGATGATGAAGAAGACTCTATGGATGAAAATGAGAAAGAAGAACTTTCATTCATCTCCAGAAAGCTTCACTCAATGTGGAGAAGGAAAAGAGGGACAATGTTCAAGGGTAAACACATGGGGTCTAACTCAAGAAATAATCAAAAGGACAAACGATTAAAAGGAACCATAGTCTGTTATGAGTGCAATAAATCTAGACACATCAAGTTTGAATGTCCCGATCTTGAAAAGATAAAAAGAAGAATTGTTGGTCCCAAACATGATAAGAAAAAAGTACAATTGAGCACCTGAGAAGATATGGACACCTCTGACGAAGAAGAAGAAAAATTGTGCCTCGTGGCAAGAAACGTTGAATGCTCATCAGGTGACTCTAATGAAGAGATATACTTTTATAACTTGTACTCTGTCATTCATGCATATTATGAATTGCTTTCACACTCTTCCAAATTGTCTAACACAAACAAACTTTTGCAAAAATAAAGCAAACAACTTTTAGAAGAAAATAGTGCTTTAAAAGAAAAAGTAACATCTTCCAAGGATGATGTGACATCTCTCAAACAAAATGTTAGCAATATCAAAGAAAAAGTTATTTGATTCAGAAAGAATAAAAGGGAATTTTTTTTAAAAAAATAATAAGCTTAAAGAGGACACAATTATGGTTGAAGATGTTAAACGCGTCGAGTCTCTCAAACATGAAAACAACACTCTAACCAAAGTGTTAAACAAAACACTTGAGGGGAGCGAATTGTTTAAGATTCCTGCTCAAAGATAATAGACATCCCTTTTACAAGAAAGGCTTAAGATTTAATAAGAATGATGCAAATTGTGCTGAAAAAACCAAGAACATTAAATTTGTTAATTTGTCTAGTGATGCATCGAATTTTAAAATGAAGAAGAAAATGCACGCAACTAACAAGCAAAGACCCAATACAATATGAGTACTTAAAAGCAAAATAGTTTCTCTTACAGACCTACTTGATAACAGAAAGGAAAACCATGTCATGGTACCTGGACAATGGATGCTTGATAACGGTCCAAAAACCGTTATTTTCATACTTAAATTTGATAGTAAAACACACCCTTTATGCCTTAGAATGAGCTTTAAATCAAGTAAAACACTTAGTTGTGTCTTGTGAGAGTCAAAAGTTGGTTTTAGCGATATTATGCTTGTTTTACATTGTTTTGTAGGGTTTTTAGATGAATTAAAGATGGAAGTAAAGTACGGTAGACTTAGACCCATGAAAGAAGGAGAAAAATGATGAAAAGAAGGGTCAAGTGAGCCGCTGAGCGCCAGAACGGTCCACTGAGCACTCAGAGCGATTAGAGGGAAACTGCTCAGCGGCAAAACTGACCGCTGAGCGGTGAATTTAGGCGCCTGAGCGGTTGTCTGTTTTTATTAGATAGATTCTGTAATCTTTTTGTTATCTTTCTGGGCTTATATATAGCCTCAGTGCGAATTAGAAGGAGATTCTTTTGGCAGAGAGAAACGTCCAAAGCTATTCCACACACCTTGGAGGAGGTTCCTTGGATGCTTAGGCTCCAATCAACCAAGTTTAGGGTTATTTCTTCCATTCTTTTATCATATTTCATCTAGTTTCACCATGATTATGGTGAACTAAACCCTTTGTTGTTGGGGAACAATGTAATATTTTGAAACTCTCATATATTCAAATTCTTATTTATTTCATATGCTTGTCATATACTTATTTATCAATTGTTGGGTTCTCATATGTACTTTAATGCTTTTATTGTTTAAGTCATTCAGTAAAAGCTGTTTGTCTTTATCGATATGTGGACGTACGATAATGTCATGAACTGGTGAGAAATTCCTTGATTATGTTAATACCGCCTAGGGATAGGGGTAGGACGGTCAATTGTATTTGCTTCTGATCTCATTGCATTATTGGTTACTAGGGGAGGCTAGGGATAACAAGCCGGTAATTAATAATAGGCTCTTTTCACCAAGAAATTGGGTTTAGGATAGACTAGAAAGTTTGCATGACAATTGGATAAATAAGTGAAGTAAATAAGAAGAGTAGATATATGAGAGTGGATAAGATGAAATTGTAAACCCCAACAACACCATTCATCCATAGTTTCTCAAACCCAATTGAATCAACTGCATTTGCATGTTTATTTTTGTTCGTTACATATAACTACCAAATTAATTCTTTTCTCAAGTCTTACGCGATTTGTTTACATGAAAAGTAAGGCCTAAGAGTCCTTTGGGAAGAACGATATTGGGTTTACCAATTATATTACTTGATAACGATCTGGTACACTTGCTAGTGGCTTAACAATGCTCGCGACATAATGAGAGAAAAGTGTATGTTCCCAAGCCTAAAGAGTAAGAAAGGAGGAACAATCACCTTTGGAGGAAACCAGAAAGGCTAAATCATCCGAATTGGAAAGATAGGTACAAACATTCTCCCATCTATTGATAATGTCTAATTAGTTGATGGCTTAAAGAAGAATCTGCTGAGCATAAGTTAATTATGTGACAACGACTATAATGTTACTTTTGAAAAAAGCCAATGCAAAGTTTTATATGATAAGGGTCTGCTAGTATTTACCATAAATAGGCAAGACAACTTGTGTAAAATAAATCTAAATGAATTGCTATCTCAAAGTGTTTCTTGTTTAATATCTATAAAAGATGAGGCAATATCATGGTGTGATAATTATGGACATGCAAGTATGAGATTAATCTCAAAGCTTCAATGTCATGACCTTGTGAGAGGACTACCAAAAGTATCATTTAATGATACAATCTTTTGTAGTGCTTGCATGAAAGGTAAACAAGTCAGAGAATACTTGAAGTGGGTAAAACTCGGTTGTAGTCAGAGTATAATGGTGGTTACTTAGAGTGACTAGGGATACCAGGAGTGGTGAGAATATTCGATTGTAATATTATTGAAGGTTATAGTGGAAACCTCTAAGTTCTTAGCGGAGACTCGACGTAGTTTGGTGGAGCGAACTAGAATAAAAACAACCGTGTGTTTATTGCTTTATTATTTCTAATTGCTTTTCTTACAAATCCTGCAGTTGCAAATTGTTACAAAAGCTCTGATCATCAAACGTCTTTCATTAAGAGCTAATTTTATTACAACACTGTCGCAAACATATTAAAATGATTGAAAAACATTTGCGAAAAGGAACTTATAATTTGAATTGAATTTTAAAAGTCGAACGTTTAACAACTTACGTAAACTTTTCAATTATTGATAAAACTGTTAAATTGTCTCCTTTGCCAAAATTTTTTCTTTAACATTATTCAACCCTCTTTTAGTGTTTTTCCAGATACTTCAATATAATTTTGAAAAAAGTGATTTCTAGAGAAATAAGTAATGAAACTCATTTATAAAACTTATATTTATGCTTAAGCATTTTAATATTAAAATAATTGAGTCTTATTATTTTAAAGACTTTCAATTCCAAAATATCATTTTCTAAGTTCACACAATTCATGCCTAAATTAAACCACATGGATTTGAACTTAATTTTAGTCAAGTCAAATCAAACTCACATTCAACCGAAATAAAAAATGATTAAATTTAAATAAACAATCACTTAAATAGTAATATTAATGAAATGATTATTTTAAATTAATTTTTTTAAATATTAAAATTAAAAAATAAATGTGAAGACCAATGATAATCCTTTTTATATGTATAGCTGTATATAATATCACTAATTTAGTAAATTAGAAACACTATTAAAATATTTACTTAAAAGTATTATTGATATTTTAAATGATTAGATTGAAATTTAATGTTTTAGTTAATATATATTTAAATAACTGATATTAATCATTAATATTAATATTAATAACGTTCATTTTTTTAAATATTTTTTTACTAATTTACTATTTTATAAATATGTTTCAAATTAATTTTCAATAACGTTCAAATAATTAAATTTTAGAACTCAGTTCACAGTTTCAATCCCAAAAAGTTTAAATGCAATCTAGAAAGGTAATATAAAAATGATTTAATTTCTGTATTAAGTTAACTTATCACCTTAAAATTTTATTAATAAAACAATTATTTTAATTTTAAAAATTATTTATAGGATAAAATTAAAAAGTAAAACATAAAAGAAGAATCTTCTTTATAAGTAGAATAATTATTTTAATTTTAAAAAATATTTAAGGGATAAAATTGAAAAGTAAATATGAAAAAAAAGAAACAAAATTTTCTTTATATACATATAGATATAAATTATAAGTAAAATAATAATTTTAATTTGAAAAAAAATAATGAAAAAGATAAAAGTGGAAAACAAACATAAAGAAGAAAACAAATACTCTTATATAAATATAAAAGTATAAATGTAGATGATATCATCAATAAATTACAAGCACTGTCAAATTTTTTACTTAAAAGTATTATTAATATTTTAAATGTTAGATTGAAATTTAATGTTTTAGATCAAAATATATTTAAATTACGGATATTAATTATTAATATTAATTATTAATATTAATAACGTTCAATTTTAAAATATTTTATTCACTAATTTACTATTTTATAAATATATTTCAAATCAAATTTCAATAACATTCAAATAATTAAATTTCAAAACTCACTTCACAGTTTCAATCCCAAAAGTTTAAATGCAAACTAGTTTCACAATATTAAAATGATTTTCTTTATTAATACGTTAACTTCTTAACGATAAAACTTCAATATAATATTTTACATAAAAATATATTTAAGTTACTAACTGTTATTATTATTAATAATTTTTTATAAATAAAAACCTTACATTAAATAATGGTGAGAAGTAAATGAATGAATAAATTTAATTTTAAAATTTTTAATATTAAGTTATTGACTACTTTATATTGTATATTTTTTTTTTCATTTTATCTTTTTAATAATCATTATTTTAAATTAGAATAATTATCTTATCAATTTATTCTTTATATAACTATTTATTTATATTATTTTTATAATTAAAAATGTTAACACATGGCAAGTGTTTCCACTAATGAAAATAATAATAAAAAAATCCTGCACACTGAAAGAGCATTTTCAACAGAAAAACAAAACAAAATTGAAAGTGTCCTTTGGTAACTGACCTAGGAACTATTTCTCTTTAAGAACAATTAAAAAGTATATTAGAATTAATAGAACTTGAAGGTTCTATTAATGGAATTATTTAATTTTTATATTTATTGATGAAAAATATTTCTATCTTTTTCTCATGTTTCTATTCTTTTTTCCTCCATTCTCTTTACCACTCCTCTCGTTTTCTCTCCTTTTTTTTGAGAAATCACGTAGTGCTTCTCTTCCAACTTCTCTTTCTCTCTCTAGGGTTTCGCTCTCATTCTAGATTCACAACAGATACTATCTGTAGATGCTTTGCTTCTTCTCCCAACCTCCTTTACTTGATCCGGATTCGAATTCCTGACATATATTTTTTTTCCGATCCGGTTTTAACCAGATTCGAATTCGAACATTCAATCCTTGATTCCGTGACGTTGAGTTTACTTTTGGAAGTACTTTTCGATGGTTACAGTAGCTTAGAGAGTTCAATATTGAAAAAAGGTCTTGATCCTTTTGCATTTTTATTGGATAATTGTATAAATTAATAATTATGATGATTATGATTATCTGTGGTTTGTGAACTTGAAACCTTTTAATTAATTTTTTCCCCTTTTTAATCTCTGTTTGCTTTATATCAGATTTCATTTATTGTTGGGATTTAAAAGTGTTTGTGTGTTTTTCCTGTGATTTGCTAGGTACATCAGGTAGATGGTATGCGGGAGTTGTTTAAGGTCTTTTTTGGTTGTTCAAGCTGGAACCTTCGCCAACAGAGTGAGAATCAACGGATTTGGGAGGAGTTTGCGGGTAGTTAGTGGTTTTTCTTCGAATAGTGAATACAAGACAATTACAGGGATGATGGTTGATACGGGTTCTATGTCAAGGGCTGGACCCCTTGTTGATATGATGCCGGAGAAAGATGATGATGGTCGGTTTGCCAGTGGAGGGTGGAAATGGTGAATATGATTCTCACAACTTGCTTTCAACTTGTGCTGACGCCTTGAAAAGGGCATATATATGTTCTGATTCCATAGATGGAATGTTTACTTTGTTGCCTTGGTACTATATTTAACATCCCCACTGGCTGTTGGAGTTAAGCGATTATAACATAATAGTTCCTACAGTCTCTAACTTGGATTATTAGATTTACTATTTGAAGAGAACTTTGACTTGAAAGAAACAGTTTTATGTTTGGAATGGGTAATTTGGAATTGCTTTTTATTTGACCTTGTAAGGAAAACTATTCTTGACTACCTTAACAAAAAAAGTGATTGGCATTTCTTTTAGTTTATAAAACATAATGGGGAAACTTCTGAGATTGAGAGACAATTTTAAGGTGATATCACTGCCAAAATAACCTTTATTGTTCAAAGAAGGATTTTCAAAGGCCCTGAAAGGGTTCTTAAATCATTTGGTTCATGTGCTGGTTTGGTTTTGCTTATTGAACTGTATTTCTTTTTGCTCAATAAAAGCAACAAATATTCTTATTTCTACGAGGTGTAGACTGGGGAACATAGAAGAAGGCCATAGTGAAAATAATAGGAAACTATAAATAGAACCAAACTCCCTGTGCCTTGAAAGGTCAAGTTCTTTTTGTGGGAGGAAATACTATTATGTGGTGGAAGCCTGGATATTAGTAATTTATACTTGAAAGCTGAAATCAAGGAGTTAAATTCATATTATTTCACTCTAATCCTTTTAATTTTCTTAGTTAAATCCATCATTAATCCATACTATGAAAAATCATTGTGAAATTTTACTAAGAGCTTGCATTGGAAGAGTGACATTAATAAACAATTTAATTTGCTTTCTTTACTGGATTTGGTGTTGCATGATGTTATACTTTTGCTGATATATATTGTGATCTAATGGTGCTTATTTCATCAAATTTTTATTTGGCAGTGAAGATGGAAGGCTTAGCTGTGGGTATTCAAGTTTTAGGGGGAAGAGAGCAACAATGGAAGATTTTTATGATATCAAGACATTGAAGATTGGTGACCAATCAGTATGCTTATTTGGAATATTTGATGGTAAGATTTTCTGCTGGACTGCATGGGAGAAAAAATAGTTCTTTGATCTCAGTATATGTGTATTTGTTCTCCTGTCATGCAATTATGGTAACATGCAAATAAATATTTAAAATTCCATACAGGTCATGGTGGTTCTCGTGCTGCTGAGTATTTGAAGGAGCATCTCTTTGATAATCTCTTGAAGCATCCAAAATTTTTGACAGATGCCAAATTGGCTATAAGTGTGTTCGCTTTCTCTCAATTATTGTCATGAATGTCTTGTTGTAATGTCTGTTGTTTATAATTTATTAATTCTTTCTTGTGTGCTTCAACATTGTTGAAAGTATTTGATGGTTATCCATCTCTTGCTTGTCATTTTTTCTTGTGTGATCTGTGGCTGGATTCCTGCAAGGAATGTTTTTGGTCTTCCATCACCAATTTTTGTAATTATAATAACCTCAACGAGCTTGCAGGTGAAACATATCAACAGACTGACGCTAACTTTCTGGATGCCGAAAAGGACACTTTCAGGGATGATGGATCTACAGCTTCGACAGCAGTCTTGGTTGATAACCATCTTTATGTAGCTAATGTTGGAGATTCTAGGACCATAATATCAAAAGCTGGTAAAGGTAAAGTAATAACCTACTATTTTATGACATCTTCTATTTATAGTTTTTATTAATTATCTTGTAATATTGTAAAGTTTAAGTTGTCATATTCTTTATAAATTCTGATGTACTATTTAGTAATATGTTAATAATATTTCTCTTTAAAAATTAAAAGAATTGTTTATATTTTAATGATGTGATGTTGGTGGAAAGCTTCTTGATGATGTAAATACAGAGATCACGTGGAAGATGCAGCATTTCAGAAAAGATTTGTCTGATCATAGGATAAATTTTCTCCTATAGTTCCATTTGAATACATTTTACAAATAAGATTGGTAGTAATATTGTTAACTAATTGTTTCTCTTTTGGCAGCAATTGCTCTCTCCGAGGATCATAAGCCAAATAGAAGTGATGAAAGGAAGAGAATTGAGAATGCTGGTGGTGTTGTCATGTGGGCAGGTTAGATTAGATATTATATTTCAGGCACATAAATGGCCTTATTAAATAGTTCCGCTGTTGAAGTTTTGCTTCTGGCACATTTAGTGTATCATACAATGGTGATGGGTTGTTTCCCATGTTATCTATGGCCACAATTGAGATTACAAGTAATTTATGGTGAGATTGGAAGCTTGAGCTGACTTTATCTTGGATCCTTTTGATCAGTGGTCATGTTGGCAACTTGAAACAATATTGATATGCATGGATTTATGTTCTTGCTGATGGATATTCCATATTTTTCCCCACTTTTTATCTGTACAGTTTTTTGCTATATCTCATTTAATCTTATATAAGTACAGAGTTATATAAATTCATTGATGCGATTTTATTATTAAATTTTCTTTGGTAAATTTGGAACAAAGTATAAGTCATTGATAACATCTATACAAAATTGCCGTACATAGGATTGGATTGGAAAGTGAAGGTAACTGTTATGGAATATGGAATAGTATGGAACGTACTTTCATACCTAAAATGCAAAAATAAGAAAAACAGCCTTGTTAGTAACATTTAGTTAAACCTTTAATTGAAAACAGATAAGGTGACATATAACATGTAAAGTAACAAACTCACATTAGCTAACATTGCAATTTTACTCCAAATCTAGATATAGAAGGCATTCACCAAATAAAAGTTAAAACTTAAACAGATAAGGTCACAAATGACTTGTAAAGTAACAAATTTACACTAGCTAACACTGCAATTTTACTCCAAATCTAGATTTAGAAGGAACTCACCAAATAAAATGCAACTTTAAACGAAAACAGTCCAACCCTAGATCTCTTTAGCTAATTATTCAGTGCAGCAAAAACAGTGTCAGAACTGAAACCCCAGTCCAAACTGTTGCAACATAGAGAAGTAGGAAAGAGAAGAAAACTAATGCAGTATTTAAATGGCCTGAAGTTGATTAAATCAAATACCCAGATGAATCGGCACCAAGAGAATATCAGATATAAAGCTGATACGAGACTATGGAAACAAGCTGATCAGGTTGTCTCCTAGCAGTACAAAGCAAATGACCTCAGGGAAGTGATCAAATTGCCATTACCGAGTCTTTTTTGTGGCAGCAGATCAGCACCAGAGGGGGTGCAGGGTTTGACTGCGTGGGAGCAAAATCAAAATGGGAAGAAGAAATAGCGCTTGCATGCAGGCTGGGGTTGGTTTTCTGGGTTTTTCAGTAATGGGCTTTCTGGTCATCATGGTTGGATTGTTTGGCAACACCCAATATGATATTTCAAGAGAAACTTTCTCAGTATGATGGGATTTCTGGGTGCCTCCAAATTTCTGTGATGTCATATGAGCAAGATAACATTCTTTCCTATCATGCATCAATGTGTTTTGGGGATGTGTGGACTTTAATAAAGTGGATAAAACTACTGGTCTTTTGTATTACTTGTTCCATGTTTCACCACAAATAATTTTGTTAATGTAGGTGTTGACCTATGTATTGTTGGACATTAAATTGATTTATGCAAGTAGTATACATGTTTTGAACTTATACTTAGAATAATATGTTTTATATCTTTACCTTAGAAGCTGGCCAAACATCCAAGGAATGGATGATTAATTTGGGCAGGTGATATTTACTTTGCTTATTTTGCTGGTCAGGTACTTGGAGGGTAGGAGGGGTTCTAGCAATGTCTCGGGCCTTTGGAAATCGTATGTTGAAGCAGTTTGTTGTAGCAGAACCTGAGATCCAGGTGATTCTTGATTATTGTGTGAAAATCTGAAAATTAATGGTCTATTAATAGCTAAAGATGATTCATTGTAATTAGTTTCATTGGATAACTAGTACCTAGTTTTACAAGGAAATAAATTGGTAGGATAAAGTTTAATAATATTACAATTCTAGCGGTTGAACATTTGTTAAGAAGATTAGTGGGTCGTGACTCAAATTTTCAAGCTGCAATTAAATTCTCTATTTACATTAGTAAGTTCTCTATTTACATTAGTATTACATAAGCATGACCATATTTAAAAAGTACTTTTTAACACCTATTAATTTTGAAGTTACTAAAAGGCTTTTACTTGTGATTAAGATGACACTTAGAGAGAAAAACTGAAAAGCCCGTTGCGTAAGACTTCATGGCCCTAAAAACTGAAACCAACAACCTTTACATTGCACTAGTTAAACTATAAGAAATAGAAAGGCATTGATCTAAAACCATGTTTTTCTATGACAGCAAGGATGCTTTATTTATAATAAGAAAAAATAAATGCAATAAATTGAGGACATATGATATCCTTTAATAATAAAGATATGATACATGAATAGACAAAAATACTCCTAACATACATATATAATCTAGAGATTCTAATGATAAAAGGTCACCCACCACCTTATTTCAATGATTATAATGCTCTTCCTCAAGCTGGAACGTGTAAGTCATGTTTGCTCAGCTTGCTATACATATGATCATCCTTGGTCCTCTTAGATACATGGTGAATATCTGGGCTAATTGTTCACTAGAGTTCACAAATATGGTGATGTTTTAATGCTCGAACATTTTTCTTGTGAAATGATAATCTACCTCAATATTCTTGGTCCTCTCACAAAAGAGAGAACTAGAAACAATGTCAATGCTACCTGGTCGTCACACATAAGGTGCATTTTGGAATTTTCTTCTAATTTAAGCTATTTGTGGATTTTCTTTAGCCATATGAGCTCAGAAGTGACTAATGTCATTGCCTTGTATTTTACTTTTGCACTTAATATTGTCACCACATTTCATTACTTTTCCATGATATTAAATTACCTCCATCTGTTGAAAGTAGTGCTCTATTTTATTTTAGACCCTGCCTTGTCGGTGTTAAAATACCTAATGTAGGTATTTTCCTTATCTTATACATTTTAGGATCTTTGGACTGCATCCCAATGATCTTGACAACATTAGAGACGTGTCACAATTTAGAGTTGAAAATGAGACTTATTATTATTCTCAAATCATAAGAAATACATTCTCAAACCTTCTATTTGTAATAATCTAGTTTTCCTAAAAAGGGAAATAGGGAAACTAGGAAACCTAGGGAAAAATAAAATAAAATAAAATATTATGTATCAATCTTCCTCTAATTAGTAAGATCCTATAGATATTATCCCATATTACAACATTTAGCTTACTGTAAGCGTATCTCCTAGGGTCTATACGACCCTTCTTGGTTAGTTACAACTTTCACTCAAATCTATTGATGTGTTCATAGGCTTAGCGTTTAACATCCCTGTTTCTTCTAGATTTTCAGAGCATATTTCCTTAAGATATGACTAAAACATCCTTGGATTGAAACTTCTATACCAAGGGAATGTATCAAGTGTTCATGATCTTTTGTCCCAAGTTGTGGAGCAAGATATTGTTTTAGTTGGCACTTTATCACTACTTGGGATAACTGTGGAAAATAATACTGATTTATTATTCGAATCATAAAAAATACATCATGATATCCTTTATTTGTAGTAATCTAATTCTCCTAAAAAGGGAAATAGGAAAACTAGGAAATCTTGAAAAAATAAAATAAAATAAAAGATTATGTATCTATTTTCTCTAATTAGGAAGATTCTAAAAGATATTATCTCAAATTAAAACA
>NC_028356.1:29171494-29200424 GCF_000741045.1 Vigna radiata var. radiata
AACAACAACAAAACTTCAAGGGACTTAACTGTCCTAAACAACAACAAAACTTCAAGGGACTTAACTGTCCTAAACAACAACAAAACTTCAAGGGACTTAACTGCCCTAAACAACAACAAGCCTTCAGGAAACATCTGTCCTGCAGAGGCAAACAGCAACAGACCTGCAGGGACTACACTACCCTGCAACGGTTGGAACTTTCTCCCTCCTCACGACTGAAGAACAGAACGTGAAGTTGGAAGAATTGGTGAGAACCGATCCGTACGAGGGACAAAACTGAATCCCATAATTTCGAAAGAGTCAATTCAGCAGATGGTCTTAAAGAACAACTCTCGGTGAGATGTTATAGAAAAGCATTGGCAGAAACCAAAAAACCCCATGGCATCAAAAGGCCAAAGACCGGTTGGAGGTCCAAAGTTCTCTACTGGACTATTCCTAAATGGTGATACTTCACACTGTATCACAAGAAGTATGGGCTAAACTTTAGCCCAAGAAGGAAGTTCTCTTTAGGGGTTGAAAAATATTTCCCCTCAGACAAATTCTGGAAGTATAGCTTATAGCTAGGTCATATTCAACTCTGGAAGTATAGCTTATAGCTAGGTCAAATTCAACACTGGAAGTATAGCTTATAGCTAGGTCAGATTGAACTCTGGAAGTATAGCTTATAGGTAGGTCAGATTGAACTCTGGAAGTATAGCTTATAGCTAGGCCAGATTCTGGAAACACAATTTTGTGTAGCTCTTATGAAAAGTAGAAGTATCCTTCCCCTTTGGATGAGCCACATGCGGCTTTTTTAGATTCTGAGAAACACGCAAAAAACATCTTCTTTTCTCTGCGGCATGGAAAAGAAGAGGAAGAAGCTTCGTCAGGAGAAGAGGATGAAGAATCCTCCGGGGAAGAGGCAGAAGATGACGATCTTCCACCACCCATCACCAAAAAACAACGGCTAGTGCACTTCACAAAAATAGGCTCCCGTTCATGCCAGAGGCCAACGAGACATCACACTTGCAAGAAAGAATCACATAATTGTAACCAGATGGAGGAGACAGGCTTGGCCACAGGTGTCGATGCATTCGGTGGCACAAGCGGCGGATACGTCGGCAAGAAGCACCAATTAGTGCCACACAAGAAAGAGGAAGAAGAAAATAGCGGAAGCAGTGGAGGTAGGAATAACAATTGACTGTGACGGCAATGACGGTGGCTTATTGTAGCGGTGGTGGCTAACAACGTCAGAGAGAACAACAAAGGACGATAGTTGCGAAGTGGAAACGCAAGGTGACACCCTCTCCTCCTCACGACTGAGATGGATCCTCGTCAACCCGTCGACAAAGTGTGTTGCGAGGAAGACGAAGATTTTGTGAAGCAACAAAGATGGTAGCAATGGGAGGTCAGAACAAAGAGGAGGAGGTCCATCGAGTCGACTGGAAGCGTCGCAGTGTGATTCCGACGTTGAGACAGGGCGCGTGACAAACACGTAAACAAGATCTGACGGAGAGAGGAGGCGCGTGATGGCGCATGCGGAGGAGTCTGAGACGGACTCCGACGGGGTTGGCCATCGCTCAAGGAGGCGGTCCAGATCCGTTGGTCATCGGACGAAAGTGCGACGGTGGTCGGCAGCGGCTATCGGACTGATTTGGCGCTCGTGGTGGCGCATGAATGAGAAGTAGCCGTTGGAACTGGGGCAGTTGGCCGTCGCTCGAAGAGATGATCCAGATCCGTTGGTCATCGGTCGAAACTGCGACGGTGGCCGACGGCGGACGATGGCCAGCGGTGAAGAGCGGCGGAGCACAGCGGAATAAATAGTGAAGGTAGTCCTTTCTTGGGTTCTTCGAAGAAAAGACTTTCGGTCTCTTTGATTCAAACTGGCAGTCAACAAGAATGCCAAAAAAAAAAGGAGCCAAAATTGATTGGCCATCAACAAAACTAAAGTACCAGTTTCTGGTCCGAGAGGGAATGGGTTCAAATCCCACTCTAATCTCAAACAAACACTGTATTGGGTAATACTGGAAAAAAAAAGAAGGCTAGAACTTGACTAAGGCAATTGAAACCCATTAAAAACAGATGTTAAAGAAGAGATATTTAGGTGGCCGTCGGCGGCCATGACGGCCGACCGGCAGACAGCAAAGACAGCGGAAACAGATCAGACAAGCTCTGATACCATGTGGAAAATAATACTGATTTATTATTCAAATCATAAAAAATACATTCTGATACCCTTTATTTGTAGTAATCTAATTCTCCTAAAAAGGGAAATAGGAAAATTAGGAAATCTTGAAAAAATAAAATAAAATAAAAGATTATGTATCTATTTCCTTTAATTAGGAAGATTCTAAAAGATATTATCTCAAATTACAACAATAACAATGTTGTCCTCTCTACAATGTGGTAGACACATCCTTGGGGAGAATGATGGTAGAACAAAGAAGATCAACATCAGTTCATATCATTCCAAATTGCTAGATGAGTGTCTGAAAACACTCAAATCATGCACATTGCTTGAGGCCATACAACAATTTGTAAATATGACACGGCACATCAGATGACTTCCCTTGAGCACCGTGTAGCTGTCAAGCACAAACAAAGCTTATTGTCGAATAAATACAATAAAGAAAAGTTAAATAGATGTCATTTTTGACATGATTGAAAGTGTCATGGTAATGTTGTCGATAGATTTGTTGTATCCTTTGGCAATTAGGTGACTTGTGGATTTTAGCCCAAGTACACCGAAACAAATGATATTCAATGTCACAAACACATACATTGAATGCAATTTTGTTAGGGAGAAGTTGCTGCTGGAAGATCATAGTATGATTTGACAGTTCTCAAAACTAGCTTACAGACATTGTAACTAAGTCTTTGGAGGGCCTAGAATTAAGTTCATACATTCGAAGCTTAGTGCGAACAATTTAAGTGTTTTCTTTAAAGAATGCACTGTGGGATTCTCCTAGCCCATGACTTCTCTAGAGAACCAATTTTGGATACACTTTGATACCATTATAGAATGTGATTTTGGACCTAACATTACTCCCATAAAAGCAACTTGTAAGGTAAAAGTTGTCCCTCACCTATGATGTGTTTTATGGAAGGTGGAATAATCTATCAACTCAAATAGGTGTTGAAGAAACCATTCTCCTTGGAAGTAGCTTGGAAGCTTGCAGGCAGGAGACAACATACACAAGAACAAAGTTGCATAGAAAATAGAAAATGAATTGAGAGAAAAGGATTAGAACACACAACCTTTGGAATGAATTCCAAGGATGAGTGCAATGGAGATTCTCCACTTGAAAAAGCTCTTCAAGATAAGAACCAAAGGCAAGAGTCTCATTCTCACAATATCTTCTGATGATTAACGTAGATACTCTAACAGAACCCAAGTTGTAAAGAACCTAAAGACTATCAGTATGCAGTTAGTAGAGTTTGTCCTTTCTAGTTAGTTAGTGATTTGAAGTTAATTGGCATTTCAAAAACTCACTCCTTCATGTGGATAGGGTAATTTATTTAACCGACTTATCATGAAAATTAACGTGTATATATTTTGCTGGAGCCGTAGAAAGATTTTTCATTTAATGGAATCTTGTCACTTGATGTGGATAGGAACCAATGTTTCAGTTTTTTTAAGGGAGTCTTGTCACCTGATGCTTTTCATCTTTGGAAAGCTCAAGATATGTGGCCTAACTTGTAGTTGTTTCCGATAGCAGCACAAAAATGTTTAGGGTGTCAAAATAGGTATGGTCCGATGGTTCAGTCTGAAAAAGGATATAAAACAGCCTGGAACAGGTAAGAAAAAACGTGGCCATAATTGAACTGAGTCAATTTTAGTACCACCCACCCATTTAGATTGTGAGCCATTTGGCTTTAGGCTGGCTGACCTGTTTTTTTAAAATAGTAATATTTTGAAAATTTTAAAGATGTAATAATTGTATAAAGCACATGTCTTAATTTATATATCAAATAGTTTAGTTAATGTTACTTAAATTTTAAAAATAAATTTTTATATTTTATTTTTTTGGTTTAACTTTTTTTAAATGGATCAAAATAGATCGATAGGCTGATATAGGGCGGGTCCATAGCAGCACCTTTTTACACCTTAGCTTGTTGGTCTGGGTCACCCTTTTGATATTTCTAACTTAGACTATCTATGTTCTACTCATTATTGCCCTGTATAAGCCTTAATTTAGTTATTTTGTTGAACCACTTCTGTGATGTTAATCACCTCACCTTTGTTGCAATCGATAGTTGCATATTAAGTGATAAGCGCCATAGTTTGACAGTGAAATTTATCTTTTCATATGCTTTCAGGACCAGCAGATGGATGAACAAATTGAACTTCTTATTCTTGCAAGTGATGGACTCTGGGATGTGGTACAGAATGATGTAAGCTGTCTTAGTCGCGCATTTTATTTGTGCATATTTGATGCGTCATTCATATTAATGTGGCAGGAGTGGGTTATCCGTTTAGTTGGCCCATAAAGGAAACAAGAAAATTAATGAACATAGAGGAATCTGGGAAGGGAAATATTAGCTATCATCAAATAACTTTAAGTTAGGGAGTCTGGGAAGGGAAAGAGAAAACCATCTGGTTGTGCTTTTGGGGACTGTCTGCTTGCAAGTTGTGACTTCGACTTCTGCAGTTCTACTTCTTTCTTGGACATACTATGCTACCTGGAAAGTAGCTCAATGTGGACCATAGTTGTTTTTTTATAGCTGGATAGGGTCTTAAGGTTGTTTATTGTCATCCTTAACTGCAAATGAAAATTGAATACTGTTATACCTTGGCCATAACAGCATTTTATATTTGAAGAGGTTATTTGCGTAGGACTAGACGTAGTAGGTGAAATGAAATGGAAATGTGACAATGAGTAGTGGCTTCCAATTCTCCAGGGGTACCTATTGCGGTGTTCAATGTTCAGTTTGATACGACATTAAATCCTTCGTCTCTTAAATATTTAGTTCAGGTGTTCTTGTTTTTTCACTGATATTCCATATCTACTCTGTATTTTCAGGATGCTGTTTCTCTTGCCCGCACAGAAGAGGAGCCTGAGGCAGCTGCTCGGAAGTTGACAGAAGCAGCATTTTCCCGTGGGAGTGCTGATAACATTACATGCATTGTGGTGCGCTTCCATCATGACAAAAAGGACATAGCTAAACCTGACAAAGCAGAATCAGCTAGTGTTCAGCGTGAGTAGACAATATGAAAACACATGCATGTGTTGGTCTAATCGCCTCAAATTGAATGAACTGAAGTCGGCACATGCATAATTTCAGCAAGCGATTTGTTTATTCATTAGTTTTCTTGTGTAAGTCACTATTGTATTGGGATTTTTGAGTCGTGTTCTTTTGATAACAACTGATTTCAGCTTGTTTTCGTATATATTTCTAGTTTTTGTTTGTAGAGGCATAAAGATGGTATTTTTGTTCTGATCTAATAAATGCAGTTTGCATTATTTTAATCATGTTGCTGATACTTTAAGAATTTTTAAGATAAATTAAAATTGGTTTTTCTAGAAATTAAAATTTGATTTGTTTGTGTGCCAGTAATTTTTTTTAACTTCTGAATTTTTTTATAAATTTTGTAAGAAATTGGTGTTTTATAAACTGTAAGAAATCATTTAAATTTTGGATGAGAAAATTTTAAATGATTTCTACCGTTTATTCAAGCATATTGTAGTTAGAAATTGATTAATTTATCAGTTTGACTAGTGAGGTAACATACTTGTAGAAATATTATTATACTGGTAAAGACTTGGTCAGATTGATTCAGAGATGGGGAAAAGCAGTTTTATCTTTTTCTTTTTAAATTTAATTTCAAATAATTTTAAGATATGAAAAGGTAATTTATCAATTATAATTTTGCTGTTATATTAATTTATAATTCGCTTTTATGTTACCGTTGAGATTTTTGTTTAAATTGATAATGAAAATTGTTGTATTTATTAAAATTTAAATTTAAGAATTGACTTTTTAGTGTATTAAAATGTGTAAGAATTTATAACTCTTTTTTCATTTAATTTTTTTTATTATAAGGAATACTATATTATTATGAAAATATGTTGTTTTAATAAGTTCTTTCTGTTCTCCTTTTCATTTAATCGTAACAATTGGTAATATTTGTTTTAAGAAAATAAAATGTAAGTTTAGTTCCACCTTAGGAAAAGTAAGATTTGTATTTATATATATTATAATGTATTGGTATGTTTAGTTAATATAAGATTTTAAATACAATTTTTCATGTTGAAGATTGAATATCTTGACGGAAATATGATAGGGTTTAAAAAAAATCTATCAGGTTAGATTTTAAATCACTTTGATATTATTTAAAAAAAAATAAGTTTAAAAGATTAATTTTACTTTACAAATTTGTTTGATAAGTTAAGATTTATACAAATTTATATATTATAATTGTTATATTTTTAATCGAAGAATATCTCTAATACTTTGTCATGCATTTTGTTTTATTTTATATTGAAAAAGAAAAATTGTTATACAAGGTTCTTATTAAGTTTGATTATTATATGACATATTTTTAAATAAATTGAGGAAAAGTATGGATATCATGATACACAATATTCGTTTGATATACTTAATAAGGATAAAATAATTTTAAAAGAGTGAATTTTTATAATTTTTGAAAAATGAAAAAAATAAAAAATAAAAAAGGATAATGTTAAATGAATAATGTAAAAAAAAATTATGTATGTCAAAAGTGTCATTTTTCTATTGTAAATAAAAATATTATACAAATTTGATATGGTGACAAGTGTGTGATACGTATCTCTTGAGAGGAGATGAAATGCTGAACTATAAATTGTATGTGTCTTGTCATATTCAAGAAGAGATTGAATGAATGATTGATCATTTATAATTATAATTATATTTAGATATTAATGAAAATGAGGTACTTAAAATGCATAATGTAATGTGGACAATGAGACCAAAACCTAATATTGATAGACACTCAAATGGGGTAATTGGTATGTTGTCATAGAACTAATAATTGGAGAGTTACTACTTCTATCACCATACACTACTCTCTCTCTGCACCTTTTCATTTCCATTTTACCCTTCAGTAACATTTAATCGAATTTGAAGATGCGTTAGATTCTTAAACGGATGTCAAGATCTGTGAACAGATATCGACATCCATTGAAGGACAAAAAAGATGTCAATATTCATCTACAGATGTTGACATCCGTATAAGAATAGAGGGTCCACACATGATGACATCCGTCCACCCACAAGTAGTGTCGTAGTCCATACGTGTCGCAGCCCACGAATGTTCACATATACCGCTTGAAACAAAAAGCAATTTGAAAAATATAAAATGAGATAAGATTACAAAACCCCTAAAGGGTAATGATACTTTGACACCACCCAAAATGTGACAATTTTTTTACACCGCCATGTGTCACACATTGGATGGTCCACGTGTTTAATGAAAAAAAGGTTGAATGACGTGGATTAGGAAGTGGGAGGGGTCTGAAGAGGAGCTTTCATTTTCAGATCTGAAATTAGCATTGAGAGATTGGGAATGAAACCCCTAGAGAGAGAAGCTCCCACTCCAACGACAACAGCTCCCACATCATTTCCACCACCACGCGTCGTTCAATGGTGGCCAGACTACCATCTGTCGCTGTGCCGCCAATTAGAAAGTGCTCAGCGCCCGAAAACGCCGATTGGAAAGTGCTCACGTCTCTTCCCACTGTTTAACGGAAGCGCACAACCATTTCCTTGAGGATGAACTTGGATATAAATGTGTTAATAAACTATAAATAATGAACTTTATTCAATATAATTGGTTAACAATGAAGTCTGAAGTTGAAAATAAGTGACAGATTCAAAGATGTCCTCCTCGTGCAAAAAGTTAGCCTAAACTACCCACTTGTATTGTCTTTGCTACCACTTTCATTTCTGCACCATCACTTTCAACAAAAACGTTTCCTTGGGGATGAACTTGGATATAAATGTGCTATTAAATGATAATTGATGAATTTTATTCAATATAATTGATTAACAGTAAAGTGTGGAGTTGAAAATATGTGGCAGATTCAAAGATGCCCTCCTCGTGCAAAATGTTAGCCTAAACTACCCACTTATATGACTTGTGCTACCACTTTCGTTTCTGTACCATTAATTTTAACCAAAACATTTTTTTTTTGGATGGACTTGGATATAAATGTGTTATTAAATGATAATGAAGGAATTTTATTCAATATAATTAGTTAACAATAAAGTGTGAAGTTGAAAATAAGTGGCAGATTCAAAGTTGTCATCTTTGTGCAAAACGTTAGCCTAAACTACTAACTTATATTGTCATTGCTACCACTTATGTTTCTGCACCATTATTTTTAACAAAAATATTTCCTTGGGGATGAACTTGGATATAAATGTATTAATAAATGGTAAATAATGATTTTTATTCAATATAATTGGTTAACAATAAAGTGTAGAGTTGAAAATAAGTGGCAGATTCAAAGATGTCCTCCTCGTGTAAAAAGTTAACCTAAACTACCCACGTATATTGCCTTTGCTACCACTTTCGTTTCTGCACCATCACTTTTAACAAAAACTTTTTCTTGGAGATGAACTTGGATATAAATGTGTTATTAAATGATAATTGATGAACTTTATTCAATATAATTGGTTAATAATAAAGTGTGGAGTTAAAAATAAGTGGCAGATTCAAATATGTCCTCTTGGTGCAAAAAGTTAGTCTAAACTACCTACTTATATTGTCATTGCTACCACTTATGTTTATGTACATTTTTAACAAAAATGTTTCCTTGGAGATGAACTTGGATATAAATGTGTTAATAAACAATAAATAATGAACTTTATTCAATATAATTGGTTAACAATAAAGTGTGGAGTTCAAATAAGTGGCATATTCAAATATGTCCTCTTCATGCAAAAAGTTAACCTAAACTACCCACTTATATTGCCTTTGCTACCACTTTTGTTGCTGTATCATGACTTTTAACAATTATTTGATTGATTATGATGATATATAATAAGGTCTTTCATATAAGTCAGACAAGAAAGTCAAAGTACATAAATATATTAAAGTACTTAAGCAAGGAAATTATAATAAGAAGTATTGCACAATACTACAAGAACAAAAGAAAACATTACTATACTAAATAGTATTTATTATTCTTTCCTTCCAGGTGAAGTTGGAACAGTGGGAAGAGACGCGAGCACTTTCCAATAGGCATTTTTGGGAGCTAAGCATTTTTCAATTGGCGGCATAGCGGTGGATGGTAGTCCAGTAACCGTTGAACGACGTGTGACGATGGAAACGTCGTGGGAGTTGTTGTGGCTGGAGTCGAAACTTCTCTCTCTAGGGTTTTCATTCCCAATCTCTAAATATCACATCATTCAGCCTTTTTTTCTCATTAAACACGTGAGCCACCTAGAATGTAAGACGTGACGGTATCAAAAATCTATCATATTCTAAATGTAAAAGTATCATTATCCAAGGATAATGATACTTTGACACTATTATTTGACAAATTTTTAACACCCTTTATATGTCACGTTCTGATTTGTCCACATGAAAGAGATTTGAAAAAATAAAATATGACATGAAAATGCAATCAAGAGAGAATTGGGGTTTTCATTTATATTGCTTCATTTAGGGGTTTCAAAAATTTGAAATCTCATTTCTGAAAAAACCGGCGAGAACGAGAGAGAACCCGCGAGAACTAAAAAAAATTAAAAATTAAAAAAAATTACAAACTGTCACTTAACAAACACTTTTTGCTATCCAGTTAACTATTTAAATTATGTTAAAAAAAATTAAATTCAACAAAATTGATAAAAATTAAAATCAAATCAAACAAAAAAATATTATAATTAAAAATAAAAACTAAATTAGCATTTAAATAAACTTTTAAGCTAAAAATACGAAACCCAACGGAGGAGATTCAAGCAAAAAAAAAACGAAATAATAATAGTACGGAAGAGCAGTTCAAAATATTTTCCACAAAAATGTTAGTTAAAAAGAAAAGGGTGTGCATTCATTAAATTATAATACCAAAAACTGAAAAAAAAGAAGAAGAAGTAATAACCTAGTGTGTTACAAACTAACCCCGAAATCATCTAAAGTCCATTAAGGATAATTCACAGACATGTTGCTGAGAGAGGTTACAAAAATAACAGAATAACTTTAGAAGTGAAATACCTATGAGCAACATAAAAACCTCATATCTAAAGTCATCTGTATGCAGTTAAAACTTTCTAACTTTATTTGGCCGATTTAATGCAGATTCATTGTTGAATTTACCCCCTCTCCCATGCTTTCTTCCCCTGCAATCGAATGTCATTTCAGAATGTTTACCAACATTTCTTAATAATTAATATCCTACTTTCAGTTCAAGACATGGTTGAGTTACTCATCTTACCTTCCTCGGTTATTCTTAAATCCTCTCTGTTTTTCCTGATTACCACGAAGCAGGCTCCAGTACTCTCTCTCCGCCTCACCTGAAACCATACCAGAACAACAGCTCTCAGATTAACCATAAAAAGAAGATTGTGTCAGTATCAGTCAATTTATCCAACAATGTCCTTTAATTGCACCAGCACATGAGATGATGAAATTTTTTTTATCAAGATATGAAGTGCGCCTTTTACCAAACAAATGCATATGAATAACTCATGAAAATTTATATCAGAAGTGAAACAAACCAGTCACTGGATCCAGAGTAGCAATAAAATTCTTGACAACTAAGCCCTCCTTTTCAGAAAGAACAGCAGCTGCACGAGCTTTCTGAGCACCTTCAGGTTCTTCAAATCGGATATATCCTGACTCTTCTCCAACCTTGAAATCAACGTACTGAACAGCCAAACAGTATATAGTTTATACAAAGTCTTGATCGGTTCAGTCAAATAGCTATATAATAAATTAATAACCAATATTTAGGGTTTAAAGAATGAAAGTGAGACAAATAAGTTGAACCCGCAACCTGGGTATTCAAAAAACTATGCAAAAGGTATCATTTTAAAAGTGCATGAAACTCCAAAAGAAGAAAGTGGTAAATATAATGAGCACATAGATGTAAAATTGACAAAAATAAAACAAAAGACACCAAGCCCGAACAGCCAAAGAAAAGGGGAAAACCCAATTACCTTCACGGTACCAAACTTCTCAAAGACAACTTTCAAATCCCCTCGTAAGACAACAAACTTGTTGTCCTTGTCCGGAGTAGCAGAATTTTTTCCATCAGTTTCTTTACTCTTTTCCTCACCCTCAGTCCCTTTTCCTTCACTCACCTCACTGTTTTCTTTATCATTCTCGTCATTTTCTGATATCTTTTTACCACTTTCCTCAGCAGCAATTTCAGATGGATTTTGTTGATCGGTTTTGGAGATATCATCAGCATCATTGGTTTGTTGTTCAGGGTTATTTTGTTCTGAAGGAACTTCATCAGAAATAGTCTTTAGCTTGAAGGCTAAAAGTAAGCCTTTAGGGTAGCTGTAAAAAAATGGATAATTAGCTAATAAACTTATCTGTTTTCTTGTAGGAGCAGGGATAAAAAGAATTGTCAGTATCTTACTCTGCTTCTGTACTTATGTTATTTTGGTGATCTACACCCCCAGGTGGACGAAATTTTTCTTGCTCTTTTAATTCTTCCTCTCTCTGCACGTCAAAGTCCTTCCTGAATTGGATACATTAAACATAAACAATATTAGATAATATGCTTATGTACACTGTCTTCACGTTCTAAAATTCTAATGGTAGAACAAAACCAAACGTTCCAACCGAAATGCATTACGTTCAAATTTTCAATGTAATGATTAGCAAACTGGCTGTAAAGCAGCTACTATCAATACACAGTTTTTTTCTTGTCTTTTGACCTAATACTAATATCAATAATTGCAAACCTGTTAGCAATCTACTTCTTCAAAGGAATTTGACATAAAATATTGGACTATCCTACCTTTCTTCCACTTACATAAGAAATTATCCTAATTTACAGAAGAAAAAAAATATAAAACACTTTTTCATTATAATTGATCAATAAATGACCCAGTACTGAATCAATGAGTATTCTTACTTTGGCTTTAACTCTAGCTCAGCCCCCGCATAGACATGACTTTGCCTCAAAAAAATTTTCATTTCTTCATCTGATGAAAACTCAACAAGAGCAGTGCCACAAAAAATCCTTTTGTCTCCAACATGGCGAGGCAACCGCACACTGTTAACCTGAAAGAGAAAACTAGAATTTATCCCTTTTGTTACGTAATATAAATTATCAAAAAGTACTCTCTACCACCAGGACCATCGTACATACTTTTTAATCATTGAAGTTACCTATAATCTGAAGAATGTAAGATTGACAAGTGCAATTAAACTCCAGAATTTTATCTTTCAAAGTGAAGACAATTTATTTATAAGAAGCATATCAATTTTGCTCCAGTTTCACATCAAGATACTTAATAAACTTTTATACAGTTTTCACTCCAGTTACCACATACCATACATCATAATCAATAACAATTAGGAGAGGAACTAGAATTCCCCCAAGCAAAAACGTTATAATACAAAAGATAATCTAAACAATACCTTGGCATATTGACCAAAGAATGCCTCCACATCTTCAAGCTTAACATCATATTGAAATGGCGATGCAGCAATTGTTCTTATCTCTACCTGCTCGATTACCTCTTCTGGCTTCAGAAGCTTAGTTGACCTGCCAACTTTGCTCCCTGAAACATAAATAAACAGATAAGAAAAATCTTTATATAACGGTTAAAAAGTTCATATCAGATAGATATAAGGTCATATTATAGTATATAAGTGAATCCAAACCTTGCAGTTAGTTTTTTGAGATTGAATTAGATATAAGTCCACTTACTAAGATGTTATCAAAACTATTCAGAGCCTACCTTAGCCAAGTTTATAAGGAATTGTGTCTCCCACTATCAACTGAGAGAAGATGAGAATGTAATTGGTGTGATTGAGATAAATAAAATAATTCTTATTTTTCAAGCATTTTCATCCATAGTCTCACTCCAAGAAACATAAAACAAAGTTAAAAATTAAATTTAACTTACGACCATTTGATTCCTCTACCACTCATTTCAATAACCCCTAAAAAGTGTTAAAACAATTAATAAACAAAAGCATCATAATCATTACAAGCAATCACCATAAAACTTATTTCAATAGTGAACACAAAGTTGGGGAAATAAGAGGTTTAGAAGAATAATTTTTATCAAGTTTATCAAAAGAAGCATGGCAAGAATGTAGAAACAGAACCCAAGGGGAAAAAAAGAAAAAAGCTTACTTTGACAACTTATTCACATTGCTACAGCATGGCAAGGGGAAAACACGGTCTCCAAGTCTAAACTACCCACAATAAAGAAAGAATTTACACAACCAATAAGCTAAGAGGAATCCACAGTAATCTTAGATTCTTTAATGATGAATAAATATTAACTTAATGTCGCCTGAATAAAACCACATTTTTTTTTACAAAACCTCATGTTTTACAAAACCAAACACATGCATCAAAAAAGAAACTAACCATCTTCTGAGACTCTGACCAAAGCCGAATCTTTCAAAGCTTGAGCAACAGCTTTGACAGTATCATCGGGCACCTCAGCCGACTTAACTTCCTCTAGTTTGAGGTGCTTTCGCATCCGATTAAAAGAACAAATAAGAGCCAAACTAACCACTGTGTGGTTGCAGGAAAAGTCAAGACAAACAAAATCGCAAAAGGCAAAAAAACAAACAATTAGCCACATGCTTGGATTGATTAAATAGGTTTGAATGGAATCAGAATAGCAACAGGATCAAACACAATGTCGAGTCTCCCAATATGGTATTTTAGAATTGAAAGAAAGAAAAAGTGACAAAATTGATCACAAAGCCTTTCCTAATTTCGGAATAACTCCTAAATAAAAATTTGTTGTTCTAAGGCTATATTTTCTTATGAACAAAAATCCATTTAATCACTTAACCGAAACGCTACAAATTTGAAGCAATTTACGAGGGAACAAACGCGTAATAAAGAAGAAGGATACTGCCATCTTCGCTTTCACTGACGGTTTTCTTCAAAAATCTGTCTGTGGGAAGGTTGCTATCACTGAAGTAGAACTCCACCTGTTTGGGAAAAAAACGCAAACAAAAGTTGAACAAACGACGCGAAGGAGTATAGAATGTCTAAAGGAAAAAACCACTGTTGCAAACCTGCCGTACGACTTTCTTCGCAGTTTCATCGTCCAGCAACGCGGTCGCCATTGTTCAGAACCGAATCAAAGAGGTTTCAGCGAGGGAAAGGAGAGAGTGTAGGGTTTTTAATTTTTTAGAAAATTTGCAATTTCTTTTCTTTTCGTCTTATGTATATATACATAGTCATATTATATTATATATATATATATATTCTTTCCATTTAAATTATATAAGTTTGTTATATATAATTTTTCTTGTAGATAGTTAATTAAATTTAAAAATAATTATTAATATTAAAGTATAAAATAATTTATACTAATAAAAGTAAATGTGTAAAAAAAAAGTAGTTATTAGACGATTATAAAAAAAATCTTTATTAATAGATTAGTAAAAGTTTATGAAATGTTAAAAGAAATATGTTTGTTAATAAAAATAAAATTTGTAATAGAAAATCTTGTTACTTTATCCCCTGTTCTTCGAGATTTCTTTCAAGAATTATTTTTAATTTTCAAGAATTATTCCAAGATACTATACACTATTTTTTCTAATTTTCATAGTCTAAAACACAAAAAATAATCAAGATTAAAGAACTTAGTATTTTATATTGATTTTTTTTAGTGCACTTAGATTAAGTGGACAAATCTTCGTGAATAGAAACTTCCTATAAGGTTTTCATCAAGTAAAATATATTGGTCCATTTCAAGCTTCCCATCAAAGCGGTGTTTAAGGTGAAAAAAAGTCCAAAGTATTATAAATAGTTTCATAACATGTTTGGGTGATAGAATGTATTTTTTTTAAGTAAAGTTTACCTTATCATCAAAGTTATCAAAAATTTATTAGATGATATGTTTATTATAAGACCAACCTAAGTTTTTTTATCTTTGTTATATTTTATTAAAAAAGATTATGTTTTCACACGTGAAGTTTTTCTTTTTTTCTCTTTAAGAATTTTATGTTTTTTTTTCTTTTGTCATTAGGACACTTTAACCTATAATGTCCAGGGTTTTTTTTTATCACTTTTGGATATAATCATAACAAACAGAAAAAGTAAGGATTAGTCTCGTAGAGAGGAAATAACAAATGATTTTCTCATAATTATGACTTCACACAGTGAAAGTATAAAGGTTTAATATACTCACAATATGAACAAATTAAACACAAAATCTTTTCTCATACATTGTAAAACAGGAAAAACACAAAAAAAAAAAAGGTTTAAACGAGATCTTGGAAACGTTTAAAAAAATTTCATAATTATTGTTTGAATAAGTTCAATCAAACAATAGACTTTGTTGGTTAGACCAAGAGATCATGATTTACACAGTTATTTAAAAAAAAGTTTGACATTCTTTAAATTAACTCAACAAGGATAACATGAAATGCAAGAGATTAAGGAACACAATGTCACTTAATATCTTTATACCAATTTGTTTGATAAAATAATTTGTATTCAATTCTTAATCAAATAATCAAGTTTCACTAAGTAGACTATTGTTGCAAAGTAAAAATGAGTATTCTTTTTAATCATACTCACTTTTAATTGACCTCACGAGTATTCTTTCATATTGTAGCCCTTTCTAGATAATTTCGTCAACTATTTTTTGACACTTAGCCACTCTTAGTTACAAGGCTTAAGTATTCGTTTGGGTCATAGTCATTTCTAAACTAACCTTATTCATGTATTCTTCAAACAAATCACTCTTGACTTAGCTGAAGTTTTCTTTCAACAAGCCACTCCTGACTTAAGAAAAATCTATTTGTCTTTATTATCAATAGATCACAAATTAAACTCACTAGAGAGGACAATATCTTTAAATGTATACAATGTTTAATCCCACCTTATCAATTTGCTATATGAACACAAATAGTATTCTTATAAAGCTATTTAAGTGCATAAATATTTTGTCAATGTTTTGTCACTTATACAATTTTGACTATCTCGTTTTTTTCTTCTTAGATGGCTTTATAAAGTCACAAAAGAGAAAGAATTGTTATAAATCCTTTTGAGTCAACTTCATATTCACTTAAGTATTATTCCTTGTGTTTGATGAGCTTTATTAAATGCAGTTATTCTCTTTAAACAACATCCTTATAACTAGTTGGACTTATTAAGTCTTTTTTAGAGAGCCTTTTACTTGAAATCATATAAGGTGAAAATGTGTATTAAACAAATAATCCTTTCTTAAGTAATAGAGTGGACATCAAGAAGTTGGTGAAATAAAGCAGCTTTAACTTGCATTCTAAGATAATTCATGTGATAAAAACTTTAAAGTGAATCCTCTTGGTTAAACAGATGAAACAAACTTACTCTATAGTATGAAATAAGCATATGTGTATTGTTTGATTATATCCAAGTTGTATTAGGTAAGATAGGATTGCATAACATCCTATCATTTGACAAGTGAAACACTTATGCCTTACATGATTTGTTGTTGAACTAAATTCATTGTCTTATAGACAAAGTATGAGCATATTTTATCCATGACTGTTTTCAACTCTTAATCAAAATTTCTTTTCCTTAACATTATATAGGTTTTTAAGAAAACGAGTGTTGTTTGTGTAATCTTTAGATATGATATTCATTTTTTCTTGATAGCATAATCACTTGAATTTCAAATGTACATTCTTGATATTGCATGCTTGCAAATCAATCTCCAGGTATATAAGGTTGGACTTTCATAGGATATATCATTGATTAATATATATATATATATATATATATATTTTTTTTTTTTTTCTTTTTCCATGCTTTCTTATTTTCTTGCCATATAAAATGAATCCTTAAAAACATTTGGAATCATATATTTCCATATTTATAAAATCAATACTTTGGTTGTTGATTGCAATACTTAAGTTTTTTTTAGTAATTTGAATCTAATCACATATATATGCTTTTATGTACAAAAATAATTTATGGCTACCACTTGATCGTGTGCTTTGACTAACATTGTGTTAACAAGTTGGTAAATCATCTTGTTTATGATGTGAACCATTAAAAGGTTCTAGTGCATGTATTGTAACTCTACTTATAACATACATTAAAAGGTTTATACAAAACAAAGATTGGTTCAATTATTTGTTTATGTTTTGTTAGCATCAAAATTTTTCATGGAGAGATACTATAGTGGTTCTATTCGAGTGTTGGATAATTGGTGTCCTAACAAATTTGAAATGAAACAACTTATAGATCTTAAATATGTATTGGAATTTGAAGTGACTAATTTAAAAATAGCTTCAATAAGTCAAAGAAAGCATATTCTTAACTTCATACCTAGAATTGGGATGCTTGTGTGTAAAGTAATTGACACCACCACCAAACAAAACAATTGAATAAACCACAATTCAACCTACATAAACAAATGAAAGTACCAAAGATTGGTCAAGAAATTAATTTATTTCTCTTATACACTATCAAACATTATGTAAGTTATAAGTTAATTTATGTATAACTCATTTAAGAGTAATATGAATATTGTTTTACAAATATTGACATATTTGAAGTCTACACCAAAGAAAAGAGATATTACTCTCAAAATATGAACAATTAAAGGTATAAAGATTACATTGGTGTATATTAAATAAATAGAAGATTCATTTCTAAATATTTCATTTTTATAAGAAAAACTTTTTAACTTGAAGGAATAAAAAATAAAGCATTGTAACAAGATCCAAACAAGGATATATGTATAGAAATAAAAGCTTTTAAATTTCCATGATAAAAAATGTATAATCTTACTTTGTCTTGAACTAAAAGAATTTATAAATTTATATTGTGATAAACATCAGTTATTTATTACTTCTAATTTTGTTCAACATGAAAAATGATAAAAATTTCTTCATTGAAGTTTAAATAATTTCTTTTTTGTCAACAAGATTGAAAAGACAACTAATTAATATGTCAAAACAAAATTGTTTAATAAAATTCTCAAAATAAAAGAATGATACTAGTCTTAGTTTTTGGATTTTTTTTAAATAAGTCAAAAATTTCAAAATATATAGAATTTTTAAAATTAAAAGAAATATTCACATTTTTTCAAATAATATTTTAAGAACTATATTTCCATTGGGAATATAAATAAGCAAGAGCCAAATCACTTTTTGTCAGGATAAAAAATATCAAAATATTTTCAAAATCATTTCTTTTAAATAATTTTTAAGAATTACAATGATCCCTCCCTATTTGTTTTTATTTTAAATGAAAATATGTAAAACGAGATTGGCCATTATCGGATTTACTAAGAAAATCAAACTATTTTCAAATAATTTTTTAAAAGTATGTAAATCCTAATATTTCATTTTGATTGAAATTATTTAAGAGGAAGGTTAACACATAAATTTCAAAAATATTTTTTTTGTGCAGTCTTTTTATTTTTATTTTTGGAAAAAATAAACATTAAAAAAACTGCATAGTTTTTGCATATTGAATTAGAAGTACTAGGACAAATATTAAGGGTGTGTTTTTTTGGATGGATTTGAGGGAGATGATTTTGGAGAGATTATTTGAATGGATTTGAGGGAATTTGAAGGTAATTCTTTTATTGTTTTTTTGAATGGATTTGTGGATAATTGAGAGTGAATTTGAGAGTAAAGTTTGTGAGAATTAGTGTAGGATTTGATTGATGTGAAAGATGTAAAAAATTAGTTTAACTGATAGAAATTAAAGATTACCAAAATGCCCCTAAGTATTAAAGTAATATAAAATGTTATTTATTAATGTTATATTTAATTTTAAAAATATTTATAAAAAGAAAAAAATAAGTATTAAAATTAATTTTAAAAATATAAAAAAATTGTAATTTAGTAAATTGAAATAATTTTTTTAAAATATAATATATTTTTAATCTAATTTATTACAAAGTGATGTGTTTTTTTTTTATTGAAGTAATATTTGTGAAGAAATAAATCATCAACCTAAATTAAACAATGATTTTAAAAATTTAATTTAACTGCAAAAACTTTTTCATTCAAGCTTGGAGAAAAACCTTGTCTTTGAATATAAATGACATTTTACTGTCAAAAGGTTACTGAGGGTTGAATCTTTTGGCTTCAACATCATTTCGAAGAAGTACCAGTAGTATTTGTGCCAGTGAGAAAGTTAGGAGGACAAAAATGACATTTTGTTGAAAATCAGTGCAAATCGCACTGAAATAGCAAGGAAATAAAAAAGTGCACATCTCGCAAATCATCGTAATTCCATCGTCGCAAATCAATCGTGACGAATATAATCAATCTCGTAAATCATCTCTCGCTTTTTCCCTTGAATAGTGTATTCCATGGAAGCGAACACACCCTAAAGATGTGTTCATTTGGTGAGATTTGGGGGAGATGATTTGAATGGATTTGAGGACAATTTTTTTGTTGTTTTTTGAGTATATTTGTAAGTAACTGGATTTGAGGGTAAAGTTTGTGAGAATTAGTGTAAGATTTGATTGATGTGACAGATTTAAAAAATTAGTTTAATTGGTAGAAATTAAATATTACCAAAATGCTCCTAATTATTAAAGTAATATAAAATATTATGTTTTAATGTTATATATAAATGTAAAAATGTTTATAAAGAGAGCAAATTTATTAATAATTATTAAAATTAATTTTTAATTATTAAAAAATTATAATGTAGTAAAATGAATTTATTTTTAAATGTAGTAAATTTACAAAACTATTAAATTTACGAAATTCAATTTTTTTTTAACTATAATGTTTATAAATGAATTTTTAACTATAATGTTTATAAATGAATTTTTATTAATTAAATTTACGAAATTCAATTTTTTTATCTAATTGATTTGATGGTATATTATTTTATAGACATTATAAAACTTGAGATGAGAATGTCCTTCTAATTTTAAATCAGAGTTACCTTTTATTCACAATGCAAATTTCATATGCTTCTGTCAAGGTCTTCTAAAATTGTATAGATATTTCATTTACATGAATTACCATTTATATCAATATTCTCTTAAAGCAATTGAGTTTTCAAAACTAACCTTAAAGAACATTTTATTGATAGTATGAAGAAAAAATGAATTACAATGAACATCAACTTCAACAAAAAAACCAGTTACAAGGGACAAAAAAAAACCAAGATTACAAAAGTAAAAAGATTGTTTTGAAACTCAGATGAAGCAATTTCTGAGACGAGTTTGTTTATTTTTTCTATCAGTCTTTCTCTTTCTCTTTTTCTTCCTCCTCAACTTCTTATGGCTCTCTCAAGCTACTCCACTCTCTATGATAGAGATGTCAGAAGTGAAGTTTGCAATTCATTCCTCTGAAACAGTTGCACCATCGTCTCTATCATCTTGGGGTTATCTTTCACCATTGTCTCCATCAACAACTCCTTCTTCTTCTTATCTCCTTCATCCTCTTTCACCAAAACACTTTCCTTCTCCTATACGTCCTCATTCCTTATACCTTCAATTTCCTCAACTTCATCATCATTTTCCTCATTCCTCAAAATTTCCATTCCACTATCTTCTTCTTCTTCCTTCACCAAACAATTTTAGTCTTCCTCCTTCTCTTCCGTTTTCACGCATCACCCATGCACGAAGTTTAACACACTTCTCCTAAGGCAGTTGTTGCGACGGAGCAAGGAACGAAGGTATGGCCAACCGGTGACTACAACCAGAAACAACCCATCGCTGCCATCCAAAGAACCGGATACGAAAATGTCGCGTGGAACCAGATAGGCCAAGCTATATCCGAATACCCTTCCTTCGCAAAATCTTCAACAACTTGGATTCGGATACGCGAAGGCTGTATCCGAATACCTCTGCAAAATCTTGGAAAACCTGGATCCGGATATGCTTTTTCTGCAACCGAATACATGAACATGTCTTCTGCTTCAAGCTTCGTCTTCTTCATCCGCCTGTCTCCTCATCGTGAAGCTTCTTCTTCCTCATCCTCTCTCTTCGTCTTCACGACAACCAAACGTCTTCAACCTGCAAAAACCACATAAATGTGTGCGAGAAACATTACCTTAGCAGATGAAGATCTCCAAAGCTCCTACTCTCCACAGCTGCTACTCTTCAACACACAAAGACAACTCTTCGCGCAAAGGTCGTCAAAGTAAACACAGTCTCAAACTTCCTTCTCTCTATAAACACACAAGCATCGATTTTAATACACACACCAAACTTATACGTTAACACAGTGTTATTAATGGTCTTCATGGACAGTTTCAAAAGTTAATATTATGGTTTTTTAATATTACAAAGGGCTGCAGATTTCTCTTGGAATTTTGAATAATGGTACAGGACATATAAGTCATTTATTCATAAATCAGCGCAAATCCTTTGAAAATGGCGAGATGGTCTGAACAGTGCAATCTGCGTAAATCATCGCTTTTCCATCGTCTCTTATCAGCACAAGCGAACATGATTTCGACCGTATTCTTCGCTCGCAAATTCACTTGAACAGTATAATCTGTTCAAGAGAACACAGTGTAAGATATTAATATCTTTCCTACGTAAACCATCGAGTTCAAAATCCATTTTTGTAGACCATGTTTTATCTTTAGAATTGTTATGTAATTTTTCATAATAAATTAATAACGACCTAAACTCTCTTTTTTCTTTTTAATTTTTCTTAATTCTTTTTTAGTTCTTTATTTAGTTGATATCTTGGTTGTGATATTAGATTGTTTTACTTGGAATCTAACTCATAATTTCTAATTAGTTTTTAATTATTATTTTTTATTTATCGTGCTGTCTTGTTTTCTATTGCTACATTAATTAGTAATTTGTTTTTATATTTACATCTTTAATTTATTTGATTCTATATTTTTTTTCACTTAATTAAATTTTTATTTTTGTAAAAAAGACTTAATTGAATTTCTATTTTTATAAAATCTTATATTAAATTGTCGTCGTTTAAAAATATCACCTATCAAAATGAATTAAAGATTAAAGTATAAGAACTAAATTAATAATTAAATTTAAATATTTTTGGACTAATTAGATCACAAGGATTTAAACCAATTTTTTAAAAATATTATATATTAATACAATTTTTTCTCTTTATTTTTTCCAATATTTGGATTTATAAGGGAATATAAAGGGGAAAAAAACCCTTATATACTTTGCTCTTCTCTCGAAGTAAAAGTATTCTCTTTAAAGATTTTAACTGTAGTAAATCCAATATTAAATCCTTTAATGCTCTCTTTCTCTTGACGTGGAAAATTCATTATGCAGATTTATTTCCTTTTGACAAATCTTAAAAATATTTGAAGTTCAATAGAACTAATCAAACAGAAACAATATATATAAACGAACTTGCCATTTTATAATTCATGCAAAGTGGTAAGATAAATACATCTCTAATGATATATAATAAAGATTCTGTAATTCTACACCCTAAATTCTATACTTTAAACTTAAAACCTTTTAAACAAGAGCAAAACACATTATCTCTTCATCATCTTTTTATATATATATAGTGGAAGCAAACAACAAATAATGACAAAAAAAAATGTAACTATATAGTTGGAAACCTCTAGCAAAAGTTCTCAAATCCCATATATTCATTGTTTAGAATCTTCAAGATCATGCTTGATATTCCAACTCCACCTATAGAGAGGCATATTAAGAAATTTGTGAAAACAAAAAAAACAAAAGCAATCAAATGTTGTAAAAAAATGTTGCTAAAAAAAATAATGATATTTAGATAACATTTTTTTCACATCATTTAAATATTATCTATGTGTCATTCTGTGATTGGTCTAAAATTATTTCATAATCAATAATAATAATTATAAAAACCACTATAGACCAATTATAAAATAATAAGTAGATGTTCAAATATTGTTAAAAAAAATATTGTCTTTTAAGTATCATTATCCACCACTCACCCAATGCAATTGCACTGACAAATATTGTGAAGGCCAGCACAAAAATAATTAAAGATGCCCTTTTGAAAATGTTAACAAGCTTGTCAATGAGATGTTGTCCGAGGAATGCTGCAATGGCAGCCACAAGGGTGAGGAAGAACGCTGCCAAACAGTAAGAAACATGAATATAAATTACTTGAAATTTGTTTCTTTGAAAACCATTAAAGAGAGATTTAAAGGGTAAATGTGAAGTTTAATTTCACCATAAGGAACTGGAAAACGGTTCAAGAGATAATATTGTACAACTGATAAAGATGCTGAGTACATCATTCCGAAAGTGGCTGTGGCGCTTGCTACCTGCATAATCATGAAAGATAAAATAATGGTGAAAGTGAATGTTCTATTAGAACCTGTGTCACGTATCTATATCTCTCACACAAATTTACATAGAGAAATAAAACTTTGACACACTTAAATTTTTTACATTCATTTGACATTATCCTCACTTGCTTTTTAATCTCTTTTTTCTTGAAAAACTACAAAACTTTATACTTTTTAGACCATTTTACCCTTGTATGCTGTGTCAAATGAATGTAAAAGTGTGTCATGCTATTATTACTCATTTACATATTATACTAAGTTATACTTTTATAATTATAATTGTGTTCGAAGTCTTATCTCAGATAAAATTAATTTATAGTCAAGGTTATCAAATTCGCAAGTTTACATATACTTTTATAATAAACTCGACTCGTAAACTCAACTTATAAACTTTTACTTCAGATAAAAAATATTATATAAATAATATCTTAATTTAAATAAGTTTACAAAATTATATAATTTTAAATAAATAAAATTTATAGATATATAGTTCATAAAAATAAATATTGTAAAACATAAATACTTAGATTATTTTCATTAATTTTGATGCATTTGATTAAATATATAACAAAAAAAAGACCAAACAACTTTGTTTTTCTTAATTTTTCCCCTTTTGAAGTTCGTAGAACTGTTTCAAACTCGTGATTCTACACGATCCTACCGATTTTATGATTAATTCTACTGAGTTTATCCAAAAAAAAGTTTACTTCTGAATTAATTCGGAAGCCATGTCTAAAAACACAAACTCGTAAGAGTTTAAGAGTTAACTCGAGAATTTGATAATGATGTTTATAGTATATAAACATATACAAATCTAAACTTTTAAACTAGTTTTGTAGAGTTGAGTTAGATTAAACATCCACTAATATGTATGTCATAAATTAAAACTCACCTGGGGAGCAATTCCCACTTCTAGAAATAAAGGACCCATGACAAATCCAGAACCTGTACCAAGAAGACCACCAACAATTCCAGACAGCAGAGAACAAATGTTGGCTAGAAATAGATGGTGCAATGGCCAATGTGTGTGTTGACCACCAGCAGATTTCCCCTGATATAGGGCTCTAGCTTGATACAAATAGAATCCTACAGTAATTGGCATCTACAAAACAAAAGTAGTGCCAGAATATAATAAGCAATTTCCACTTTGCCACATTTGAGATCAAAGTCTCACTGAATATACAGCTGGTTCAATTATACAATAGATCTTAGCCTCTCATGCACATTCACTGATATCTGGCACAACAGAAAAAGAAGTGATTAATTCTAATTGGTTTACCTGTGACAAAATAAGTATCCAGTATGTGACAGAACAGGAAGCTACCAAAGTCTGTCAAAAGTTAATCATCCCTTTGAACAGTTAGTTGAAATAACTACACCAGAAAAAAAGGAGGAAATGCAAATTCTTCTAATTCTACCAGAAGGAAAAGGAAATTACTTTGGCAATCTGTAAGATAACAAATGCAAGCCAAACCAAGAAAATAAGTACAAACTCCTTCCAATAGATGTTGCCAAGGAAGCTCACCTGCATGCATAGACCTTCCTTTATGGCATATAATAACTCAATTTGATCAAGTTAAGAACAAGTGAACCAATGCATACCCACCTCAATTTTTCCAGTATCCTTTGCAGCCCCTTCTTCTGCAGAACCTGGAAGATACTTGTATCCCTCTTCCCCACTGCATGTTGCTGGAAGAGAATTGGTTAAATTGTAGAATTATAAGTCTTTATTTGAGGAAAAAAATCAATTCATGAACTCACCAGTAGACTCTGAAAGTTTGATAGTTTCCTGATATTATTTTAAAGAAATGGAGGATCAGAATCATGACAGTGCTTGAACATGTAGGTTGTTACTAAGGTGCAAGTTCATTTAAACCCCAAAAATTTGTAGCATTTACCTCTTTGATTTTGGTTTCCTTTTTCCATGTCTCAGAACCATTGAAGAATGCCCTGATTGATGTCACTGCATGGCCCAAAACAGCAAATTAATCACATCACTGAGTCATATTTTAAGCAAAGTTCAAATCTTCTGTGATTACCTAAACAGATGATTATTAGAAGAACAGTGACCATCCAATCGGCAAATATTACACTCAAGATAACTCCTATGCTGATTCCAAGCATGAGAGGAGGTTGGATAAGCAGCATCAAATCATAGTCGATAACAGGTTCATCAAGAGTGGGATGTTTTTGTTTCAAGCAGAAAAAAACTGCTGAGATAGCTGCACCTGTGACCATACCTACAAAATTGACTCCATAAGATTAAGGTTTGTTTCTACTTATATACTATTGTATTTAATTCAAGATCTTCAACAAACAGTCAAAACCGGTTTCAGCAATAGACTGGTCTATAAACAAGTAATTTCTGAACACATGATTGCAGAAAGTGATAGAGAAATGCTTACACTTTGAAATGGAAACTGCTGATTTTGGATCAAACCCAAGAATCAGGATTAGCATTGGCACAAAGATGCCACCACCCCCTACTCCACCAACACTTCCAAATGCTGCTCCCAAGATTCCAATCAAGGTTCCCACAACAATCCTCCAGCCAAATTCCATTTGCTATTCATAATGAAATAATCAAATTTATTCTTTCTTAATCTCTGAAGTTAGATAAGTAATAGCCAGAGATTACAGATATCTATTTATCTGTCTATCTCCTTACACAATAAATCAACAGAACAAGTTCATCTTAACAGTGACATATCAACACCATCATACAATACAAGTGTTACTTATCTTATAATGCATAAAAGCAATACATTACAATGTAATATGATGGATTCAAGAACTTACTGGCCACACATGTTGATAACCCAAATGGCTCCATATGATTTCCAAGGCTTTGATATGGTAAGAAAATGGGTTTGCTTCATTGGTTCTAGACACTTCAGTTTTAGTGCTTGCTTTAGCATAGATCAAGACACACAGCAGCAAAAAAATTAAGGAAAAAATAACCACTTTTCTCATGATTGATCACCCAATTGCTCCAGCAAAAGTGAAAGGAAAACCAGAAGAAAAGAAGATGGCTGCTATGCAAAGCAAAACACGTATGATATGTGTTTTAAAACTTCGACAGTTAAGAAATTCTATGAAATTGGCATGTTCTTCATGAGTTACACATAACACTTTTTAATAGTATAAAAATGATTGAGTTTTGATTTTAGTTTTGTAAAGAAAAAAATTGTATTCACATCATCTAGAACAGTTTTGTTGAAAAATTATCTCCACTAATCTCAACTGAGCAGCATTACACATTTTGGAATTATTAAATGTGTTTAATATACATTTTTTTTATATTTTGTGATAATTGAATTATAATACTTAAATAAACACAAATAATAATGAAGCTAATTTTTTTAGCTAACCAAACATTTTAAAAATAAAAATAATAAATTTTCTATGAAAAAAATAAGAGGAAGTATATTGAGTAAAAAATTATTCTTCTAAAACTAAAAATTAAAAAATAAAAAATCTGTACCATATCATTATATCAAGAGAAAGGAAAAATGTATTAAAAACTCATTTACAAACATAAATCAGTGTATTTTATTATTTGTGACAAAATTCGATAATAATAATAAGTAGAAATGGAATTTAAGCTAGCTAAAATATCGAAATATATTAATAAATAATGTGATAATTTAAATCTAATTCAATTTTATAAAATTTTTTTATAAAATAAAATTTTTACTCATTTATATATTATAAATTATTCTAATTCACGTGGACTTCTAACAATTATTTTATATGTAATTTGACATCTTTCTCGTCTGTTTATTGTCAACTTCTCATTTTATACGAAACTTCTATCTCTCTCAAAATCATATTTTATTATTTGTGACAAAAATAGATAATTAATACTTATTATTTATCTCTAATTTGACATCTCCCTAATTTGTTTATTATCATATTCTCATTTTATTAGAAACTTCATTCTCTTTCAAATCATATGGCGTAATAACTTATTGTAAATGTTTTCTTTGCTCTAAATTTTTGCATTGTTATAAATGTACGTTTTATGTTTTATGAGTTGTAATTTTTTCATTACATTTTTTTTTCTTTTTATTTATTTTAAACTTTAACATGTTTTCCTTCGTTACAATTACTAAAACTATAGATTGAAGGCATACGAGAAATTGTTATTCATATTCTATATATAGAAACAATATTTTTTTTTTTAATCACACACCAAAGAAAATCCTTCTAAATTTAACAACAAAGTTGAAATATATTTCAACTTGAACATTATTGAGATTGTTTGGACTCGGATAAGAATGCAGCTTTTGAACGAATGGTCTGACTCTCTCAATTATAAAATAATAATAAAGTGGCCTACATGCTGGGAGTTAGCAAATTCTGATCTGTTAAATTGACATGGAATGAGTGTCTTTTGGATTGTTCCAAAGGTCAACAACGTTTTTTATTTTATTTTATTTAATCACATGTACTAATTTCAAAGGTTATTTATAGTTGTGGCAAAACAATTAATTTAACACCCAAATTTTCATTTCCTATAATCTACAATCAATAATAATTAAAATAAAAGTTTATTTGTTTTATTCATAATCTCAACAATAAAAAAGTTATTATTTTACATTTATAATCTTCATTAAAAAAATTTTAATGAATATTCCAAATATATATAGAGATTAACTTTTCTTTTTAGTACTGTACATCTTCCTCTGTACGATTATATGTTCTCGTATAAAATATTATTAATAGTCACATCTCACAACGTCATACAATTTTATCGATTATTTCATACAACAACACAAAACATGTTATCATCACAAAAAAAATAGAACCATCAATGATATCAACATTAGAAAGTTGAGTTGCAACTCTCGCATGTAACTTACCAATATAGGTACCACATCTCATTACTTTCCTCGGAAGCCCCGACAAAGTATACATATGTCACTTTCCATTAATCTCCTTGAGAGCCCCGACGAAGTATACATGTGTCACTTTCCATTACTATCTCGAAGAGTCTCGACGAAGTACACCACTGGTACAAATATACACAGTTACCCTTCACCACCTTTTGCTAAGTCACTACATATGAACATACATTTATATTTCCAAACAATCACATATTAACATGTCACCACAATCTTACTAAATAACATCTACATCACAATTTAGACTCATAAAATACTAAATGACATATAAACAAGAAAACAAGAATGGAAGCTATTAAGAATAATTATATTTATTTCAATATATTTATATATTAAGAATAATTATATTTATTTCAATATTATATGGCAAAAAGTATATAAGTTTTTAAGGAAAGTATGATTAAAACTTAAAAGGAGCACGCAAATGTTAATATCCAAACATGTATTCTTGTTTCTTTATGAAGATGAAAATGGTGCTTGGTTGATAATAAAAATTCAAAGATGCAAGATTTTTTTTAATAACTTTTTTACAATATAATACGTGTTATCATTTTATTAATGTATTTAAATTTATGTTTAAAATCATATATATATATATATATATATATATATATATATATATATATATAATTGTTAAAAAATATTGTT
>NC_028356.1:29201489-29210561 GCF_000741045.1 Vigna radiata var. radiata
GCATGTGCATGTATAAAATTTGAAAAGCAGGTAGATGTAGCAGTCAATATAGGTTAATGATAAATAATGTTTCCGTTTACTTTATATTTATATATATATATATATATATATATATATATATTTTACCGAAATTTGTAGAGTATTAGTGACAGAAAGTGATTGAATTGGAAAATCCAAACGCAAGTTCCTCAAGGTTGAAAAGTGAAAAAAAATATACCTATAAAAGATTTCCTAACATTCAAGTTATAATGAAATACATGCGTATTTATAAAGTTCTAAACCTATGTCATTTATGGGATTTAAATAAGGAATATAGTTGTTAGAGAGACACACTATTAAAATTCATTTAATGGTTGTTTAAAATACATAATAAAATTGTCAAGATTTTAGTAATTGACTTTTGTTGAATTGTGCCGCTTGACATATTTAGGTGGAGTATGTATATTAGTTTCTTTAGTCTCGAAAGTTTGGTTTAGCTGGGAATGCTCGTGATCTTCCTTGTGGTCAAGCTATGCTAACTTGTTGGGTTTGTAAGTTCGTTTGATCATTCGGTTGAGCTTTCTTGTAAATTGACCATTCGGTTGAACTCGCTTCTAAACTGATCATCTAACTAGGCTTGCTTGTAAATTGATTATTCGATCACGCTTATTCGTAAATTGTCCATTCAGTCAGGCTTGCCGGTAAATTGATCATTGAATTAGGCTTGCTTATTAATTAATCATTGAATCAGGCTTGCTTGTAAATTNGCCATTCAGCCAGGCTAGTCTGAAAGCCAATGTGAAAGAAATAGCCCTTCCATCTTGTGTTGTTGACTTCATGCAAACTTCATACTAGAGTGTTGGTTTTGGCAGATTGAATTACATTTGGATAGATCCTTGGTGTTCCTTTTTCGTCGAACTGATTATGTCTTTTAACTTGCTTGTCTTTATGTTTCTTGTTCTCTCTTTGAAATTGCTTATTATAGAAGGAAGTGAACATGACTGAGGTTAAGACTGATTGGTTAAGCTTGCCTATGTTTAGAAATTGACCAAAAACTAACGAGCAAAAATATAAAGGTGTACCAAGAGAAAAAAATCTTAAAATAAATTTTCAAATAAAAGTGATCAAAATTTTATATTAACTTAAAATTATTTAATATTTTATTATATAAATTGACAAAGATATACACAACCTTCCAATCATATATATATATATATATAAAATTTCAAAAGCAGTTAAGTGTAGGCATAATTTTTTTATAAGCAAAATCCGTGATATAATTATATTAATGTTGAACATCACCCATGCTTAAAGTGTTTTTAGTGTTGATTTATAAATGTGGTAATAAATGTGGTAAGATTATTGATGTATCAAAACAAATTTTAATCCAAAATTAAGGTAACTTTTTGTTTTTATAGATGATGTTAATATTTGAATCTTAAATATAGTTAAAGTCAATCATTGGATTAGAAGTATTGTCTATTTTAAAATCTAAAATATTTATCTTTAGAAATATTAAAAGTTGGAAAAAATATATTTAAACTCTTTTTTTATCTTGATTTTTAGACTATATAAAATTATGGTCAAGAATAAAGATGATAACAAGTTGGATCAAATAAGATAATGTCTATTCGCTACTCGATCTATAATAAAAAAAATCCATCACTTATCGTCAAATACCTATTTAGAAAATATTTCAATATATTTTAAAATCTACTATTAGTCATATGTAGAAAGAATATTTATTAATTTTGAAAATAAAATCTAAATAAAATTTAAAAAAATATATAAAATATAAAATAATTTAAATTAAATATAATTTAAAATTTAATTTTAATTAAATTTAACCTAATAAATTATAAAACATTCTCAATTTTAATTAAATTTAATTTAATTAAATATAATTAAATTTTTTACTGGATACCACCTGTTTAAAAATTGGTTTTGAAATACTCATTATCCCAAAATAATAAATACTTGCAAATATTAATTATTTTTCACATATTTTTATATGCAAAGTAACACGGATATTTTTACCATCAAGAACTAGAGATGACAATGAGTCGGATCGGATATGGATAGTGCCTACTCGCAATCCGATCCGACAAAAAAAATCTACACGCTATCCACACGAATATTTGCTTAAAAAATACCCATAGATATTTTAAAACCCGCAAATATCCGTAGATATCCGCGGTACCCGCAAATATTTTTAAAAAATTATTTTTATAAATTATTAAAACAAAATATAAATAAAATTACAAAAAATATATAAAATATAATATAAATTAAATATAAATTAAAATTTAATTTTAATTAAATTTAACCTTATAAAATATAAACTAATGTTAATTTTAATTAATTTAACTTAATAAAATATAAATTAAATTTTTATTTTTATTAAATAATATGCTACCTGTACTCTACTTGTTTATAAGCAAGTATTAAAATATCCACTACTCGCAACCTACTGACAGTAAATATCCACAAATACCAACTATCCATCGCAAATTTTAGTGACAAATATTTACAGCACAAATTTGTTTATCATTCCTATCATCAACAAATATACTCACAGCAAATAGGAAGATTTAAGTATTACTTACAAACAAATTACTCATCCACACACTAATAAATATATGCCAATTCATTTCAATTGCCACCAAATCAAATTATTCAACCTGGGTTTTTATTTTGTCAAATTAATACTCTTAAGATTTTATTTTTTCAGATGGGCCGAACGCCAGAACCCATTTTCCGATTATGGTGTCAAATTCTCATTTTTTTTTAGGTTTTTTCCTTTTTTAGAAGGGAAGGGAGAAAATTTGAAAAAGAAAACTAAATTAAAATAAAATAAAATAATATCAGGGAAAAGGAAATTGAAATAATTAGTTAAAGAATAATGTAATTTAGGCAACATTTTTTTGACAACATTTGAATATTGATTACGTGTCAATCTGTGATTGGTCGTAAATTACTCCCTAATCAATAATAATAATAATCATAAACACTATTATGGAGTAATTTACGACCAATCACAGATTGAAACGTAATTAATGTTCAAATGTTGTCAAATTATCCGTAGTTAAAAGTATGGAGTCTAAATTTTAATTAATTTGAGAGAGAATAAAATGAGACATTATTTAAGGATGAATAAAATGTAGATTTGTAATATTGTTTGAAATTAAATTTTCGTGATTCTTTTGAAAAGTAAATAAAATTAAAAATGAAAAATATAAGGTTAAAATCACTTAGGCGTCCCTATTTTCGTAAGATTTTCCCAATTGGGTCCTCGTCTTTTAAAACTTCGCAATTGAGTCCTTATAAGTGCTAATTTTAAAAAAAATTAACTCCTCCTGTTAAAAATCGTTAACGGTGTTAAACTAGTGCAGATGTGTTGTCTGACGTGTTCAACCATTAAGTATGTAGTGAAACGTGTCAGGAAACTGAGTGGATACGTGGCCTTCTAATAAGTGATTATAAAATGGTAATGAGCATTAAGTTATAAATTGAAATTAAAAATGGAATTAGGTTTCAGTTAATTAAAAAAGGGAATTAGGGTTCAGTTAATTAAAAAAGGGAATTAGGGTTCACTTAAATAAAAAAGGGAATTAGGGTTCTATAACATCGAAAAGCAGTTGGGATTGAGTTACATTAGACGTTTGAGAGGAGTGCATCGCAAGTTGATTAACATTCGTTCGTGGAGACGATACATACGTGAATCGGGCTGTGGAGCTTGGGCATTCCCTATATTGACTTGAATCGTGACTTCGCTCTGCTTTTCCGTCAAGTGGTTTCTCTTCAAATTGGTGGAAGGTAAGTTAGTTAATTGGGGATGGGTTTTTTAATATGTTGATTATTTGGGAATGCTTTTATTTAATATCTTGATTAGTTGTTATTACTTGTAATTTGGGGATGCCTTTTTTAACATCTTGATTGTTGTGGTTTCTCTTGAATCTGATGAGACAATAGTTTAATATTGGATTGTGATTGTTCATGTTGTTATGTGGGGATGGCTTTTTTAATGTGGGGTATGGGTTGTCTGAAAATGTGTTGTATTCTCTTTGCGGTTGTGGTCCCCCATGTCCCCCATAGTTATACTTAGTTTCTGTTGTCATTATCACTTTAATAAGCGATGTCTTTTGTCCTTTTATGGTTATTGGTAGGTGTAGAATATTGTTTACGGTGTTGTGAGTGATGGACCATATTGAAGTAGTTATTCACCATGGGGGAAAGTTCGTGAATGAGGGCTGCTTAAAGTATGAAGGGCTAATTGAGACACTTATTTTTGATCCTGACATATGGAGTTATTTTGTGGTAGTGAGTGTAGTCAAAAGTCTAGGGTACGATGGTTTTAAAGAGTTGTGGTACTCTGTTGGTTGTGGTCCTGTCTTAGATGATAGGCTAGAAGCATTGACTGATGACGTAGGTGCCATGCAAATGGTCACTTTAGCTCACTTAAATGGACGAGTTCATTTGTATGTAGTGCACAATGTGTCTAAGGCTGAAGTCATTCACATGATTGAGTATAACGTTGATGAAGGAGGTGAGGATGTTGCACCATTTGCTGAGGGTTTAGAAGAGGGTGGTGAGGGTCAACAGTTGGATGAGGGGGTAGCTGCTGATGGTGAGAGGATAGAAGTTGTTGTCGGGCAGGCTGAGGAAGTTGATGGTGAGGCTGCTGTCTCACCAGATGGTTTGCAGCAAGAGAGGATAGAGACAGAGGAAGTTGTTGGTGAGGCTGAGGAAGTAGCTGGTACTCTGGTTGATGAAGATGATGTTTAGAGGATAGAGGCAGCTGAAGTTGAACTTCAGACTCCTAGTATTGAGGTTAATAGGGCAAAGGAAGTATATGGTATTCAGGTTGATAGGGCAGAGGAAGTACATGGTATTGAGGTTCAGGCTGATAGTGTTGAGGTTGATAGGGTAGAAGCATGTGAAGTTGAAGTTGAGGCTGATAGGATACAACCACAGGATGGTGAGATGGATGATGTANAAGTTGGTGATTGGAGTTCNACANNGGAAAGTGATGANGCTGANAAGGAAGGTGAGATGGATAACGAGGATGGGTTAGTAGACATAGATATTGAGTGTGATGTAAGTGAAAGTTTTAGTGATTTGGAGGTTGATGTTGAACCATTTCTACCTGAGTCTGATTCTGATATGGATGAAGATGAGATTAATGATTGTAGTTGGTTCAATGATGAATGACAATCTGATGAATTAAGTTCTCCTCACAATAGTGATGAAGACAGTGAGCACGAAGGGTATGGCCATTTTTCCACATTCAGTCAGCCAAAAAATATGGTAGATTTTAAGTGGGAAGTGGGAACTTACTTCGTGGATAAAGAAGACATCCTTGATGCCATCAAAAGTTATGCAATGGAGAATGAGAGAAATTTGAAACTTGTGAAGAATGATAAAAGAAGAATAAGGGTTAGATGCTTGGGCTCAAAAGAAAAATGCTCATGGGTGGCATATTTTGGTTTCATGGGTGCAATTAAGTCATGGCAACTGAGGACTGTGTTTGACAGTCATATATGTATTAGGGAACACAAGGTTCGACTATTCAATGCAAAATGGCTTAGTAGAAAACTGGAAAAAATAGTGAGAGAGAATCCTAATGTCAAGGGAGTTGATATTAGAGAAAAAGTTTCTAGGAAATGGAATATAGCAATATCTAAGAATATGACTTACATGGCCAAAACGTATGCATCAGACGAAGTGACAGGCTCCTTCACTAAGTAATATACTAGAATATATGATTATACTCATGAGTTATTAGCAAGAAACCCTGGGTCTACAATCAAGGTCAAAGTTGAGCCATATGATGGGAAAGTAATATTCAACAAAAGGACACTTGGACATGGTTTCTAGAGCTATTGATTGAAGACCTAGGTGGTCCAGATGTGTGTTCTGGACTTACAGTAATGTCAGATCAACAAAAGGTAATTTCCATTATACTTGTTGTCTTTTCTCTTACACAATTAAGTTGTTCATTTAATGAAGCATATGAATGATTTCATAGGGTTTAAGATATNNTGTAGAAGATGTTATTCCTGGAGTTGCACAAAGATTTTGTGTAAGGCATTTATATGCCAACTTTAGGAAAAAATTCCTTGGAAAAAACTTGAAAAGGCTTATATGGAGGGCAGCTACAACAACTCATCCACAACAGTGGGAGACTGAGATGAGAAATATGAAAGCTGTTAACGAAGATGCTTTTAGACATCTCATAGCAATTCCTCCAAGGTTTGCCAATCTTACTTAACACTACTTTTCAGGTTATCTAAATTAACACTAGTTTTCACATTATGTAAGTTAACACTAGTTTTCCTTGAAGGTTCTAGTCAAGATCAAGGTTCACAACCACAACTCAAAGTGATATCTTGGTCAATAACATGTCAGAAGCTTTTAATAGCGTTCTGGTAAATACAAGGACAAAACCCATTATTTCAATGTTGGAGGACATCAGATTGTACATGATGAAGAGATGGGCCACTAATAGGTCAAGGGTAACTTCTTTTAAGTCATCAAATTGTCCTAAAATTCTTAGTAGACTGCACAAGGAGGCACAATAAACAAAGAATTGGATTCCAAGGTATGCACAACTATTACATCTGTATATACTTGTTTATGTTTACCAAATTGATATAACTAATGTTTGTTTTTCTTGACAATTGGTCTGCACACAAACTTTTCGAAATCAGACATGTGTCCCAAAGTGGGGACAACTTTTTGGTGGATATAGATAAATATACATGTTCTTGCAAGAAGTGGAGCATCAGTGGAATTCCTTGTGTGCATGCATTGATAGCAATGCAGAGGACTATCTACCAGTATGGTTTAAAAAGTCAACCTATGAAGAGATGTATTCCTCCATTATATACCCCATTAATGGAAAACATCTATGGGAGGTCACTCAATGTCTAGATGTCTTGCCTCCACCCATAAGACAATTGCCTTGTCGTCCTAAGAAGAAAAGTACCACCAAAATGTCAAAGGGGGGACTTACTCAAAAGATGTACCATCTGTAGGGAAGTGGGACACAATAAAAGAAATTGCCCCAACAGAAGCCAAGTGCAGGAAAAGGGAGAACCCAGTACATTGCCTCAGGGTGAACCAGATGGAGCAGATACACATATCCCTTGAACTTTACCAGATTTTGTAATAGGCCAGATTTTGATGGTAGCATATGTAATAGGCCATATTTTGATGTAACAGTTTTAGATGTTTTATGAAATTTTGATGTTTACCAGACTTTGATGTTTTAGTGGTACCATATATGTAATAGGCCACTTGAAGAATGGTTCATGTAATAGGTCACTTGAATTTTGCTGGCTGTATGAACATTAAATGGTTACCTTTTGGTGTTTATATAAAAATCAAAAGTTATGAAATTCCAGTGCCTATTTTACTCATTCAGTTATGTATTCAGATTGATATATATCAGTACAATTACTGTTAATCTTCTTTAATCAGGTGGCGATATATAACTTTGATAACTAATAACTGATATAGGGAAATGTTNCCAACACATGCTTTCCAAAATACCATTTTCATTAAACATATCAACTAGTACATTAAACATCTGGACCACTACATTAAACATCTGAAGCAGTACATCTTCAAAGCACAAAACATTAACAATACCCAAAACCTACGAGTAATACCATAACAGACCACCTAACTACAATACACTAGTGCAGTGAGGGGCTTTTACCGCGTTTATTTTTCACTATACGTCGCCCTTTACAAACCGCGGCATATTCAGCCGCGATAGTAAGTTAGAGACTTTAGGCCGCGGTAAAAAGGTTGGGGAATATACTGCGGTTGTATAAGGAACCGCTGCCTAAACCCTTTTTTTAAAAAAAAAAATTCCAGTATATGCCGTAGTTAGAACCGCGGTAAAAGACCCACGAATAGACCGCGGTTCTTGCACTAACCGCGGCCAAAGGTCCATAAAAAAAAACGAACACTATATACCGCGGTTGTGGTAACAACCGCGGAATATTCCCCTGTAGTTTTTTAAAATAGTAGGTCTGTTTTTGTGATATCCACTACCATAAAAACAGACCTGCATATCAAATACACGTTCAAATTCATTTTCAACAGAACAAACACATGTTGAAATGTATTTTAACATCAAATAAAGTACAAAGTCTAATAAAATACAATCTAATCAAATGCAATGTTTAAATCTAATAACTAAGAGCTATTGTATAATTTAATTATATACTTCGCAGCAGCGTTCCTCATGAATAATAGTGGCTTCTCAGGAACTGGTGTAGTAGTCTTGAATTCCTGCACAAGACAATTCATATTAGTTAGTGTATATGAATTCTAAATTTGGGAAAAAAACAAAATTTTCTAAAGTTAAATATTACCGTTTCCCAGCATCTTGTGATGTGAGAACGAACAATATGGGTCATCCAATACATTACATAGTATCCGCACTCATATGACCCATTTTGTCTGTTACACTACAATATATCATCACAGTTGTAAATAGTTAGTGAATAACATTAAAATAAAACAACTATAACAAAGTATGGCTTTAGCATATGTCAAACCTTGAGAGAAATCCAAGCAATCTTTCTACTGTTAGCAATTGATCTCTGATAATGCTAATTCTTACCATTATTTAAGCATAATTTTAGTAGCAAAATCAACTCCTTTCTAGCTTGTAACTTGCTTAATCCTTTTCTTTTGTCTTGTTTTCTAAATAAATGTGTTTTAGGCTACATTGATGTAACTTCATCACTAATCCCATTATTTTGCAGCTAATCATATGCTTGGAAGAATCTCAAACAATGTAGAGAACTGAACCAGCCACAAAAGCAAGCAAATATGCAGAAAAACCAGAAAAAGATGCAGTCCAGCAGAGTCAGGCTCGGGCACCCTTTTTCGGGGCGCTTGAGCGCCACTGTGTCAAAATGCCAGAAAGCTGGCTTTGTGCACCAATTCCTGAAGTTTGACACACGTGCGCCTGAGCGCCCCATTTTTGGGGCGCTTGAGCGCCATTTTTGCTGATATGGCATATTTGCTCTATTTAACTCAGAAACGCGAAAGGGTTGGGGTCTTTGGTTCTTT
>NC_028356.1:29211346-29212928 GCF_000741045.1 Vigna radiata var. radiata
TACTTGAAACGATTTGGTACACTTGCCAATGAGTTAACAATCTCCCAACCATCATCATACTTGCTGGAATAGAACTATATATAAAAAAAGGTTTTAGCATTCATTTATATAACAAAGAAAGTCCAAACATTGAGGTTCTTACTAATCAATTGCTTGTCTGAGATGTGTGGGAGGAGGCCTATGCAATGAGCAGAACCACAAAGCATAGTTCTTTTGCATAGACATAACAAGAAGCTGCCAATGACGCCTGAAATTCCTAATAACTTAACTATTATATATTAAAATCACATATGAAACTTTATTATGTTAACAAAGTTCACTTACCCGNATATATAAGGCAAAAAGTATATTTTCTTGCCACTTGCAAAACTTCTTATCAGATTGTTGTTGATCTGATCAAAATCATTTGATTCGTGAATTGATTAGGGATCAATGAATCCATAATCATCAGAACGCCCCAACTTGTTACTGACCCCAGACATATACCTGAAATCAAAAATTAACTTTGATATAAGGATACTTGATATATAAATCAATTTTATATATAAATAATTGCTCACAGACTTACATCATCCATGCTGAATAATTGAAATATTTAACTCTTGAGTTCTCGATGCAAGCTCACTGACATCTTGGTTATGAAGGTATATTGGGACCTCAGAGCCTCTCCCAAATACATTAGCATCATACTCAACCTCCAAAGCCTTGTCTTCAAGGATGTCAGCAAGTAGATGCAATGAAGCAAGAGGATGATCCTCAGATAGAGGAATCTTCTCCTGTGCTTGCGTCTGTTGTTACATGAAAAAATAAGATAAGTTTTGACATCAATAACCTTTAAAATTGAGAAGTGTAAAGAAGAATTTCATACCGAGGGGTCAAAAACTGAACCAACCAGATGTTTAGTCTAAGCGATAAAGGACTTCAATGCTTGTTCCACAGTGAAAATCTCTTCTATGGCCAGAGGAACTGAGGCATCTGGTATGATCATTTCGTCCACTGAGACCTTCACCTCATCCTCTAATAGTTGCATACCATGAACAATAGTCGCTGACCTAAACAGTGTTCCACGAGCTACCAGGACCGTCTCGGTATCGTCTAAAATGTATAACAGACATGGACTACCATCGTCCATGTCATCCCCTAGGACGGCTGGTGCGAAACAACTTCCTTTCCCGCTTCTCCCTATCAGAGTAAATGTTAGATTATACCAAAGATAGAAATAATTGCACATAAATGTTTATTAAGTTTACCTGTGGGAGGCATAACATGTTCCTGTTCCTGTACAGGAGATGACACCGGGCGCATGCCATAGCTCTCAAACCGCTGTTGGAACATGGCGCTGAATTCAGCCCTGAGCTCTGATCTAACCTCGTTTCTGATCTCCTCTCTAAGGTCCGCTCGGACCTTTTTTGTGATCTCTTCTATCATCCTTTCTCTTTGTGCTTCGCTGTATGCATATTAAGGCTGACGAGAAGAGCTCCCAAAATAATCTTTAATTCCTACTCCAGGACCAGCAGCACGTACACGTCCAGGGTGCTCAGGTCGTTCAATCGCAGCAACAAGAATATCCTGGCGACCCTCT
>NC_028356.1:29214735-29253718 GCF_000741045.1 Vigna radiata var. radiata
ATTCATCTATTTTCACACCACTCTTATTGTCAAACCACTAACATTTGAACAATGGAACAAAAAAGTTGGTGTAATCAACCTCCCATATCTCTTCTATTATACCATAATATTTCATTGATCCAAGTAGAGGAGATTGATCTTTTGATGTGGAAAATTGAAGTGACTCAGCTTCTAAACTGACTCCACTATTTTGTACTGTGGTTTTATCATCCAAAGTCTTCGTATAGAATGTGCAATTATTGACTTCATAACCTGTACAATACACGACATCAAACTTCAAACCATTTGCAAACCACAATAGAGTTTGAGAAGAATGTGGCTTTTTGTCAATTTCAGATTTGAACCAAGACATAAATGTTTTGTTATGCTCCATCAACTGCCATTTCTCTGATTGTCTTGGATTTTTATTCTTAACAATGGCTTTGTGTGCTTCCAAAAAAGGGATCACCTCATCTGTGTTGTTCAATATATAAAGATGCGCTTGCAACAATTCTTTGCGATCTTTTGTCACTACATTCACACCTCGGATGCTTTTACTTGTAGAAAATTTATTCAACTATGATGTGCGAGAAACTCCTATTGGATTCGTTGATGTCATGTAATCTGAACAAAACTCGATAATTTCTTCAGCAATATACCTTTCAATCATCGAACCTTCAGGACGATATGGAGTTTTAACGTACCCTTTCAAAATCTTCATATAACGCTCAATAGGATACATCCATCTTAAGTATACCGGTCCGCACAACTTGATTTCTCTAACCAAATGAACAAGTAATTGTACCATGATGTCAAAAAAAGATGGAGGGAAAAACATCTCTAGTTGACACAAGATGATAATAATCTCGCCTTGAAGTTCATCTAACTTTGTAGGATCGATGACTTTACTACATATTGACGAGAAAAATGAACACAACCTGTTTATGGTTTGCCTAACATTTTTGGGCAAAATTCCACGAATAGCCACCGATAACAACTGTTGCAATTAGACGTGGCAATCGTGAGACTTCATGCCAACAAGCTTTAAGTCCTGCATCGACACTAAACTCTTCATATTTGAAGAGTATCCTTGTGGTACTTTGATACTCTTTAAACAAAGACAAAAACTTATCTTCTCTTGTCTAGACATTATGTAACATGCAAGGGGCAAATAAGTACGTTTACCAATCTTTTTGGGTGTCAACTCTTCTCGGATATTCATGTCAACCAAATCCAAACGAGCATTCACTCCATCTTTTGTCTTTCCCTGAATGTTGAGTAGTGTACCAATCAAGCTATCAAACACATTCTTTTCTACATGCATCACATCTATGCAATGTCGAACATCTAACTTTGACCAATATGGAAGATCAAAGAATATTGATTTCTTCTTCCAAGGGGTCGTTACAGATGACTTCTTGGATGTTTTCCCAAATACATGATGTATTTTATTAACTTTTTCAAGAACTTGAAGGCCAGTAAGTGGATTTGGTGCTTTGTCCCTCTCTTGATCTCCATTGAATGTTTTTTTTAACCTTCGATATGAATGATTACGTTTTAGAAATCTCCAATGACGAAGATACACCGTCTTTCTTCCATGTTTCAATTGATGAGCTGCAGTGTTTTCTTCACAGATAGGACATGCTTTATGACCCTTGACACTGTATCCTGACAAATTACCATAAGCAGGAAAGTCATTAATGGTGCAAAATAACATTGCACGCATCAAAAAAGTTTCAGAAGCGAATGCATCAAATATTTTAACCCCATCAACCCACAAAACCTTCAAGTCTTCAACTAGTGGGCTTAGATAAACATTTATGTCATTTTCAGGCTGCTTTGGACTAGATATCATCATAGAAAACATCATGTACTTCCTCTTCATGCACAATGCAGGAGATAAGTTGTTAATTATCAATATAACTGGCCAACAACTGTGATTGGTACTCAGATTACCAAATGGGTTCATTCCATCAGTGGCTAAACCAAGCCTAAGATTTCTACACTCTTTACCAAATTCGGGGAATTGTCGATCAATATTTTTCCATTGCTTTGAATCAGCTGGATGACGAAGCAGCCCGTCAATTTTTCTCTCATCTGCATGCCATCTAAGGTTTTTAGCATCTTTGGGATTCGCAAACAAACGCTTAAGTCTGGGCTTTATTGGAAGGTACCAAACTACTTTCAAAGCAGATCCATTTTTTTCTATCTGACCATTATCTTCACTATTGTTTTTTGACTTGTATCGTGATAAACCACATTTTGGACACTTTGTCAAAAATTCAAACTCTTTCCTATATAAAATGTAGTCATTGAGACAAGCATGTATCCTTTTATACTCCATACCCATTGGACAAAGAATTTTCTTCGCATCATAATCACGAGTGGGTAGTGTATTTCCATCTGGCAACATTTCATTCAACAACGTCAACAATTCTGTAAAACTCTGATCAGTCCATCCATTGCTCGCCTTCAAATTCATGAGCCTTAACACAGCTGACAAACGCGTGAACTTAGTTGAACCGACATACAAAGGTGTTTCCGCATCAGTCAACATCGTGTCATACACATGAGCTTTGGCAAAATTTTTTGCGCCAACATCGCAGATCATGTCCTCCAATTTGTCTTCATCCGGTCGATCTTCTTCCATGGTGGAGTCAGTAACATTTTCAGTTTGCGAGTCAGTCGGAAAGTACATTTCTTCGCCGTGCCATATCCATGTTGTATAACATCTTAGGAAACCATCACATATAAGATGTTCTCTAATTTGGGTTGCGTTCAACTTTCTCCCATTCAAACAGTTCACACAAGGACATCTAAATTTCACTTCATCATCACTTCTTCCCTCATTACGTTGTGCAAATTTTATAAATTCCTTTACACCTCTCTCGTACTCAGCACTAACGTGGTAAATTAATCCAATTTCGATCAATTCCTAAATTTTACAAAATTAAAATTATACAATTTTCTATATAAAATTATCAATTCAATCATACAATCAATTCAGTCATACAATCATACAATTAATAATCATTGAAATAATTAATACAAACATTCTATCACAAATAATTTCATATGAGAATTATCACAGTTTGTCTATAGGAATCATTCAATCACATAATTTTGATTTTATAATAAATCTACTAAAAAAAGTTTCATAGCATATTATTAAAATTAAATAAATTTGCTGATAAAAAAAATTAAATACATTTTATCTACCTTTATTCCAATCTTTTCCCCTACAAGCTAACATACTTTGTCTATTATTGAACCACCAAAACCACAACAAATTTGACAAAAACGATCAAAGCCACAACAACATATTCAAACCTAGCATTTCAATATAGCACAAAAATTTCATCGGAGAAGAAAATGGAACGTACTAGGGGAGGTAGAGATGGCGCGCGACGGAGAGGATGGCGTGGCGGCAGAGGCTTGCGCAACAGCGGAGGGCGCGATGGCAGAAGGCGTGACGGACGGCCGGAATGGCGCGACGACAAAGGCGATTCGACGAAGATGGCGCAACAGCAGTGGCGTTATCACGTGGAGGCAGAGGCAGAGAAATGCTTCAGAATCGCGTGGAGAAGATGAAACTGTTCTCTATTTTGTTTTTTTTAACCTACCAAAGGGAATATGCCGCGGTTAACAACTTAGCCGCTGTAGTAAAGGGGTATATGCCGCGGTTCATTACATAACCTCTGCCTATACTCCTTTAAAAAAAAATGGCATTGTTGAAATGATTTTTGAAACTATATACCGCGGTTGCCCGCTGAACCGCAGTATATGCCCTTAAATATTTCAAATTTAATTCAAATGTATTCAGATGGGGTAATATGCCGCGGTTGCTCTGAGAACCGTGGCTTATACCCTAACGTTCTGAATACTCAACTGTCTACCCAACTACCTTTTGGGGAATGTCATCTTGACTAAAAATCTTGTGGAGAATTGTGTAAATTCAGCTCTTTTTATTATTGGTGTCTCGTTATAAAAGGCTACTTACGAAGGATTGTGTCATATTACAATTTGTCGAATCGTATGTCTTGACTTGCAACTTGACTTGTGTAAATAAGGAATTATAATAAACTAACTAAAGATATAAGATAAAGATAACATAAAAAAAGAATATCCAATACTTTCCTTTAAGTTGGTAATACAAATTGTGTGTACCAAGCTTGTTACTAACTAATATAATCAATAAAGACTTAGTGAAAATATATGTTTCTGCACTCAAGTATCCCGAAATTGTCAATGATTTGCGAAGATGACATATAAGGCCAAATACCAACCAAGACTTCTTCTGAGCAAAAAATCTAGGAGGTTGCTTTATATAAATATCTTCTTGCAAATTGTCGGTAAAGAATGCATTGACATCCAATGGATAAAGAGATCATTGTTGAAGAGTCACCACAACTAAAAATAAACTAACAAAAACCATCTTTTCCATTAGAGAAAAAATATATATGGACGGGTCAAACACATCGATGATAGTAAAGAGGTCAAAAGAGAAAATAGTGGAAGAAATCATGGATGAATAGGAGAGAGAGAAACCCTAAAAATTCAAGATTCTCCAATCAAGGCGTCAGAAAAGGGAAAATAACAACCTTGATGCTTTAAATAACTACTTGAGAGAGACAAGACTTGCGACCACACACGACGAACCTGAAAGAGGAAAAAGAGCGACCTCGACGCTTTGAATCATTGTTTGAGAGAAGATGGGATTGATACGTTGTTGTTGACGCGATCAAATTAATACTACTAAACTATAACAACTTCAGTATTGCTAAGATAATAGCCAACAAAATAGAAAGGGTAAATTTAACCCTAAGTCGTCTCCTAATGAATACGGAATTGATTTCTAACAAATTAGTTCTTATAAAAACTATTCAAAAGGGGCTAGTCAAATAAAATAAGAGAAGTAATAACAAAAAATAAAAGATTAAAGAACCAAATAACAAAAGATAGAAATAAATAAATTTATAAAAAGATTTAAAAGATTAAAAAATGATAAAGAAAATAGGTTGATTTCACTGTTTTTTCAAATTAGGATTCATCATTGGTTATCTAAAGATTATTGTTCAATTAATTACAATCCTAGATTTTCAAATTAATCAATATAAATTCTCAATTAATTTATTGACAGTATCAAACTTAACCAAAGTATATTCTCAATTAAAAGCAAGAACTTTGTAGATTAATCATAGTAAATTTAACAAAAGTACATTCTCAATTAAATATTACTATGCCTAATCATGTCTATTCTTTTACCTCTTATATCAACTAAAAAACTAATTAACCAAAGTACATTCATGATTAATTCTTGTTATATTTTTTACCATTAATCAAAGTGCATTCTCAATTATTGGCAAAAACCCATTCAATCATATGAAAGTTTCTAATTTTAACCAAAGTAGATTCTCAATTATAATTAAAGACCCTTGGATTCATATGATTGATATGTTATGTAGATTTGACTTCATGCTAAATTGCTATCATGTAAAAATCATTACTTTTACTTGATTAAGAAGCAAAAAACATAGATAAAAATAAATCTCAACAAAAATCAAAAGAACAAACAAATTTATTCATCTAACCTCGGAATCTAATTAAGAAGTTACAGCAGAATCAACCCTAGAGGCTTAGCACTCCATGGAATGCTCAAATAAAATGAAAATATAAGAAGAGAGAGTGGAGAACATGAGAGAAGAGAGGGTGGACGAAATTTGAACCCCCAAAAGATATATAGATCATTCATTTGAATGAAGAGGGCCATCATATTAGGAAACATCAAAGAGACAAGTTTTGTTTTTTTTTTTTTATTTTCTTCCTTTTGAAATAAAAGGATTCGATAATTGTAAGACTTAGGAAAAATAAAATACCTAGTAGGATGATTTATGTGTGAGCAATCTTAATTAAAATAAGAAATGTTAAGTTATACAAAAGTGAACTGTGACCAGATGGTTAGAGCTAGTTTCTATAGGATGAAGGTCTTGTGTTTGATTCTTGTTTTGTGCATTGGATATGTTTTAATTATTTTTTATTATTTATATTAATTGACACAAGCACAAGGAGTAACAAATCATTAAAGTAAATTAAGTAGCAGCTGCTAGAGTGAATTCATTGTAATTTTTTATGGTTAAAGATTTTACTTTTGGTTGAACATAAAAAATCAGACTAAGAGAGAACATGAGTTTTGGTGCATTATTTTGGAAGAATTATATTTTTTTCAGTGTGTGAGTGAAAGCTGACAGATGAGCAGTGTAGAGAAAAAGAGGAAAAGTAAGAGTGTTAGAGAAGCACTATATGGAGATAAGTTAAGAAGAGTTGTTCCTTTCTTTTTGTTCTGTGTGATATATTGATCATGTAGTATTAGGTGTACATCTTGTTGGTATGGGATAAAACTTTATAATTATATGGTTCATAGTCTGGTTGTAGGAGAATAATGTTAAGGTATGTGATTGATTCTTTAGTTTGATCATTTCTGATTATTTTGTGTCATTGAGTGGTTATGGATAATGGTATGGTTGAGTAATTTGACTATTATAGATAAGGTAGACAATATCAACTTTAAGTAATTTGACTACTTCCTTCCTTACAACTTTCTTTATTGTTGGATTGAGTCTCCTTTGTGGTTAAACTACAAGTGTATAGTTATCCTTCATTAAAATTTTGTGCATGAAGTTTGAAGGACTTATTCCCTTTAAATCAATTAGGGTCCAACCTATAACTCCCTTGTTGGCTTTTAAGACTTCAATCAATCTTTCCTCCTCTTCAATTGAAAGTGTATTGTTGAGGATAACTGGCTTAGCACCTTAATTTTCAAGAAAAGGATATCTCATATGAGGTGGTAGTTGATTTAATTCCAATTTTTGTAGTTGAGACTTTGGATCACCGCTTAATGCAACTTTTTGAGCTATAAATATAGTCACTTCCTTTGCTCTATCTAGATTTGAAATACTTTTTTTTTTATTTCTTCTTCCCCCTCGGTATTATTTCCTTTTCTATATTCATCACAACCTTCCCTAGATGGTTTGTTGGTAAAAAATTTCTCCTTGAATCCATGCAAATCTTTTCAAGAACATCCATTCTAAAACATTCCTTATTTTGTGCTGGATATTTCAATGCTTCAAAAGCAATAAAATTCATTTCATCATCTTCCACTCTAACTTTAAATTTTCCATCATCCACATAAATTATAACCTTAGCAATTTTCATCAAGGGTTTGTCAATCATTAAAGGAACTTCAAAGTCCTCTTCTATGTCCATGATGACAAAGTCAACTGAGAAGTAGAATTTGTCAACTTTTGCTAAAAGGTCTTCTACCATCCCATAGGGATGTTTGGTTGATCTACCAACTAGTTGAAAGGCCATTTTGGTGGGTAATATCTTCACATTACCGATTGTTTTCAACATAGACAATGACATTAGATTGATGCTTGCTCTAAGGTCTAACAAGGACTTTCCTACTGTCAAGTTTCCTATGGCCACAAGAAGTGCGAAACACCTTGATCACTTATTTTCTATGGCAGTGACTTCTGGATTATAACACTGCATCTAGCCTCCAATTCAAACATTTAATATTCATGGATCCTCCTTTTCTTGGTTACCAAATCTTTCACGAATTTTGCATAGGTTGATATATGTTCCATGGCTTTAGTGAATTGCACATTGATTTGCAACCTCTTTATCATGTCCAAAAATCTAGTGACTTACATTGCTTTTTGTCTTTTCTAGTAGGTTCATGAGGGTATGAAAGGTATGTAGTAGGTGGATTATTCTTTTCTATGATTTTCTTCTTCCCTTTTTTTCTTTTCTTTTTCTACTTATACTCCTACCTTATTCTTATTTACATCTTCCTATTTCTCTTTTGCATTAACTTCCTTTTCTTTCTCTTCTTTAAACTCATTATCAATCTCCTCTTCCTTTTTTCTCTCTAAATTTGTTCTCTTTTTTTCGTTTTCCTTTTCAACTCTCTTATCTTTTTCATGCTCTTGTTCTCTCAAATTATCATTAACTCCTTTTCCTATCACTGTGCCTTGTCCAGTTGTGATGGACTTACATTGCTCCATAGGATTGATTCTAATATTGGTCAAAATTTGAGTCTTTTGTTGATCTCTCAGTTGCTTTTCTATTTGACCTATCTATAGTTCAAGATTTCTTATAAATGCTCCAATGTTATTTGGATTAGAAGTGGGCACTTGTATGAATTGAGCTAGAACATTCTCAATTTTTGATACTTTTTCATGTTGTTGAGATCTTTGTCCTTGATAAGGTAATTGTGCAAAATGCTATTTGATGTCCTTCCATCTTGTCTCCAACTAAAATGTTGATTTTGTTTTTGACTTGCTCCAATTGGTGGAAAAATTATCCAGCCCCTCCCATTTTTATTCATGTAATTCACATCTTCTTCTCTCTTAGTTTTCGATATAGATCAGTGATCATATCCATGATTTCCTTAACACCTGTTGAGCTGACCTTTGAGGTTGTGGCTCAAGCTATAACTTCGTCATTTACTTTTTTAATTCTTCCATCTAGAGTGAAATGATTTTATTTTGTGCCAAAATGGAATCCTAAGTTCCAAGCTACATAATCCCTTTCTTAGAAGATTGCTTCTATCATATTGAGTTTGATGATCACTTGTTGCTAATGATTCAATGATCATAGTGGACTCTTCAACATCTTTTAACCCAATGGTTCCTCGTGTAGAGGTATCTAATAATATTTTGGTTTGAGGTTTAAACCCATTGTTAAATATAACTATATAATCAAATCCATGATTGAGATATTTTTTAAGTAAAGCTTTGTATCTTTCCAAAGCCTCACAAAAATTTTCATCAACTCCCTTAGAAAAGGTTGCAATAGTAGCTTTTGCACTGATATACATTGTTGGAGGGAAAAATCTTGCTAGAAACTTTTTCTCTACATCCTTTCAATTAGTTAGGCTTTGGTTTGGATGAGATTGCAGTCACATTTTAGCCTTACCAATGAGTGAAAATGGAAATAATCTAAGATAAATGGCGTATTCTTTTTCAACATTAGTCCCAAGAGTTTCACGGAATTCATAAAATGTTACAAGATGATTGAAAGGATCCTAGAAAACTAATTTTATGTGATTAATGAGAGTAGTGCAAACTTCATTTCCAAGCCTTTAGCATGTCTTACAATGCCAATAAAATGACACGGTCTCTATTGTTGTGTATAGTAACCCAACAATTTCTTTTGCTTTTTTTTTGCAGCCATTTGGTTTGATGTATGAGAGTGGAAATTTGAGTTTGAGTTAGCTACTTTTTCCTACTATTGTTGTTGTACTTTCATGAGTTGTTTGTGCTTTCTAATCTTGCTATTATTTCTCCTTGTTATCCTCTTAATTTTATGATCAAAGAGCAAAACCTATTTTTGTTTTCTTTTGCATATGAAACAACTTCAAATAATGGTGAGTAACAAAACATACAACAAACACAATACCAATCTTATATATATACATTGATTTTCTCAACATAAATTCTTGGCAAGTGACGTTAAAAACTTGTTCATGCTCCAATGCAATCAATTTTCCAGCAAGCATACTGGGTAGTTTGTAGTACAAGTATTGTATCCACGAGAATTATTCTACAACACATAATGTTTAAACTGGTTTGATTTTGATAAAACAATGTTTGGGTTGTAAGACAAACAAGTAAAACATATTTGATAAGGTAAAAAATTGAATAAAGAGGTGTTGAAAAAGATTTAATTTAAAAGGTAGTATTCAATATGATATAGACGTTTTGCGGTTATATTTCACCACTTTTCCCCTTTTTTGTACCAATCTAGTTATTATTTATAAAGATGTAATTATTCATGTCATGGGAATACTCTTAAATTAACTTTAGGTCCATTCCTGGCACCTATAGCCTAGTATTATCAAACTTCAATATAATCACTCAATAATTGCTTGAATGAATCACTTGCATTAAGATCAGGACTATATAACCTTAAATCTATTCATAGTAGCTAGAACCTTAAATGTATTCATAACATCTAAAAATAGAAGGAAAATCAATTAGATCACAACTTAGAATCAATTTCCACTCAATCCTAAGCTAGTGAAATAAGATAAGTGATCAGTACATCCAACAACAAGCATAAACTAATTTAAAAACATATAAACAAAATCATACTTTAATAAATAAAATATTATCAGTACAAGAGAATTTCAAAGAAATACATCTTGACCTCAACACAAGAAAGACTTAGCTCCTCATAATGAATGCAAACATTACAATGCTTTGAAAAATCATGCTATATGCTCTCTAAGAATACTCAATAAGTGTAGCGAAAAGTATTTACAAAAGCTCTCTAAAAAGCATCTAAAGTTGCACTCCAAAAGTTTGTCTAAAATAGGAGTACAACTATATTTTTATTAACTGTCCAAGGCAATGCTCAATGGTGCACTTGTGGCTCAACAGTAGAGATTTCATTCCTATGTCAGTTTGCTTTTATGGCTCAACTTTATGCTCTAATGCTTAGCTCTTGAAATAAATTCTTTGAGAATAAGTCTTCATGACTTAGTATCAAGTTTGGTGCATGAGGTTTCCTCTTCAAGGGAGTTTTCTCTTTGTGACTCAACCTCAATTCTGCCACTTACTAGTCACACTTTGTCAGAAATTGTTTCAATATTATTCAATTTCTCTATTTTTCCACTTTGACTCTCTTTTGGTGCTAGAAACTTCAAAACAAACTAAATTGGGATAAATTTAGTATAAACTTAACATAATCAAAATAAGATAAGTGTCAAATTCATCTCAAGATTAACTCAAATTAGGCACTTATAAATTACTTAACCTGTCTTTTCAAGCCTATCGTATATTCATCTTTTAAAGAACAAGTCTTAATGAAGTCATATATCAAAATAAGATTCTAATACATGGTTATCTGACGCTTCAAGTACATATTGTTGACTTGTTTGTAATTTATGATACATGTTTACAAGTTCATCCAATACTGTATTTAAAACTTGAACCTTCAATTTAATCAAGATTTTATATATGGTTTATAATAAGATATTCATTTCTTTCTTTTTGTGTTGTACATGTTTTACACTAGATACCACTCATTAGACCAAAAAAATTGTATTTATTTTTTATTATAAAAACTTAAGTGTTAATGACTAAACTAAAAATATTAAAACTTGAATTTTATAGTGTTTGACTTCTCTTTTACCTTAACATAATCATCCTAAAACTATACACAAACACCCTTTTTAAAAACGAAGTTAAGTGTGATACTCTCTTACACTTGCTACAAATGGTTTAGACTTTTTTGTAAGCTTCTACTTAGATTCTTATCACATTGATTTTAAAATATCATTAGCATCCAATGAAAACTCCTTCAATGAATGCTTTTTTACTACGAATGAGGAAGAAAACACCAATTTGTAGTAAAAATCACTTAGAAAAGTCAAACTACGAATTAATAATAGGGGGTTTAAGGTGTTGTATACACTATTGCAATTGTGCGTCTACTACATCTATCTATACATCAATAACCACTATAAAGACACATATGAGAAACAAAATGCCATTAAAAACAAAATTCACACTTATTTTCATAAAGTCTTAAGATAATTATTATTTTTTATGTAATCAAATTAAATAATAATTTGAAAATTTAAACTGATAAATACAAGAGACGGTTACTTAAACGCATATTTAAGTAAAAATATTTAGATTTATATTTTTTTTATCCTTAAGTTAATTTTTGATGTTCAGTTTAATTTCCGTTTTTAAAAATGTTATTTAGTTCTTATGATATAAAAAATATATCAAACCAATCCTATTCCGTTAACAAATTACTAAGTTGACATTTTCTGAATAGGATTGATTTGATAATTTTTTATATCATAGAGATTAAAGATTCACATTTTTTAAAGTGAAGAGTAAACTGAACATCAGAAATCAACTGAGGAAGGGTTTAAACCAAATATTTAATAAGACTATAACATGTTAATAACTTTTTTAAAATTTTCTTTGTAATAAAAGGAAGAAAAATATCAGCAACCACTGGGAGGGAGATGAAGAACTGGTGGTGGAAGTTACAGCAACGCAACGCGATATCCACATTGCGCATTGCTTAAAGCATTTTATGACCTTCCAATTCGGATTCTTTCTCTTCTCTGTGCTCTGAACTTCAACCGCCGTTGTTTCATGGACTCTCTTTCTCTATCTCACACTCACCGCAACAAAACGATATGGGTCTCAGCTTAAACGCCAACAGACTCAGATATTGCGTTCCTCTTCATACCCCTCATTCCTTCACCAATTCACCTGTTTCTCTTTCTCCATCTTCTGGTTACTTCTCTTCTTTCCTTTTACATCATCATCTTCATCTTATTCTTGTATCATTATGTATTTCTTTTTTATCTATTGTTGCCACTGTGTGTTTATCACTAACAATCTATAAACTAAGAAATTAGAATTTGTGTGTTCATTCAATCTATTGATTTTAACAGTAATCATTTTAAAATTTGGATCAAGGATTAGAACTGTATTGTTGATTATTACTATAATTATCTTGAAGTTTAGATCAACCATTAATTCTGATTACAGAGAATTTACGGAATCGTGATTGTGAATTTTTATTGTAATTATTTTAAAATTCATCGTAAAGATTATGTCCGAATGAACAGAAATTGAAACTGAGAAAGACTTAATAACAACCGTGAAGGTAGTAAAATATTTTTTTTTTTTATAAAGTGTAATGTTATTAACATTTTACTTACTTCAGTATTATGTTTCTAATTCTTTTCTGTTTTAAAATTTGGGTGAAATATGGCGCAGCTGGAGTCAAGGAGAATTGTTTCAACTTCACGAAGTTGTCTTTGCCGTCGACATTTTATGAAGAAGCAGAAACTTTGCAGAAAGATTTTGGAAGGGTTTATGCATTTTCCGCATTGGATACCTTGGAAAATGATTCATTAGGAATAGAAGAAACTGGGGTACGACATAATAATTCTTTATGATGATTTTCTTATTTGACAGTAACAATTATATTGGGATTTGACTCCTTATGGGGTATGTGTTCTTGATTTGAATTGTAGTATTTGATAACTCAACTCACTTTAAATTAGTGGTGATTGTATCCTTTCCTTTTCACTTTAGAAGTGTCGAATCCATTATATTGATGGCCAACATATAGGTCTTATGAGATGCTAATTTCCCAGGTAAACAAAGGGAAGATGTCAGTGAGGAGTGTACATGAAATATTTGATAATACCCTAATGCCTTTTGGAGAGGTATCTACTGTCTCAAAGAAGTTTGAGTCATTCACGCCACAGCATTTCCATTTATTAATGAAGAACCTTGATGTTTTAGAAGAGACTTTTGCCGATTCTGAAGCATCAAGATTGGAAAAGGATATTAGATTGCAACTAGAGAAGCTTGGTGCTCTCGAGTTATTCAATGTTTGTCTATCAAGATCACTTGGAAGCTCACTTGTGTCTGACTATGCTGATAAAGTACCTAACAAGAGCAAAGTTGTTGTCCCGTCTAGCAAGAAAAAGGAAAATAAAACTAGAAGAAAGAGGGAAATTGATGTCACAACAGTTTCCACACAGTCATTGACTTTAAAAGCTAATCAGGAAGATCTATTAGGATTCTCAGTTTCAGTTGTGAAAAGAGCAACAAATAGTAAAAGTAAAAGAGTGATGGTTGCTAAAAGGGAGGCAGAGATGGCAAAAGGTGTAAAGGTTAGTGTATGATGTAAGAAATAGAGAGATTCTGTACCGTGATTGTAAAGTACATAAATACTGAAATTCTTTACTACTCTAGGTGCTAGCTGAGTTAGAGAAAATTAGGACAGCTATAGAAGATGATACCAAGCGAGTAGTGACCTTGAATCACTGGGCGGAAGCATCTGGAGTTGATGAGAAGGTGCTACAGCAGCTATTGCATCATGGTTATTATTGTCGGGATGAGCTCATACGGAGTTCTCGTTCCTTAGTTCTATTCCTTTCCAGAAAATACAGGGGTATGGGAATAGCTTTGGATGACTTACTTCAGGTTTGTTCCAAATGTCATTATGCATGATTATATATATAATTTGCCATTTGTTATTGACGAGGACATGTTTCTATTTGTATTTTATCTATTTGTGTGCAGTTGTAAATTACATCTCAAGAACCCAACTTACCTGGATAAGAGCCAATAATTATGGGGCCAACAATGAACAATTTCTGAGAGTTAAAATTGAAGCAAATAATTCAAGATATATGCATGTGTATTCTGTGGGTGAGGAAGGGGGAGGGGAATGGATATTGAGTTGATTGTATCAGTTCATAGAAAGAAAGGACATGCATAGAGGCTTTAGCATAAATTACACTTTTCCCTTCTTGATGGTTACATCTGTACTTATTCCACTGCACCAACAATTTATCACCTCTAATTTTGAAGACAATTATTACATGTGATCTTTTATTATATTCTCCTTTAGTTATAAAGCACTCTGATCTTAAATTCTTATCACTGTGCATTGAAGGATATAGACCCAAAATATCTCATACCAGGAAGGAAGTGGGGGGAAACCAATTTTCTTAAATATTTCATCAAACATCCCATACTAGGATACAGACCCAAAACATCATAGGATTTAAGTCCTCTCCACCCGAAAGGTCATTCTACTACACATGATGAATCTAATGATTCTTTTTTCCTGTTAGTTTTATCACTTAGAATCAATGTCTCATGCTTTTCTTTATTGTTTTGTGATTTTTTGTTGGAGATCTAAAACAAATATACAATATATAAATGGAGGTAAACCTTATCTTATAAGCTGATTTTGTAGAGTTAAGTTTAAAGTCTATTTCTTAATATAGTATCAAAGTCAGTTAAAAACTTATCTTAATGAGATTTGTTATTTTGTTGAGTCTATTGTGCTATCGGTTATCGGAACACCCATAAATACCTAGTCTCAAGTTTAAGATGTATATGTATACCTTATTGTGAAGGAGAATGTTAGAGATCCTACATCAACAAGAGATAAAGTAAATTTACAATATATAAGAGAATATAAACCTTATCTTATAAGATAGTTTTGTAGGATTGAGTTAGGCTTAACTTCATCTCTTTGTAATTTCTTATTGATTTTGTAAATATATGATAACAAAAGGACAATTGAAATTTGCGTGGGGCTTCCATTATTGATACTTTGATCAATTTTTTTTGTGAAGTTGACTGAAGTGGAAATATAGAATTAAAATGTTACTATCAACGCATGAATCCTATTTAGATTAGATTTTCATTGACGCATGCATTTTCGTCACATTTCATAGGCAGGATATGTAGGTGTTCTCCAAGGAGCTGAGAGATTTGACAGTACAAGGGGTTACAAATTCTCAACCTATGTGCAGTACTGGATAAGGAAATCAATTTTAAGAGTGGTGGAACGATATTCTCGAGGAGTCATAATTCCTGTATGTTCTTTTTCTTACGAGATTGTTTCTTAGCACCAGTTTCTTCCCGGACAACCTAAATATTGATCCCGTGTTCTTTTAATCATCATTATTCTTTTTAGTGGTCATTAAACAGGGCAATAAAGCAAATCCAGAAAGCTCGAAAAGTCTTGAAAAGTACACACAAGAAATGCCCAGATGATTTGGAAATTGCAAAGATGACAGGTCTTTCACTAGATAAAATCAAATCAGCCAGCAATTGTCTGAGAATAGTTGCTTCAATTGATCAGAAGGTGGGGAATTGCCTTGGTATAGAATATAATGTAAGACTACGATCTCCCTCTCTTTGCCTCTCTTACCTGCAACCTGTCTGTTTTTATTGTGTTATGATCTGAATGGTGGTATTTTGTTTTTAATCATCATTGGCTTGCCTTTAGGAAAAAGAAAGAAAATGGAAGATAATTACCTGCCTAGTTTATTACATCAATTAACTAATACAGAAAACATGCTCTCTTGTGTGCATTCAATGTCCATGAGAACTACATTTTCGTCCATATTATCAATTTTATTTTTGCTTACGGGATTTTGTTGATCATGCATGTTGGTATGTTCATGTTTTGAGCATGCTTTCCCGAAGTCAAGGTTGAACTGCTGCTACCGCTATTTGAGATATGTACTTTCTAGTCACCAATCTTACCTCACTTGTATAACTCAATCAATTTTTTGTTTTATTTTCTTATACCCATCGAGAGTGATAGAGCATACAACATTCTTATTAGGGTAAGTGGGTTCAAAGTTTCCATCACTGTTTTTCACTTAATCTGCAACCTGTAATAAGATTTGGAAGCTTTAACCTGTGCAGGAATACTAAATTTTGAAAAACAATTAGGTTGTAATCTTATGTCAAGTATAAACTATTTTATGGATTAATGCTATAGGAACTTCTGCCCGATACAACAATCGAGAGCCCTGAAAATGCTGTCCTGAAGCAACATATGAAAAAAGACGTACATGATCTCCTGAAAGGCTTGAACTCAAGGGAAAGGCAAGTATTAACCCTACGCTTTGGCCTTATTGATAACCAGCCCAAGTCTCTGCAGGATATAGGGACCCTTTTCAAAGTTAGCAAAGAGAGGATAAGAAAAATAGAGAAAATCGCTCTTACGAAGTTAAGAGATGAGGCCACCACCTCAGACTTGCATTATTATTTGGATCTGTAGTACATATATATATATATATATATATATATATATATATATATTATCTTTAGGTTCTGGTAAGCTTAAATAGTATATTGGTTTCATCTGGCAACGAAGGATGTGTACAAACTTTTGGTCCTGAATTGGTTGGATGAGATATGTATAAAGTTTGGCACCCTCATGACCTTGTGTTTCTCAACATTTCACCACAGAAAGGTGTCGACAATTATAGAGAAAAGCTACGTCAAGTTAATTATCTCTTTTGTGGTTATCCTTCAAATCATGTGATAATGCTTATATGCTTGATCTTGATTTGGCCTTGAGAATGAATGACATAATATTTGTGTTGGTCTATATTATGTATATTCAAAATGCATGTCATACAATGGTATATTTGTAAAAAGTATTACATTTTTTTTTTCATATTTACCATCTATTTTATCTATGCTCACATAATTCCACTTCAAAATATGTCTGATGAATGGATGGGATAGATTCAATAGTTTTTCTTTTACAAAGTTCATTGCATATCAAAATTATTCTTAATGAAGGTTATAAGAAGGAAAAAAATGTAATTAAAGTATATTACATTAATACCTCACGGTATTATTGAATTACATTTATAGTCATTTTTAAAGTGACCTCCTAATAAAGGAATGTGGTAATTGGGGTTGCAGTGGAACACTGAAAAAAAAAGTAAAGGAATTGTAGGAAAAAAAATTAGATAGATCACTTAGTAAGAAAATATTGATTTGTTAAAGTAAATTCTTGATTTTGGGTGTTTATTTCAAGAAACGTATTAACATCCTGCAATGTTGATTACAAAGACGATTATTTATAATTAATTAGTATACTATTTATATTATTAAAATATTTCTCTTATCCTAAAATAATTATAACGTTAATTTAAACAATCATTAATGTGTTTTATTATTTTATGATTAAATTGAGCATCACTATGATACAAGAGAAATGTTAATATTTCGTTTTCATGTATATTTCGATAGATAAGATTGTATATCTCCTTTGTAAAAAGAGAATAGTTCGTGGTAAAAAAAATAGTATTTATGTAATGACAATACTTAAATTTCTATTATTTTACATATCCAAACCAATTCATTGATATATTTATCTATATCTTATTACATTAAATTTTGTATATATTTTTATTTAAAATAATATTGAAATGACAAGTTTGCACAACTCTATCAAATTTTATAATTAAAAAAATCAAATTTAATTAACTCATTATCTATTTTTAAACATTATTATAACATTTTATTCAGAAAATAAAGCTTGATTTTAATAGTTCTAAACTACTTACTTCAAATTATTATCACTATTATTATTTTTAAATTGAAAATATTTATAAATATGAAAAAGATTAAAGTGTGAACTACTTGAGATAACATCTTTTATATATGTAAATTTTAGTGTCGTCACAATTGTTTGGTTGGAAAATAATAACGTACCTCTTAGCCATGGTAAAACATTTATAAAAAAAGTTGAAGTCATCCATGAAGATGGTTTAAATTCTACCTTTTGGACTACTTTTGGAGTAATCATGGAGCATAACTTGGAGTAGTATAGGTTTTTCTAGGTCATGTATTTTTGCCAAGTAGTGTAGGTTTCTTTAGGCCACGTATTTTGACTAAGGAGGTAGGTTTGTTTAACGCCTAATTAGTATAGGATTTTTCCATAAGTTAGACATCCAAACCATATGGAAAATATGTTTCATGTGTCATGTTTCCATTGGAGAAGATTTAGCTTTAGTAGTGGCCACTTGACACTCTAAGAATGGAGAGGATTGTGCTTTATGAGTGGCCACATGTCCTTCCCTCATTGGATATGATTTGTGGACACCTGTCCATTTCTTAGAGGATCACTTTTTTGGCCATTGAGTGCAAGCGAAGGAGATCATGCTTTTAGGGGTTTTTAAGAGACACCCTTGCCTATATATAGAGGTGTCTCCTCTCTTGTAATCATATTTGATGTTGAATAAAGTTATGTTGTCCATTTTTTACCATATTACTCAACTTGAGATCAAGACTATAACAATACATGAGGCTTCTCTAGTCACCTTCTTCTAGAGTTAGCCTAACCTCTCTTAGAGCATCAATAAACACCACCTCCATCATCCATAAACATCATAAAACTGTGAGCTTAGCTCCCTTGTCCACCAAAGCTTTCTCACAATATCATCATTCACCTACCTTCATGGCTTTTCTCCTAGTTTTGGCTCAACCTAACTAAGAGGATTGCCATCATTTGGTATCAAGAACTTAGGTTCTTCAAGAGCTAAGTCTTTTGGTCCATTATCTGTCATTTTATTTCTGTGTTGTCCTTGTGTTTTCCTAACATTTTCTTGTTGTAGCTATCTTGAAATGGTTCAAATCAACCTCTTATGCTCTGCAATTAACATTGACGATTTTCAAAGTTAAACTGCATTTATCTCAAAGGTCCAAAAAATATGTGTGTAGTCAAATAAAAGCTTTTTGAGTCTAGTTTCCAACAAAAAAAGAATCACATAATTTAGAGTTCTACGGAGATAGTTATGGCTACAACAGTAAAAAAAGGTCAGAGTTGCCAAAATGTTGTCATCAATGTTTTTCAAGTTTTGTTTTGATAGTTTTGCCTATTGTTTTGTGCATTCTAAATGCTCCTAAATGTGTTGGATATCATGTTCTTAGTTTTTGTTTAGTCTTTATTCATCTTTTGGTTTGGTCATTTTGATTTTTATTCCATCCAAGTTGTTTAAAGTCTTGTTTAGTCCTTTATATATCATTACTTCTTAGTTGAGTTATGAAAAATCACAAAAATATGTGTTCAAGTGTGTTTTCCAAAAACTACACCATATTTGTGCCTTTGAGTGTTTTTATTTTACATATTTGATTTCATACTTGTTGTTAGATCATGAACATGTTCATAGAGTTAGGTTTTCATTATGTCATTTTATGTTTCATGCTATATTTGGTTCTAGTAGGTTTTATTCCTTTTGGTGTTATAAGTTTGTGTGCTCTTCAAAACCATTACTGAATTTCAGATTTAAGGTGTGTTTTGGTGTGTGTCCTAAAAATTTTAAATTAAAGAAGAGACAAAAGGTACAAAAGAAAAAATAGACAAAAAGTACAAAAAGCAAAAAGCATATGCATGTACCATTTCCACCAACTTTGTGAGCACTTTTACGTGGATTTGGCTTGCTGTTTGAACGTGAATTGCCTCTGTCCAACAGCTATATGAATTCAAAAAGAGTTTCCATAATGCACTATTTGATCATAGCTTGCAAAAGATAAAAAAACACCTCGTGTTTTCTAGTAGTTTTTGGTTTTTATGGTCTAGTCTAGTGTCTTTCTTTAGGTAATCTCTTTTGTTGTGTTAACCATTTTTTCTTGCCTTTTATTTTCTTGCTTGTCTCCTAATCAATCTCAATTTTGTCCATATAAAATTATTTTGGAAAAGCCTTTGTTCATTTTAGACCTTTTCTTCCTTTGTTCTTGGACTCTATTTGGCTTTGGTGTTATCTTGTGGATAGGTTTCTTTGGTGAACCAAAAAAAAAAACCTGTGAGGTTCTTTTGGAGAGATAATGCAAAACCTTAAGGTAGCATCCTAGGTGAAGGAGACCTTATGAAAAGCTTGAGGTCTTGGCTTGAAGACAAGAAGACAAGAAGACAAGAGAGTAAAAACTTGGTGAGAATAGTGAATTTATGTGTATTTCCTTTTAGTTGTAAAATTGTAATTGTTTTCTTTTTTACAGACGAGGATGGGGAGTGATCGCCGTTGAAAGAGGCACAGACAAGGAACGGCTCCTGGCAGGCTTCTAGTAGAAGGGGCACATGGAAGAATCGAACATACACCGGAATGAGAGGGATCTAAAGACTGTATAGGTATGGGACTATACGGTTGAAGATAGCTTAAAGGAATTAATTTGGCTACTCATATCAACAAATGCATTTGCTTTTCGGTAGCCTAACCCATAAGAACTCCATGGTTAAGCGTGCTTAGCTTGGAGTAATTTAGGGATGGGTGACCTTCTGGGAAGTTTTCCCAAAAAGTGTGCGAGTGAAGACAAAGCACATTGGAGAGCCTCGTGTTGATGTGTGGGGGCAGTCAATATTCCCTGTAATAGCCTAACCCATAAGAACTCCATGGTTAAGTGTGCTTAGCCTGGAGTAATTTAGGGATAGGTGACCTTCTGGGAATTCTTCCCGGAAAGTGTGCGAGTGAGGACAAAGCACATTGAAAAGCCTCATGTTGATTTTTGACCCCAGTGAAAAAGAGTACAATGACTCCAAAGAAGACAAGGAAGTTTGCCTTAGCCTAAGTTGAATATTTGAGGACAAATCCTTTTCAAGAGGGGGGATGATGGCATACCCCCTAGCCATGGTCAAGCATCTATAAGAAGAGTTGAAGTCATCCATGAAGATGGTTTAAACTCTACCTTTTGGACCACCTTTGGAGCCATCATGGAGCACAACTTGGAGTAGTATAGGTTTCTTTAGGCCATGTATTTTTGGCAAGTAGTGTAGGTTTCTTTAGGCTATGTATTTCGACCAAGTAGGTAGGTTTGTTTAAGGTTTGTATTAAGGCCTAAATAGTATAGGGTTTTTCCTTATGTTAGACATCTAAACCATGTGAAAAGTATGTGTCATATGTCATGCTTCCATTAGAGAGTATTTAACTTTAGTAGTGGTCATATGATACTCTAAGAATGGAGATGATTATGCTTTATGAGTGGCCACATGTGCTTCTCTCAATGGAGAGAATTTGTGGACATTTGTCCACTCCTTAGAGGACCACTATTTTGGCCAATGAGTACAAGGGAGGGAGATCATGTTTTTAGGGTTTTTTTAAGAGAAGCTCTTGCTTATATATAGAGGTGTCTCATATCTTGTAATCATCTTTGATGTTGAGAAAATTTATGTTGTCCATTTTTGGTGATAATACTCATCTTAAGATCAAGATTAGAGCAACCCATGAGGTCCCTCTAGTCACCTTCCTATAGAGTTGGCCTAATCTCTCTTAGAGCATCACTAAACACCACCTCCATCATCCATAAACATCACAAAATTGTAAGCTCAGCTCCCTTGTCTATCAAAGCTTTTGCACCATATCATCCTACACCCACCTCTATGACTTTTCTTCTTGTTTTGGCCCAACTTAGCTAGGAGGATTGCCATAAGAAAAGTATTTGGTACAATGAAAAGTACACTAGGATATAAAGTTCAATTATAGGAACATAAGGAAATAAGAGGGCCATAAGGTTATTTCTTCCTGCATTTGAATTTTTTTCTTCATGTACCCCATAACTTTTGAAATTCCTCTTTTACCATTATGAAAACTTAATAAAATAAAAACGAATTAAATGGTATTCTTCTCGTTAACACTGTCTTCCTTCTTCACCTTGTCACACTACATTTCATCATCTTCTTTGTTATTTCTTGCAAGGAAACCATCTAAGACTTTCTTCTTATTAGGTAATCCAATATGTATCGCCACATTTGGAAATATGTATCAAATTGTACAATTAGGAAGACTAAAGTTAAAATAATACTGAATTGGGAAATCCAATATGCATTACCGGATCCTAGAGATCATTCAAGATTAATAAATCTGGTATGTAAGAATAAGTTTTAGATTAGCTGATCGAGAATGCAATTCAGAAATTGAAAATACATTTCAGATTGCTCAATTTGGTATATACATTATCTTGTGTTTATGATAAGCTAATCTAGAACATACTCCCTGACGTCATTCTCTTGATTAAGCTTTTTGTTATTCCTATCAGGGGAGGGTATCGGGAAACAAGATTAGAAAGCCCCACATTGTTCCTTGCAAGATCATTGGAAAGTGTAGTTGTGTCACAGTTTGTATGATCCCTACCCCTCGTGGGTCCAATGTCGTCACTGCCAAGGTCCTCAAAAAAGTATTGTAGTTCATTGAGATTGATGATGTTTTCACTTCCTCTAATGGTTCAATCAAACCCCGAAATTTCGTCAAGGTTAACCTTTACTTTGTAGTATTTATTTTTTTGCTATTGTTTGTTTCAATTATTGGATAATGTTTGATAATGATAATTTACAATGGTTTTTAACTAGTTCTCTCAAGTTTTTTTTTCATTATTTTTGTTGTTTTAGCCTTATTAATGATTATGAGTATGTTCCTTCAATAGATGTTGTTTAAATACGAGCAATTTATATCATTCTCCTTTTAAAATTAATTGTACTTGTAGGGTTTTAGTATTGTAACCATATGTCCTTTTTTTTTAATTTGAAGATGACATTATTTATCATTTATCACTTAACATCATCCTCGTTGGTCATCTCCTGCATGTATCACGATTTTCTTCCATCATGCATCATTAGTAGTGAGTGATGTGGCTGCATATTTTTAGGAGCAATTATGTTATGTTAAATAAGTCCACTGTATTATTTGAAAACATAACATCATATGTGCATAAGAAGATTTCGCACTTTTCTGATGTAAGGCTATATATTAGCAACATTTATTATTCAAAGCGTAGTGAATAAAACACTAATCCTTTTTACATTTTATCTTTTATATTCGTGAGTCTAGCATTCTGGTATCAAAGCTCCATCACGGGCCTAATCCAAAGTAGAAGTCATAGTCTTCTAAAGCATCACACATGGCATCCAAAACTTTTGTTTGTGCAGCTTGCTATACCAAAGTTTGATGGGCACTACTATCACTGGGATATGCTCCTCGAGAATCTTTTGCATTCAAAGGAATACTGGTGCAAAATGGCATTCCTGCATCAACAAAAGGAATACCTATTACAGACACGCAGGGAACACATTGATGATATGCAATTAAAGGATTTAAAGGCAAAGAACTATCTATTTCAAACATTAGATCATTCAGTATTGGAAACAATTTTTAATAAGGATATAACTTATAAGAAAAAGATATACGGGACTCTTTAAAATAGAAGTATCATGATACTTCTCGGGTCAAGTGTGCCCAATTACAAACAAGATTTGAAATTTTCCACGTGAAGGAAAAAGAATTTGTCAACGATTATTTTGGACACTTACCATCGCCAACAAGATGAATGCTAATGGTGAAAACAAAGGTGATGTTACAGTTGTTGAGAAAATTTTGCGATTCATGACTCCCAAGATTAATTATTTTGTGTTACATAGAGGAGTCTATTGATTATTTTATGTGTTACATTGAGGAGTCTAAGAATACTAACACACTGACTATTGGTGAATTAATAAGTAGTCTCCTTGTCCATGAGCTCCGTATGACATCTTACGTGATAGAAATGCAGACCTTGCAGATTGCTCATGTCAATAACCACGTAGAACGGGGACATGGTCATGGAGGTTTTGGACTCCGAGGAAGAGGACGAGGTTGAAGAAGTGGTAGATAAGGCTTTATGGAGTGCTACACATGTCACCATCTTGGACATTTCAGTTGGGAATGTTTAAACCAAACGAGAGAGGCCAACTTTGTGGAGACACGCCCAAGAAACATGTTACTCCTTTGCAAGGTTGTCTTGAGAAAGTTATCTCAAGATCAAACAAACTTCAATACATCATTTTTCATTCCCCTCCAATATAAGTTGCCTGCCACATGCCTGTAGGTTCTCTAGAACCCCAAGTGCCTTGCTTGTGGGGTTGAATGGAACTCCTCTAATAACTTGGGAATCCACGAGGACTTTTCAGCAATGACTAATCGGTCCTTATATAATAGCACTCCTTGCTTATACATAAATCCAGGATATGCTTTCGTCCCCCTTTGCAACTCCACGATTATTTTTTTTCCATTTTACATCGTCATGCACCTCGGCTATTAAAGCCTAATAATCCAACCAAACAAGAATATAAATCATACTATTCAATTCCAATCCTTCTTAACTCCTCCAGAGAGCATATGGACCTTTGTTCTTTGTCCTGGTTTATAAATAATCTCAAAATTGTACCCCAATAATTTAACCACCCAATTTTGTTGATCCACATTACTTATCCTTTGATGTAAAAATTGCTTCAAGCTCTTTTGATCGGAAAATACCTTTAATGTCCTCCCTAACAAGTAAGGCCTCCAATGTTGGATAATTAGAGTGACTTCCATTAATTCCTTCTCATAGGCAGACTTAGATAAGTTTCTTGACCCCAAGACTTCGCTATAGTAAGCCACTGGTTGACGATTTTGCATTAGGATGCTCCAATTCTAGTCCCAGATGCTTCACAATCTAATTCAAATCCTTTCTCAAAATCTGGTAGCCTTAATACTATTGCAATTGTAACTTTTTTCTTCAACTCTTTAAATGTTCTCTGGGCATTTTCATTCCACATGAAACCATCCTTCTTTGTTAATTCCGTGAGAGGCTTTGTAATTTTCCCATAATCTTTTATAAAATTTCAATAGTACCCTGTGAAGCCTAAGAACCCACGCACTCTTTTCACATTTTTTCGTACAGGCCAATCAAGCACACTACTAATTTTGGAAGGATCAACTGATACCCCCCTTCAATTCAAATCACATGCCCTAGATATTCAACACTTTCCAATCCAAACTTGCATTTCTCTTTATTAGCAAATAATGGATGTTGCCTCAGTATTCCCAAAACAGTAGTCAAATGTTGCATATGTTCCTCCCATCCCTTGTTATAGTATGTCATCAAAGAATGCCAATACTCCTTTTTGCATAAAAGATCTAAAAACTTCATTCATCAAGGATTAAAATGTAGAAGGAGCATTCATAAGCCCAAAGAGCATTACGAGATATTCATAATGTACTTCACGGGTTCTAGATGCGGTTTTAGGAATATCATCAACTTTCATATGCACCTGGTAATACCCAAATTTCAAATCCAGCTTAGAGAAGTACTTTGCTCCGTATAGCACATCGAATAATTCTTCAATAACTGGTAAGGGAAATTTATTAAGGATGTGGCTTTATTCAAGGCTTTGTAATCCATACACATTCTCCACCGGTTGCTATATCACCAGGCTAGAATATGCACTCTATCTATACCAGATGTTCACATCCTCCATCAACTCATGAACCTGCCTTTCATTCTCATTTTTGTGATGATAAGGATAACGATAAGGTCTTGTGTCAATCGGTTCTTGACCGAGTTTAAGTGTAATCCCATGTTCATGAGTGCGAATTGAGGGTAGTCCTTTGGGCCCTTTGAAGACATCCTTTGGGTCCTTTGTTCCATAGTGATGTTTTGTATGCCAAATCTTTAATAGAAAATTAAAGCTATATTTCACACTGGATAGACTCCCATTACAACTAACATGGCCCAAAATTTCAACAGAAGTTTCACATCTTTGTTTAAATATTTTAAAAGATAATAACTTACCAGATCCTTTTAAAATAGGGACAACGTTACGCGCAGCACCTCTGACAACTAGACAGAAATCCCTCTTAAGACCGCACATTCCTACACAATCCATAAAGGGACAAAATAAGTATACGCGACTCTTTTAATAGCATATCAGATAAATGCACTACAAACTCTAATACTATATCACTTTTTGGGATCTTGTTCCGAAGTAAAAATATAATGGTTGGATATAGCAGAAGCAAGTGGTCGTTTCATCTATGCTTTGGATAAACTAACAAGATTTCAAGAAAACGGAAATGAAAGAAGAAATCGTTAAAACTTTGCCTCCACTATGATGGGTTGACATGTTTACCTCATTAACAGGGGCCTCATTATCCTGAATAACAGCATCATGGCTATCAATTTCTTTCCCGAATGTAGTCTTCAGAAGATCCCCAGAATTCCCAACAACAGCACAAGTTCGGAACTGCCGTGGGTGAAATGGGAGCTTTGCAGGTATCAACACATTGAGGTTCTCTTCACAAAGAGTCTTGTTGGTGCACTTCTTTGTCCCCCTACAAGAAGAAAAGGCATTAGCATACATACACTAACTGATAACACATGCAACCCAATAAACAAAATTGAAATAAAGTTTCAAGATCCATCCTACGGTGCTATCCTTTGTGGAGTGTAATCCATCCAACCACCAGGTCGAGAATCAAGATACTCTCTGGTCAATACAGTTGTCATGTTCCGATACTGCAACATCTCAACACATCAGCCCAAGTAAATACTCATTCTGAAACTTCAAATTAAACAGGAACAAAAGGAGTGTCACGACAATGCACCAGTTCCCACAACAGGATTGCCTCACACACATCATATTTGTACTCCAACAGCTCAAAGTGATTAAACTGTGCGTTGTACTGCAATAATTTAAACATTAGAAAAAAATAATTTGAAACTCAACAGTTTAACCATTAACGAAACATTAAATAAAATAAGAGTTCTCAGAACTCAGAATTGAGGAGACAGAAAGACATACCCAAGAGCTGTTGGTACCTTCAGGGTATTTAAGGATCAAATTACAATGGTCAATAATATGAGCAGTGAGTTCTAGCCCCCTCTTATCCTGTTTAAATTTCCAACGTCAGCACATATCTTAACACAACTATATTCTATCTTTTTGAAAAAAATAAAAGCATAAGACTTAGATTCAGATGCTTATATGTTTTTTATGTGCTTCTTCTATCAGAATTGGGAGTGTAGTCAGTGTTACACATCAATAATATTAAGAAATATTAAGAAATGATAAGATGAATAAATAACCACATCAGTATTATTCATCAGAGAGAAATGTTTCAGATCGAACAGTTACCACACATTGCTGAACACTGGACTGAATGTTAGACAAGACACGGATAATTTCGGATTTGCAAGTAGAAGAAAGGGATCCTGAACATGCAAATTTAAACTGAAATTAAGAAAACAGAATTAGAATGATTGATATTTCAAGTGTGGTGCGATTACGGTGAAAATACCTGCGAAGAGAGAGGATTAGATGTGAAGAGGAGGATGGAGAACAATGTAGACGTGCACACCAGATAAAGAAGAGGAGGACGGAGAACAATGTGTGTGTGCACACCAGATAAAGGACGGTGGGTCGCCGGTTAAGGGCTGAAGCCTGCTTGTGCTGCCTCATTTGTGTTTGCGGAGAGAAAGAGACTGAACAATGTCATCTACAATGGAATGAAAATGCGGCAGAGAATGAACACCTTCAGCTGTCCGAAAAACGAATAGGCTCTGGTAAACAGCTTCATATTAATTAGTGTATAATATGAAAGTTATATATATCAGCTTTCTCAATAAATAAGACGTGAAGTATTACTCATATAATGTAACATCCCCAACTTTGGAAGTCACTTAAGAGGATCAAAGTCTAACTTTGTAAAGGTCACGTTGAAAATTTAAAAATAAAATTAATTTATTCTATACGACACAATCTTTTATTCATCATTCAAATATTATATAGTGTTCCTACCATCAAACAACATTTCATAAACTATAATTCCATTCAAATATCATAGTTCACGTTCAACATAACTAGATTTAAACTAACATATTTGGACAGAGCATACCAGAAATGAAATGCTAACAGGTTCTATACACCTTTATACTATAACCATCATTCTCTTAATGGTGATATTCATGCATCGTTACACACAGCACAATGTGGTATATCTCTTATATATTACTTACCACCCTCACACAATTTCAGAACCCGCCAAAGACAGAATACCTCAAGCAAAGACAAGATTACAACTTAAATAAAGTTTAAAACAGAGATACAATGTATCACAGCTTTATCGCTATTTCATTTATCAGAATACTACTCGTTCAGCACATAATTACATCGCATTTCAATTCACACAAAAGAAAAAATACAACGAAGGTTATCTCTCCATACCATAAAACCGTAACTAGGTCCGTCCAAGCAAATTAACATTAAATATTAACCTCGTCATATACATCTGATAGAATCAGACTTGACCAATGACCAAAAGAAAACTAATTAAATCATAAACAGCACAGCAACTAACTTGTTAATCATAATGTATCATACCATGCAAAGCACATTAACAGTTTTCTCCTCTAGTCAGCTTTTAAGCACCACAATTCTAAACTGTACCCACTTTATACACATACGAACATGCTTACATTAAAGATAGTCAAACAATCATCATTTTTCACATTGTTAAAACAATTGTTATACCAGCCAATCAATTAATTCATTATCTTTATGGCTTTTATACCCACTGCAGGTAATTAACAAAATACTTATTAAAATATAGAGTGGATGGTAGCACTAATAAAATACATTAACTCAACTATAACCCAACTTATCACTAATTCATTTACTTCATCAGCATATATTTCCAATTGTTTTTCGTATGTATACCAATTCCAATACCAACATGAAACACTCACCAAGGTGAAATACCCATGGCATAGGCAGAAAGATCACAGCCAACATAGTACACAACTAACCAGTCACACCAAGAGTTAACTAATCATAGATACAAGCTAAACATTTATCCAAACCACATCAAGATCACTCATAATACCAACATTCAAGCATATATGCACCATAACAGCAGAAAAGTATCTCTAACTTGTATAGTTCCGAAATCATTAAACATTAAATTCTTGTGATAAAAAACCAACCAATCTTTTACTTTTAAGTTTTACCTACGCCTAAAGAACACAAAATACATACTAGTATAATACGATCCAGTTAGCATTCAAACTAAAAGTTCAAAATACCAAACGCCAATAAAATCATCTCATCACAGACCATTCACTCACTACCAAAACATTCATACTCAATATAAACTTCTTACCATCCAACCTAATAACTTACCGGTCGTTCAACCTCAATCACACTCATCAACACCAAGCATTCAGTCTATCACAAACAATTATACACTCAAACAAGATATAACAAACAATACATTTGCACAAGTAATAAGCTACATTAGAGTTACACAACCAAGTTAAGTGATCTCACTTCCCAAAGCCCCAAAAGTTTTCGCAATCCTGACTCTGATACTGCAAATGTAACCTCCCAACTTTGAAAGTCACTTAAGCAGATCAAAGTCTAATTTTTCGTAAAGGTCTCGTTGAAAATTTAAAATAAAATTAATTTATTCCAACTATAAAATGTACATATCCACAACTCAAGTTCAAATGAAGCATCAAGTACATTTGATAAAATTTATTTCTCAAATAAGTCCTTAATGCTTCCCGAATGCTAGCCCCTCTCTCCTCAATTACACAATCCAGAATCATCTGCATTCTTACCTGCTCCCATATATTATACGTTCATTGCAACAAACACACAGAAATATAGGTGAGCTATTGAATAAACACAAAGCATTAATCAGAATATAACAATTAAAGCAGTACACCCATTAACACTCACTCAGGCTTAGCCTTAGTGATCTCCTATCACACATACTACGATTAATTAGAACCAATACTTTTAATATTCTGTCACACAGAAATACGTGTCACACAGACCGATCGTTGTCACACAGACCAATACTTGAACACATCAAGATTATATCATACCATTTTGCATCTCAAGAACACATCCAATCTCATTACATAAAACATCGGCCACTAATAATATAACATTTCCAATCCTAGTTACAAGCACACAGCCACATTCTTTCCCACAATTTATATAAATATCCAATTTCCACCAAACAAGTGTTACCCAACCTTAAACTAGTTTCCCATTATCCAAAGATTCAACAAGGTAACAAACATTCATTATACTAAACAAGTTAATCACAATTTTATAACGATAGATGCACTCTAATGAGACCCATCAAACATACCATAAACTTCCTTAATTCATCCAACTATATTCCGCACTAACATATACATATATATTCCAATCGAAGAAAGTTTACTTGACCAACCATACTGTTTCAGAATCAATGCTTAAACTTAGAAATCAAAATTTAAAAGAGACCCATACTGCATAACTCTCCTGGCCTTGTTAAAAACCACCTACATCATCCATCAATCATATAAAACCTTCACAAAACATACTCTAATAATCATTTCAAATACGTGTATCCATTCATAATACCATAATTTCCTACCCCAAAATCCCTTTTCAAATCAACTTGACAGAAACAGTACCTGCTTCATACCTTTCTTATTCCATTCATCCTACCTATTCACCATTTTAATAAAACAGAACCCTACATTATAACCTCGTCTTCATTTATAAAACACCAATATAACTCAAACAACATTTAACAAATTCCTTATAAGTAATTTACCAAACTTTATTCTCATTCTTCAGAACATACAATTTCCCCTATTATAACAAGACCATTCAAAATCAATGGCGATGAAACCCAATTGAAATTATACAACCCATGAGCCCTCTGATTCAAGTCATGAAATTTCCAGGACATAAAATCTAAAGAGAACGAAATAAAACCTAAACAAGAACGCCACTTAACCAAATTCATTAAGCCCAATATGAACATAATAGTTCCCCATACCTGCAGTGTGTTCGTCGTCTTAAAAAAAAAAAAAAAGCATTTCTACCAAACCTCTACGTCTCACATGTCTCGCACTTCACCCACTGCTTGAATTTCGCACTTCTCTTCTCAGAATCTCTTGCTCCCACTCTTGGTTTCTAAAGATCACTTGCTTTCGTGTCCCCAAACCCTCAATTTCACGCCATATTTATAGGCTCTCTCCATGACCCCCAAAATAAAGTCTTGAACCCTAGAAATGAAACTCCTAATGAAAATTTGCAGACAAATTCAATCAATGAGACTGTTTTTGGTCTGCCCTTTACAACTCTTGACATTGAAGTGGAAGCAAACTCTGTCAAGGATTTCTTTTTCTTGCTGGGAAGGAATAGTATGTTTTCTCATGACCAGTAGTGTAGAAAATTGGTATTAATAAACAAGGGTATATTTGTCAATGGAGACTAAATCTTTGTCCGGGTTAACACCTTTTCTTTGTAAGTAAAATTGATAAATTTGTTGATGAAACAAAAGCAAATTACCAGTAGTCCTTACAGGAGCAAGATCCATCTCTGAAATGATGGAATCTACTTGAATCCCTGACTGTGATTTCCCGGTTTACAATCTTGGAGATTACCTTGATGGCAGCGTGGCAATCGTTACAAGCTCGTAGGTTCTTCATCACCAATATGGGTGACCCTTTTGGGGTGCTAATAAGTGCAAACGCAATGGCAATGCGTTCACTGTGATACTTTAGGGACTCTACCTTGACTTCCTCATCCACATTGTGCAGGGCACAACTTGAGTCAGGTTTATACCCTTGTTTCTCCATTTGCTCTTCCAATTCATCAAGCATCCTTGTTATCTCTTTCATCTGTGGGTGAGACATGTCATTGGCTGAGAAAACATGAGTCTTCTGTTTGATTTCAACCCAACTGTATGCTGGGACCTTTCTGATCCCTCGCTCTCTCATGGCCTTCTTCACCTTTCCTACATTCTCCCATTCACCAGCTGCTGCATAAATATTGGAAAGGCTAACATATGGAGCAGCATCTCTAAGGATCTTCATATTGAATAGTTGATCTGCTGCTCTTTTTGCCATCTCTTGATTCTTATGGATCCTGCATGAGTTGAGAATCGATGTCCACATTACCTCATCTGGTTCAAACGGCATCCGAGCCATCAATATCTCAGCATCATAAAATCGCCCACTGCGACATAGCATATCAACCATTGATGCGTAATGCTCTTTTTTGGGTACAAATTTATACACTTGAGTCATGGAGTTGAAGTATTGTAATCCTTCTTCAACTAGACCACAGTGGCTGCAGGCACACAAAATGCTAAGGAAGCTGACAGAATTTGGTTGCAGACCTGAATGAACCATTTGTTCAAATGATCTAATAGCATGGCCACCGTCTCCGTTTTGTGCATAAGCTGAAATCAGTGCATTCCAGGAAACACAGTTCCTCGTAGGCATCTCTTGAAACATACGAAGTGCTTCTTTTATGGATCCACATTTTGCATACATGTCAACCAGTGCACTCCCAGAAAATACATTTGAAATGCATCCAGACCTGATTATATGTGAGTGTAACTGTTTTCCCAGGGTTAGTGAAGGTAGATTTGCACAAGCTCTTAAGATACTGGCGTAAGTGGCTGAGTCAGCACGTATTTTGGCTCTTTGCATCTTAACAAATAGCTTTAGGCCGTCTTCATGGAGCCCCTTCTGAACATAACCCGAGATCAGGGCTGTCCATGGAACTGAACTTTGATGAGCCAGATCAACAAAAATCCTATTTGCTTCCCCAAATTTGTCACATTTAGCATACATGTCAACCAAAGAATTCCCAACCAGAATTTCTGAAATGGCATCTGTTACAATAGCCTGGGAATGGATTTGCCTACCCATTTCCAGGTTCAAAGCATTTGCGGCAATGCTCAAAAAGGTTGCAAATGGGAATTGCTGCCGGTCAAATCTTGTAAACTGTAATTCCCTGAAAAGTTCAAGCGATTCCTCCACTCTTTCATTCCATGCACAACAAGTGATGATGACATTGTAAGAGATACCATCCACCTCTGGCATTTCATAAAAAAGCTTCCTCACTTCAGCAACACGGTCATGCTTGGAGTAGAAATCAAGCAAAGCATTAGCCACAAACACATTCCACACAAAATTACACTTCACCACAAAACTGTGAACTTGTTGCCCAAATTCTATATCATCCAACTGTATGCCTGCAGTTAAAACCGCAGCAAAAGTAAACTCAGTGGGCTTGAACCCCAAATTCTGCATCTTGAAAAACAGGTTGATAGCATCATGATTGAAGCCCTCTTTGGAGTACCCCGTTAACAACACATTGAAAGTTACACTATCTCTCTCTGGCATATGCTTGAAGAGGTGACAAGCCAAACCTAGGCTACGCGTCTTACAGTAAGAATCAAGCAACGAGTTGCAAACTGTGAGGGTGGAATCATACCCCAATTTGACAACATGAGTTTGCACTTGTGCGACTTCATTGACACTGTCAAACTCAGTGAACCCAGATAAGAGAGTCGTCAAGGTGACATGATCCGGAACCAAGCCGTGCCTACACATATCAGCGAAGAGACCGAAAGCATCGCGGAACTTATTGTTCTGAGCGTAGCCACCAATGAGCATTGTCCAGGTAACAACCGAGCGTTCAACCATGCCATCAAACAAACTCCTAGCAGTGGAAAGATTGCCAGAGTTTAAGTAACCCGTGATCATAGTGTTGGTGGAGATGATGTTCTTGTGAGGCATTTCGTCGAACAGTTTGCGTGCTGCACCCAAATCCCCATGTAGGAGATGATTCTTTACTTGAAAGTTGAAACGATACGTGTTGGGATCGAAGCCTGTCTTGATGATAGAAGCATCAACCTGAAAGTGTCGTTTTTGAAATGTTAAAATTCCGTTTTTCCTCGAACATGCTTTGATGTAATTCATGGAACATAAACGGAAAATTGAAAATGGAAGACACTCGGAGGGTCCGAGTTGGATTGGAAGCTCCTGGAGGCGTTCTCTAATGAGGCAAACACAGTAGAATGGAAAGGAAACCCTAAAAGCCTTGGTTCAACTCTGTTTGAGGTGTTGAATCCTCTCAAGAAGCAAAGAGAATGAAAATGTGATTTGTTGATGACTGTGACGACGAGGCCAGAGAGAATCTACAATGAAAATTTGAGGGAGACGAGAGAAATGCTTTTTTCTACAATAATAATTTTAAAAAATCATATAATAATAAAAGAAAAAATAAATAATAATGATGATTTATAATTATATGACAATATAATCTTTTTACGCTGTACAATTCACAATGTCATAGCTAATCACTTTAAAATAGTTTTTAATTTATTTTGCAATTTAAAATTGTGGAATAATGTTTTAATTAAATATTATGTTGCCATATAGATATGTATTGCACTAAGTTTTAGAGTAAGGGGTAGTATTCGCTTCAATACAACAAAAGCCTTCAATAAGCATTTACCTTCATTTCACCATGCTATGGATTATTCTCAATTTTATAAGTTTGCCAAAAGAAAATTAATAATTTAGCATTCCCTATATTTTGAATTCAAATTTTATTATCACAACATTTTATTTAAATATATTTTCTCAAAAATAAGATACAAGCTTAAATTCAATTTTAATCTATATAAGTTAACTTATGGACAATTTTGTTCCCCTCAAATTTTAATTACAAATTTAATATTTTAATCTTTTAAAGTTATGCAATTTTAATTAGCCAATAATTAAATTGTCAATCTATATATATATATATATATATATATATATATATATATATATATATATATATATATATATATATATAGAAAGAAAGAAATTACTCGGATTAACAAATTGTAAAACTAGTTACGATAAATATCTTAAATAGATGAGTAATTAATATTATCATCAATTAGATATATGTAATATTTTTATATAACCAACTATTAAAATTGTTTAATTTTACAAAATCTAAAGATTTACCAGACGGCATAAGAAAAAGTTGATGTTTGATTTTAGAAAATCAAATTAATATTAAAGAAATGTTAACAAATTATGTGGAGAACTAAAAGAATGCCCAGTAATAGGAAAGCTCCTTCTATTTTATTTAATTTTAAACCAATGAAGAAGAGAGAGCCAAAGCTATCAAATTTAGTGTATAATTATTGTAAAATTTATACGAAACTCAAAAGAGTCCGTAACTATGTACAACCAAACACATCAATCACTAGAAGTTGATATGAAAAGTTAAGTAGACATGAAAACATGAAGATTTTGTGTTCGGTCTAATACTCATTCTTCTGAAACTTTCACAGAAAGTTCCTCCAAGATCATCACAAGCCTCTCCCCGAAATACCCTGCAAAACACATCCACAAAATCATAAGGTTTTAAATTTAAGTTTTTTAAATGAATAAGTAATTGTTAGAGAAGCTCTATCCGTAAAATGTAACTTAATTGTTAATTTAAGTTTTTTAAGTAAACAAAGTAATTTAAGTTTTAAATTGTTATCAACTTTACAGTAAAATTGGCAAGCTGATGAGGGAGAAGAAAACGAAATAAAATGTCAAAAAATGAGTTTGCTGACAAGGCAAAACTTTTTATCTGCATAACTTTAGAATTGAGAATTGCGTAATAGAACAAGTTGAATGTTAGAGGAATAGGATCAACTTTGAGTAACCCATCCAACAATAAATAACATGACGCATGAGTCACAAATATTTGAAGAGCTATTGATCTTGAGGCTGACCAATTAGTAAACAAAATGAAAAGGTAAAATTCAGCAAAATAAGTCACGCAGCAATTTGTTGTAACAAACTAAAGATAAGTAGTGGCAAGAGGAGCAAAAGAGAAAAAGCATGAATAAAGGGGAAAAAAAGCTTAGCAACGAAATAAATACATTGAAAATCTCGTAAAACAAAACAGCTCACTATCATTTTCTTTATACATCATCATAAAAAAAAAGTGTTTTTTTTTTTTGCAGATACTTCTTTAGACAATTAATACATTATAGAAGTTAGATACCTATCATGCCACGGACTAAGGACTGTCCATTCCAGAACTGAAAAAAAAATGGTACAACAAACTTCTGGGGTCAGAATTCCTGTAGTTTGATTTCTAGGCCCTAACATGAATCACCTGGATTGGTGGAATTATGCATATTCTCTCCATTTTTTCACTTGAGGTTGAGATTGGTGCTACGCTCTGGCTGAATAAGTGAAGAAACAGAACGCTGTTGGGAAGCTATGTCAGCAGCCCTCAGAAAGTAACTTCATCCCAGATTCGTTAGAAGGTTGGGCAAGATCAAATAATATCAATAGAAAGCAAAGGCACCATTTACGCCTCAGATTTTAAGGAATGTCTCACACAGACTAGATCATCCAACTTATTTCCGTCCATTTTATATAGAGAGACCCCTTGCATCTGGTTATAATGATCCTGTGCTTCCCTCCTCAAACTCTCAAAAGGCATCACTTCCCATTTACTATAATTTGAATATTTCCTGACATCACTCATGTCTGGTGATCCTGAGACAGGTCCACTGTTCTCTGGATCCACATTGCCCCACACCTTACAATTGCCAAACTGCCCTAAATCACCTCCATGACCGTCTTCATTCCTTTTCAAGCGCAAAGCTGCTGCATGTGCTTGCCTTATCATTTCTCTACTAGGTATATCTGACCAGTCTTCCCTCCTTTTAGATCTCATGGGCGAGTGAATCCTGATTACCTGACAATAAAACAAATCGAAATCATTATAAAATATACACACTAAATATATTGTGTATAGAAATTTATAATTAATGTATACCCCAAGACATTCTAGAAGTTGGTAATACGCTCTTCCTTGAAGTGGATTGTGTCCCTTTCTAGGCTTAGAGAAGTATCTTGTCCTATAAGAAAAAAATGATAAAAAGGGAAGATGAAATGTTCAAAAGTCTTAGTATCACAACCTTACATTTACAAAAATAAATAAACAAATAATTTAAAAATTAAGATTTTGCATATCGATGGAGGAAACACCTAGAATTTGAGAAATAATCAAATATCAAAATAGAGAAACTAACCATTCAGTGTATCCCGGATCAACAGTGAATCCATATATATCAATGATATCACACATGGAGAGCGCTAACTCAATAGATTTCATTCCAGTTCCTTTGGCACCTCGACGTAGTACGATTCCTTGGAAGAGATAGACTGGATTGGGTATGGTCTGCCATAAAAGGTAGTTAGAAAAAATGTAGATAAACCTATTATAGTAAGTAGCTAGGTATCCAGTTGCTCCCATCCGTACTGATATATACCTAAAAGCATTCAATAAAACGGTTATAAAGAACAGATTCTCACCTTTATAACTGCATTGATTTCTCTATGTGTCAGACTTTTGATTATGAGAACCTCAGTGTCTGCAAAAGAACAAGTTTTAATCCTTTCATTATATAGATACCATGAACTAACAGACAAACGAAAACACGGAAAAACTTAGGATTAAAATCTCATAATATCTAGTGAACTTCTAGATTTCTACTTCCCACAACTTGCGCAGGAACCAACCAATTGATCCCTTCAAATTTGAGCTTTAGACACCAGATGTCCAGATATATTAATATATATGTCAACACATAGTTACAGGAATCTAACATTTTATTGCGTGTTTATCAAAATAGAAACTTTTTTAAAAGACTTAAATATGTTTTTAGTCTTTCAAATTATAATACAATTGTTTTTCCAAGTCGTTAAAGAAAATATCTGCAGAAATTAGTCCTCCAAAAAATCGGCAGTAAATAATTAAAAATATATTTTAGAGGAAATGAAACCCATGGCCCTTGCACGAACACCATCTAGCCAATGGAAAACATGATTTCCACATTCCATCACTGACCCAACTAATTTCATCACTCAAAGGAACTAACTTGTAGCCCCTTTTCTTGTCACCATAGACAGTTTAATAAAAATTAATAAAAAATAAAAAACGATAAACTGGCATGTCTAATAATGATACATGCCTTATTTTTAGAGTGAATTCATTAGTTACGAATGAGAGTTGGTGACATGTCCTCTGATCGTCATGTAAGCAACAATACTAACAAAGTGGATAAAAAATGACTAACACTACTTTTTTAGGACTAACTTTTGTAGATTATTTTCTAAAACGGACTAAAGAACAATTTTGTTTTTAATGACTAATTTTTGCAAATTTGTAAGGACTGCAAAGAAAACTATCAGAATGAGAGACTAAAAACATATTTAAGTCTTCTTTAATATTATTTTATTTGCTAATATGTACTTTTTATTTATTAATTAATTAATTTTAAAATTTTATATCTGATAAGACAATCATCAAGAGCAAGAAATAATATAAATGTCTGAAAATACAAATTCTGAAATAAGAATTTAAGTAGAGGGGACTAATTGTTTCCAGCTACACTGATTTATTGGTTAGAATTAAACTTTAGTACTTTTTTTGAAAAAGAGAGCGATTTTAGGAACTAAGGTAGTTCAAACCTAGGAGATAACCTCTGTTTGTTGGGATGAGGGCCACTATGCTGTGCACGTCCACCTCCTCAAGACTCCATTAGGCAGGAGCATCTTGTACTGGGTTTCTGTCTTGGTTTTTAGATTGATAATAAGATCATTTGTAATGTACTACCGACCATCCTAATCAAGGGTTAGCATAAACTTTTTTTAATTTGATAGCTACGTCTAGAATGGTTGCATGGTAATTCTTTGGTAGAGAAATGCTCAACAGACAATATTGTTATAATTGTAGGATTGTAGCTCCCGAGACCATGGTAGTCAAAATTGCTTTATGGTAGTCTATTGAGTATTTCCCTCTCGTCCTTAAGCGGAACCAAATATTGTTCAAGTCAATTGGTAGCCTCCTAGTATCCTTAGATTTAAACTGTTAGGATATTTATCCTATTTATCATGATTATATTGTGTCTAGAGTTACTCTAATTATCATGATTATATTGTGTCTAGATTACTCTAATTATCAT
>NC_028356.1:29258453-29266170 GCF_000741045.1 Vigna radiata var. radiata
TCTAATTATCATGTACTCTTGTATCAATTTATTATTATAAATAGAAGATTATGAGAGGGATCAATCAAGCTCTCTAGAATTATTTTACAGTTTAATTCTCAAGTTAAACTTCAGAAAATGTATGTCTTTGTAATTGTAAATAGTTGTTTTCTCCTCCCCAATTCTGAAGGCTGTTGCCATCTATAGGAACAATCTCCAATGCTTTCTTTTCTGCTAGTATACTCATTTATATATATATATATATATATATATATATATATATATATATATATATATATATATATATGCCAAAGTGAGCAACTCAGCCTTTTAATGCCCAGTCCCACTCCGCTGTTTCCACCACCATTGGCTGTTGTCCACCACCACCTACCTGCCCATTGGCTATCGCAGTCTGCCAACAAGACTGGTGCTATCTACCATTACTGTAGCTGTTAGGCCTCTACTGGTAGTTAGGAAGAAGTCTGTATAAAAGGGGTTGGGGTGCTTTGGGAGAGTAAGTTTTGGAGTATTATTGTTGTGCGGGAACTCTTGGAGTTCTTTAGGGAGAGGTTAAACTCTCTAAGTACCTTGTATTCACCACTTTCTTGATTCTTTTGCAATAAAAGGAGGCTGTACAATTCAGAGGAATTGTTCTTTGTGTGTTTTCGAGTGTTTTCCATAGGTTCTTGATTACGAGAACCTATCATTTGGTCCGACCTACCAGATCAAGAAGGGGAAGAATCAGCAATGAGTAGCCAAACGGAGGGAAGATTAGACAATCTTGAGATCACCGTGGAGGGCATTAAGGAAGAGACGGCGGCAATTAGACGCGATTTACAGCAAATGATGAGGATGATGGGCGGGGGTCATAACAATCAGGAGGGAGGCTCCGAAGGGGGAAGTAGCTCCGTGAACGATAATAATGGGAGGCGCGATAATGGGGGAAGTCAACCGAATTGGAGGAAGAGAGTAGACTTACCTGGGTTTGAAGGGCAAGAACCACATGTTTGGATTAACAGGGCTGAGCGTTTATTTGACATACAGAAGGTGGCGGAAGAAGATAAGGTAGAGCTCGCTTATATGAGTATGGAAGGGAGTGCGAGTTACTGGTTCAAGATTTGGAAAGACAAAGCCAAGAACCGTTCTTGGTCGAGCTTGAAGGTGGCACTGATAAACCAATTTGGAGGGAGATTTCGTGGAACGGTGTACGAGCAGCTGGTGACACTGCGACAAGATGGGTCGGTGGAGGAATTTACCCGCAACTTCGAGATGTTATTGGGACAAACGCAGGGTTTGTCGAAGGAACTGGCGTTGGTATTTTTCTTGGTCGGATTACGGGAAGAAATAAAGGGGCAAGTCCGTATCCAGGACCCAAAAGAATTGGAGGTGGCAATAAGGATAGCACGGGACGCGGAAGACGCTATATACAGAGCCAGGGGAGGCGGTTGGAGCGGAGTAAGATGGAACACAGGAGGATCGCGAGCTTCAACCACTATGGTTCGAGGGGAGGCCGATCGACAACCAGCGATTCGGCCAAGAGGTGTGGAAACGAACAGGGCCAACCAGAGAGAAGGTCCGTTGACGGCGAACAGCAGACGAGGTGGAGTTGTAGGGGGCGACGACAGCCGGGGAAGAGCGGTAAGGAATTTTCCTTCCCCAGAGTTTCTCAAAAGGCGCGAAGAAGGGCAGTGTTTTTGTTGTGGGGGGCCCTTTGCTCCTGGTCACAGGTGTTCGGAGAAGAGCTTACGGGTGTTGCTCTTGGCGGAAGACGAGGAGGACGAAACGACTGAAGGTGGGAATCAGGAGGAGAAGCCTATGGAATTTTCGGCTTGTTCGGCGGAGGGGTTGACCCTACCCAAAACCATGAAACTGACCGAGCAGATTGGAGATCGGAGAGTGGTGGGTCTTATAGATAGCGGGGCCAGCCATAACTTCGTCAGTCGAAGGGCAGCGGAGGAGTTGGCCTTGCCGATCATTGATATGCCCTCGTACCTGGTGAGTTTAGGAGATGGGTACCGGAGAATGTCGCCGGGATGCTGCGAGAAGGTACGAATAAATCTGGGGGAAGCTGTGATGAAGGAAGATCGGTACGTTTTTGAGTTGGGAAGAGTTGATGTTATATTAGGGATTGCATGGTTGGCAAAGTTAGACGAAGCGATTATTAACTGGAAGGAAATGACCATGAGTTATTATCTGGCGAGTAAAATGGTGAAAGTGAGAGGAGACCCTGCACTATCAAGAAAATTGGTGGAGCCAAAAGTTTTGTTGTAGGATTTAGACTTAGTGGAGAAACATGTGTACAGTGAGTGGCCTGATGATTTGACAAAACTGCGGAAAATTAATTTTTTGAGGCTGAAAATTAATTTTTTGACAGAAGTGCAGAAAATTAATTTGGAAGCGGTGCTGCAAGCGCACTATCGTGCACTTCGAGAGATGCAAGGCTTACTACCACCTCTTGATATTAAGCAACATTACGGAATAAAATTTGAGACTTGGAAAGTGGGTTTCACCGAGAGGAGAAGAACCATGACCAGAAGAGATCTTGAGATGGGTGGTGGGAGAACCAAGAACAACAAAACAGGGGAAAACTACACTGCGAAGCTGATACCCATTGGACATCATGGCTGGTTTGCTTGGTTCTTGTAATCAAGAACCTATGGAAAACACTCGAAAACACACAAAGAACAATTCCTCTGAATTGTACAGCCTCCTTTTATTGCAAAAGAATCAAGAAAGTGGTGAATACAAGGTACTTAGAGAGNTTAACCTCTCCCTAAAGAACTCCAAGAGTTCCCGCACAACAATAATACTCCAAAACTTACTCTCCCAAAGCACCCCAACCCCTTTTATACAGACTTCTTCCTAACTACCAGTAGAGGCCTAACAGCAGCTGTCAGCTACAGTGGATTTTTAATCATGTACTCTATTGTAGAACCTAATATTATTGGAACTCTTTAAACTTTTAAGACTTGTTCCTTTCGAGGAATTCCAAGAACAGTTTTGCCAATGATGTTCAATGATGTTCTTTTAAGACTTGTTCTTTCTGTAGTTACAAATGAGACAAAATTTTGAAACTAAAGGTGTATTAAAACATTTTAGAATCAGAAAAAGGTACGGATGATTTTGATTATTATGTTTTCTATTCCTAATTTCTTGTTTTAATTATTCAAATCTCCAACCCTAAATTTCCGGTGTCAATTCTATTTGAAATTTTATCAACTAGTCATTGAGTTGTTCTATGGCCCTTGATTTATTTTTTTTTTTGTGTACATGAACATGGTACAAGTTGATTGGTTGGCGTGAATCATGTAACAAAAATGTTAATTATAGAAACATGCTAGATCTCCTTTTCCTAGGCAAAATAAAACAGAATGTAACTTTGTTTCTACCATCATTCTGATAGGTTTCTTGGAACAAGAATCCCATAACTCACACCAGTAGACACCGAACACACTTTCTGATACAGAGAAACACTGAACAGTCTTTATTATGATTCTTGGTGACAAAGAATACAGCTCGTACACTTCCAAGGGAACCTTCTCCCTTCACACAAGATGCAATGGTCCTGTCTCTAAATACAACAAAACAACATGTCTGCCCACAGACACTCCCTTCCCCTTTTAAAGCTAACCCCCACCAGAAACAAACAACCAACCTCCTAACGGCTCCCAAAACCCTCCTAACGACTATGTCTTATTTTAACTCCTTTCCTCCTTTCATAAACTCTCCAACTCCTATCACAATCGCTCGGATATTTGGGATCCAAGCCATTCCCAGCTTTTGGGTTCAAATGTTTTGCCACTTTTATTGATCAATATTCTTGCTATAGTTTCATTTATTTAATAAAGAATTGATTTGTATTTTTGTCCATTTTTATGTCCTTTCTCAATGAAATAATAAAATAAATTTGGAAAAGTAATCAAAGTTCTGCAAAGAATACTTCTCCTCTAATCTCTCTTCGTTTTTATCTTCACAGGGCATTCTACATCAATCACATATCCCCATAAACTACAACAAAAATGGAATTGCATAAAGAATAATAGACACTTAGCTGAAATTGTGCAAACTTTATTACTTTAATGTTCCTCTTCATCATTGGGGTGACGATCTTCTCATTACATACTTTCTCATAAATAGAATGTCTTCCTCCTCCGTTTAAGAAACAATTCCTCATTATGTAATTTTTCCAACTAAACCTTTATATCATTCTTTTTAAGTTTTTGGTTGTACTTTTTTTGCCCAAGATGTCTTTGCAAATTTGAATAAGCCTTTGGCTCGAGCTATCATGTGTCTTACTTGGATATTCTCATACTCAAAAAGGGTACTAATATTATTCTTCAAACACTAACCAATGTTATATGTTTCCCAATGTTACTCTTTTTGAAGGAACCTCCTTATTTACCTCTTCCTTACAAGGCTTAGATACTATCCAATTGGTTTTACTTGCCCAATTGTTGGTTCCTCTTCATGAGTCTCCTAACCATGAAGATCAATCCTCTTCTTCAACCAACATCTCCCCCAATCCCCACACCCTTTTCTCACTTCACCACAGGACGGAGAAGATATCCAACTTTGCATGCATAACCTCCTTATTTATGTACTCCTCTATTGACCTCCAATACCATGGATCCTTAGGATGAAACCTCTAGTTATCCTATAAGGAAAGGTATTTGATCTACTAAAAGTTCCTATCCTATTCATAATTTGTTGTATTATCATCATTTATCTCTGCCATAGTTCTCTTTTGTACCTTCTCTATCTCCTATTTGTTTCCAAAAATGTTTGTGAAACACTTGATCGTCCTATATAGACACAAAACATGATTGTTAAAAAGTATATTCTTGAGCAGAGTGGTACTGGCAGTTGGTTCAGCTTCCTCTAGGAAAAAATGTTGTTGGTTGCAAATGGACATATGCTATCATGGCCATTCAGTCCACTTTCTACATATACACATACATAAACATACATACATACATACATATATATATATATATATATATATATATATATATATATATATATATATATATATATATATATATATATATATATATATATATATATATATATATATATATATATGTATGTATGTATATATATATGTATATATGTGTGTGTATAATATACAACTGAATGCAAAAAGTGTGCAACAGTTTTCTTCACAATATCTCAAGTGTTAAGAGCAACACGATTGGAGTAGCATGTGGGAATTTTGGACATGCTACCAATGCATGTATTTTCTTAAAGAACTAGAGGTGATTTTTTTATGGGAGGATTTGTGGCATAAGTAGGCCTTATTGTTACATTCCAGGCGGAGATCATGGCTGCTATCATAGCCTATCGAACAAGCATATTGAAGAAAATGAAGCAAATTTGGTAGGAATGAGATTCGAAGCTTGTGATTGAAGCTCCATAGGATGTTCATCCTGTACCATGGCAAATCCAAGGGAGATGGATAAGATCTCTTCAACTTTGTTCTTCTATGCATTTTTATTTTCTATATCATACTTATAGAGGCTAATATAGTCTTGATAAACTTGCCAACTATGGTTTTGAACAAAAGTGCGAGTTTTATTTGTTTGATAGTATACCAGAATTTATTAGGGAAAGTTTCCTAGGAACAAGTATGGGTTACTTGCGTTTAGATTTTCTTGATTTTGTTATTTTGAGGTTTGACCTAGCCCCTTCATCTTTTTGTTGGTAATTCTTATTTTTCTAGTTTTACAAATAAAAGATGGAGATTCGATTGACAATCTAGTCAAGATGTCTTTGTTCCATAGTTATGTTTTGCATGCCAAATCTTTAATAGAAAATTAAAGCTATATTTCACACCGGATAGATTCCCAATACAACTAACATGGCCCAAATTTTCAATAGAAGTTTCGCATCTTTGATTAAATATTTTAAAAGATAATAACTTACCAGATCCTTTTAGAATAGGGACCATGTTACGCGCAGCACCTCTGACAACTAGACGGAAATCCCTCTTAAGGCCAACATATTTGGCATATTCCTACACAATCCATAAAGGGACAAAATAAGTATCCGCGACTCTTTTAATAGCATATAAGATAAATGCACTACAAACTCTAATACAATATCAATTGTTGGGATCTTATTCAGAAGTAAAAATATAATGGTTGGATATAGCAGAAGCAAGTGGTCGTTTCATCTATGCTTTGGATAAACTAACAAGATTTCAAGAAAACGGAAATGAAAGAAGAAATTGTTAAAACTTTGCCTCCACTATGATGGGTTGACATGTTTACCTCATTAACAGGGGCCTCATTGTCCCGAAAAACAGCATCATGGCTATCAATTTCTTTCCCGAATGTAGTCTTCAGAAGGTCCCCAGAATTCCCAACAACAGCACAAGTTGGGAACTGCCGTGGGTGAAATGGGGGCTTTGCAGGTAATAACACATTGAGGTTCTCTTCACAAAGAGTCTTGTTGGTGCACTTCTTTGCCCCCCTACAAGAAGATTAGCACACATACACTAACTGATAACACATGCAACCCAATAAACAAAATTGAAATAAAGTTTCAAGATCCATACAACTGTGCTATCCTTTGTGGAGCGTAATCCATCCAACCACCAGGTCGAGAATCAAGATACTCTCTGGTCAACACAGTTGTCATGTTCCGATACTGCAACATCTCAACACATCAGCCCAAGTAAATACTCATTCTGAAACTTCAAATTAAACAGGAACAAAAGGAGTGTCACCGACAATGCACCTGTTCCCACAACAGGATTGCCTCACACACATCATATTTGTACTCCAACGGCTCAAAGTGCTTAAACTGTGCGTTGTACTGCAATAAATTAAACATTGGAAAAAAAAAAAAGAAACTCAACCGTTTAACCATTAACGAAGCATTAAATAAAATAAGAGTTCTCAGAACTCAGAATTGAGGAGACAGAAAGACGTACCCAAGAGCTGTTGGTACCTTCAGGGTATTTAAGGATCAAATTACAATGGTCAATAATATGAGCAGTGAGTCCTAGCCCCCTCTTATCCTGTTTCAATTTCCAAAGTCAGCACATATCTTAACAGAACTATATTATATCTTAGATTCAGATGCTTATATGTTTTATTATGTGCTTCTTCTATCAGAATTGGGAGTGAGTGTAGCCAGAATTACACATCAATAATATTAAGAAATGATAAGATGAATAAATAACCACATCAGTATTATTCATCAAAGAGAAATGTTTCAGATCGAACAGTTACCACACATTGCTGAACACTGGACTGAAAGTTAGACAAGACGCGGATAATTTCGGATTTGCGAGCCGAAGAAAGGGATCCTGAACATGCGAATTTAAATGGAAATTAAGAAAACGGAATTAGAATTATTGATATTACAAGTGTGGCGTGATTAGAGTGAAAATACCTGCGAAGAGAGAGGATTGGATGTAGAAGAGAAGGACTGAGAACAATGCAGCCGCGCACACCAGATAAAGAACGGTGGGTCGCCGGTTAAGGGCTGAAACCTGCTTGTGCTGCCTCATTGGTGTTTGCAGGCTCAGAGAGAAAGAGACTGAACAATGTCATCTACAATGGAACGAAAACGTGGCAGAGAATGAACACCTTCAGCTGTCCGAAAAACGAATTGGAAACCCAAAGGGAAGCGCGTTTAGAGGGGAGAATCGCGTTTTGATATGGTGTCAAATCAGACCGGGGGATTACTAATTTATATATATATATATATATATATATATATATATATATAT
>NC_028356.1:29268260-29270184 GCF_000741045.1 Vigna radiata var. radiata
CTATGTATATTAGCACTCTCAACGAACGCTTGACAGAGGAGCAACGGGAAGTCATCTCCAAGACTCCATTTGTTTGGTTTTTAGAGTTGAGTGGTAAACTCATATTGAATACTAAACTTTTGCGTGAGTTAACCAAGACATGGGTGGATTCGACCAACTCTTTTATTATTGCANACAAGCATTTCAATATCAATGAAAATGATTTTTGTTCAGGAATAGGATTGAGTTTAGATGGTGATAGTATAAACTTAAAGCATTCTTCAGTGAGTAATAGTAAATGTGTGAAATATTTAGGTCAGGACATTACCCATTTCAAATTCATTTTCAAATTTTTGTTGAAAAAACATAAAAAACCCATCCTTGTGAGGTTTTTTGTAGCTTGTACATCTTGTTGGGGATATGTGAGATTTTATTCCCAAATCGTAGTGGACGAGTTCTTCCTGTATTGTTTGGAATTGTAGATGACTTGAGTGATCTGAGTAAATACTGTTGGGGTGGTTTAGTTTATCGTTATTTGTTAGACAATTTGAGTAAAGCTTCAGATTCTGTGAAGAAAGGCAAAGCTACAAGCAATGTTTATGTTGATGGCTGTGTTTACATGTTGCAGGTACTAATTTCACAACTAAAGTTTGGAATATTTGTTATTTAATTACGAGTAATATATAACAATTACTTATTTATTAGGTTTGGTTTTGTAAGCATTTCATGGCTCCTGAAGGTGCAATAGCGAAAGTTCCAAGGATCTTGCACTGGATGAATAGGACTGTTGGAGACAACATTGTGAAACGTGTGTTTGAGATGGGTTTGGTATGTGTTTGATTTTGTTTTTTATTTTGAATGTTAATTTAAATTCACAGTAGTTATATAACATTTTATATGTTCTTAAATTTCAGGTTCATGTTGTAGATTAAATTGGTGGTGTAAAGAAGGATGACAAGGATGTCATAGAAAAAGTAGCACCACGAAAAAACTATGAAGAGCAACACAGAAAGAAATTGCTTAAAAAAAACGCAGGGAGAGTTTGATGTGCACTACAGAGGATCAGCAGTGTTTAATTGAAAAACTTAAAAGGGAGGTGAATGACTTAGAGGAAGAGTTCGAGATAGAGAAGGCAAAAAGAACACCTAAAAGGTCAACTGCAAATGACGGTGTTCAAAGTGGTGGATGTCCACAAGCATTTAGTGACAATGCATTCGTTTCACCTGTTGGTTTGTCGGGCGAGGAAGCGAGTGGAATGAGGAACAATGAAGAAGGTGCAATGTCGCCAAATGCACCGGGTGGAATGCCTGACAACCAATCACAGCTGAGGACTTATGTTAGGATTGGTTCAAGAAGGCGAGTTAAGAGCCAAGCACTTAGGACACCATACACAGGAAATGTACTAGTTAGAAAGAGAAATGATTAAGTATTGTGTTAGGCTGGAAGATAAATATTATGTATTTAAACCTACTATTTGGTTCAAAATGTATAACATTCATTTATCTTATTGCAAATCAAAAGTTTGTTTTATTTAAGGGCTTTATAATTCGATTTCCAAGTGATAATGTATGTGGAAAAAAATGAATAAATGGTTGTGAAGTGGTAATGTATGTTGAAAGAAATGAATGAATTAGAAATAAATTAATGAGTTCAATACTGTGTTTTTGACAAAATCCAATGAAGTGAAGTGAAGTTCCTATGNGTTTGCTGTGAAAGTGTGTTTTGTAAACGATTACAGGACCCTGTAATCGATTACACGAATGTGAACAGGGATTTGGACATCCTATTCAACTGAAGGAGCCATCAGTTTCAACGTGGGGGACCAATGTGTGCTTTTATGGAAATCCATTATTGAAATTGTGTTTTTTGGTTCCAGAGTGAGGAGATGGTTGAACCTGATGTTGTGGGTCCCCCATCATGGTGGGAGGGACCACCCATGTTGACA
>NC_028356.1:29270968-29279619 GCF_000741045.1 Vigna radiata var. radiata
TGTAAACGATTACAGGACCCTGTAATCGATTACACGAATGTGAACAAGGATTTGGACATCCTATTCAACTGAAGGAGCCACCAGTTTCAACATGGGGGACCACAGTGGACCACAGATTTATAACAGTGTTCATTGACTGATTATTTGTTCCTTCATTTGTAGTTAGTTGTATATATATTAAAAATAATACGCGAAACATTCATTACTTCCTTTGTAGTTGGTTGTATGGCTGTTAAATATAATACGCGTAAGATTAATTAGTTCCTTCATTTGTACTTGTTCGTATATACGTGAAATATAACACTCAAACATTCAAACAACATTTATAAGTAAACTTTGAAATTGCGATACTGAAATTAAGTAATCAAAACAGTACAATATTCAACTACAAATTCCAAATAGAAGAAAATACATATAAAGACCAAATTCAAACTACGAAGTGAAATGATAAAATGGTGTGGGAGGTTGCTACATTAGGTTCTGAATGTTTCCAACTCGTGCATCTCGGTTCTTAATATTATGAAGTCTTGCTTCTAGGGTGTCCAATCTTGTACCAATGTACGTCTTCAGTTGGTCAATGTGTTGTATGACATCATCAAGTGTTGTAGAAGAACTTGGTTGATCATTATGTTGCACTTGTCTGCGTTCACTCTGTTGGTTGTCTGCGTCGTCTTTGTGTACCCACATTCCATCCACATTTTCCACATAACCAAAGGATGCTATTTTGTCACATCCCACCTTTTGTTTGTCCATTATATCTGTAATAGGATCAAAACTGATGGGGACATTAAAGTGTTCCAACAACATAGTTACCAAATGAGGATAAGGCAGCCTTTCATTGTCAGATAAAGCCCTTTTCATCCTATTGCGGACAGCATGTCCCCAGTTAATCTGCTTTGAATTCAAAAGGGCTCATAACAACAAAATATCATCATTCGATGCCTGACCAATATTTGAGTAACGTGGAATTAATATTCTGGTTAGGTTATAATGTAGTATCCTTGGCTGCACCTTCAATCCCCCTACAGTTATTCAACTACTCAAGTCTGCTTTTTCATTACAAACAAGTTGTCTTGCAGTTATGGGATTGTACTCTTCTTTCTAGTCATCAACAAGTCGTCGTTCGTAACAAACTCTGGTACATGGGAGGGAGGTGAGTTGTTGAAAAAAAGTAGGCCTCACTCTAATTTTAACCCCTTTTACTTCGCTTCGAATAACTCCCATTTCAGAAATTTCCATGTTGGTGTAAAAAACTTTAACTAATTGGGGGTAGAATGGTTTTCTCAAAGAAACAAATTCGCTAAGTCCTGCGTCTCGCAAAATGTCATAGAAATCAAAATTGCTTACCTCAAAGTAGTCCTCATCCAGGTATTTGCTTTCCAAGATGTGTCGATTGAGAAAATGCAAACTAAATTTCTCATACTGTGATGGCGAAGAGAACAATTCGTGTCCTGGTGGTGGAGGGGATGTTGTTCGAGATGGGGGTGGGGTAGGCGTTGGACTTCGACGGCGACGTTGAAGACGTGAAGAAGCTCCCCTCTGTTTCTTCCTTGCACGCTCAGCCATGGCCCTAGGGTGACACTGCTGCCAATGGACAACCAGACGTTGACGAAGGAGGTTACTTTAAAACCTGGAGGAGTGGGCAGTTAAACCTNAAGTGGGGAACNTGGNCAGTTAAACCCAAGTGTTGGTATTTAAAGGAACCCACCATAGTAAATAATCGATTACACAAATGTGGTAATCGATTACAATGCCTATTTCCAGCATATCAAGTGCATTTAAACAATCATGCACTGCCTAACATGTATCACAACCTAAGAATTTTTTAGTTAACCTTACTTTCACATCTTTTTAATAGTGGTAATGAAATATTTCTGCAACAAAAACTTATTCTTTTGATTAAAGTTAGATTCACATAGACATTGCACAACAAAAAAAAAACATTATATTCATAGGTAAATAATATCAAGTTATTATATACATCACAGTATGTTATTATCAAAATTGTTATGCACAGCGGATAACAAAGACATAAATCCAGGTGGCGCCACTGCGGATTGGTCTGAAACTTGGTAAGTTTGGAATGCAAATTGAATGACCTCAGCACTTTGTATAACATCAAGTGTTGTAGTTTCCTAAATAAGCAAAATCTCAATTAGAACACAGATAAGAATTAAGTGAAGTATATGCAAATAGCACACAATATAATTACTAAAAGAGTCTTCTACCAATGATGTTGATGACTTTTTTGCTGAACATGGTTTTGTTTTTCTTGTTCTTTTCTCAATGGTTGACTTCAACCTATTTGTGCGTGGTTGCCCTTTTCGCTTCACTGCTAATGGACTGCGCACAAGTACATCATCATTTCCCCGTTCAGTGTCAGATGTTGGAGTGTTTACAAGATTTTCATATATGAGTTCATCACCATCAGTAACGATTTTAGTAGTCATGGATGAACTGTAGCCATATTTATTACCAAGTACATCAAGATCTTTTTCTAAGTGATTAGAAACATGTTCAGACTCACAAGCGACCTCCGCTATTGCAAAAAAAAATTTACACAAAAGCTGGTATCTTTGCATCGTCGGTTGAAGCTCAGAGGTATTATAGGCTGCTCTAATCAGTGTGTGCCTTCTACGAATATTTTTACTCCAACACCGAAGGACGTATTTGGATGGCACATTGCAAACATCTTCTTGCCCAAATACTAAAACTGAATGCCGACAAATAATGCCTCTAAATTCAAATAACTGACAAGAACAACTGCTATTGTGAATAAGTGGATCAAATTCAACTGTATAAAATTTATCTGCACATTTACCCTCGAACATCCGCTCCTCTTTTATTGTGTAAGCATTCATAAGACTATCCTTTACAGTGTTTTTGATAAAGCAATTCATCCGACATCGAAATTTTGTTTGGACTTCCTCAAACTTTTCATGTGTATACTCCAATTGAAATTGTCTTTCTATCGGTGACTGGGACCCACAACCAATCGTGGTGTTCAGGGAGGAGAAGTCAGCCTGTGTTTCTTTTTGTGCCTTAACTCTAAGTGCATTGTCAAATTGAACCACAAACTGATGTAGTGTGGTGCTTGAATTTATAAATCCATCAAAGAAGGCATTCATACCCTCACTTCTTTGTGTTGTTGACATACCTGCCCAAAATTCACTCCTTAAATAACATGGAACCCATTTCATTCTTTCCTCATAAAGATTACTTAACTAATCATTTCCCTCCAATGCATGCTTTGTAAGAAGTTCTTCCCATCCATTCTTAAAGTCCCTTGGTGACCCACAGTCATAGATAAGCGCATGTATATCCGCTTTAATGGTAACATAATTTTCGAAGCTTTGAAATTTTTCGGGCAACTTCTTCATTATGTGCCATAAACACCATCTGTGTCTTGTATTTGGAAAAACCTCTTAAATGGCGTTGGCCATTGCCCTGCATTGATCCGTTATAATGCCAACAGGGGCCTTATTTCCCATGCATCTCAACCAAGATTCAAACAACCACACAAAGGACGCAGTGTCTTCGGAAGAAAGCAATCCACATCCAAGTAAAATTGACTGACCATGATGGTTAACGCCTACAAATGGCGCAAAGGGCACGTCATACTTATTTGTCAAGTGATGAGTCGATATTTTATTGATTTCACTTAGCTTATTGTGCCGAATTTAATCAGGGAATTGTGTTTATTTGTTCGGTATTTTCCCGTTTTTCCTAATTATGCTTAATTTGATCAGAAATTCTAATTTTAATTAATTTGAATTTTCTGAGCTAATTATTTGCATTATTATTTTCAGGGAAAATTTTGGACAAACAATTTGGAGCATTGGGAAGGAGGAAAAATAAATTCAAGACTCTATTTTAGACATTTTAAAATTTAGTTATATTGTAATTTAATTGTTAAACTTTTTAGACAAATTGTTTGCATCTTGGGCCAATTTTGGAAAAATGTTGTTGGGCCCAATTTTATTAGACACTTGGCACCTAGGGTTTTGGGTGGACCCCACCCTAAATTTTTAGGACACTTGGCCTTGGTTTAAAGAACCAGCCGTCACATTAGGAAAGGGATTTCACTCTCTCGGTATTTTTGGAGGTGGAGCTACCGAGACACTCCATTCTACCAGGGGCTTGGAACGTGGTTTTCATGGAGCTTTTGATTGCAATTTTAGACTGTGGTTGAATGGACAATAAGTTGCTGCCGCCACTTGTTTTTAGTGCAAAGGGTTGGAACATATTTATTTAGATAACATTTTGTTTTCTTTGCACCATGCTTGTACGTTGATTTCAAGGTTGAATGAAGAAGAAAAATCCAACTTTTTTTATATTCTACAAGGGTTAGTACATTTCTTTCTTTTCTTTTCTTTTTAATTTTCATTGAATGATGAGTTGATTTGATGGAAAGATGAGCATTTAGTGCTGCAACGTACCATATTTCTTTTACTTTGGATGAATGAAAAGTGGATTAAGTGAGATTTTATGAAGATGAGACGGTGATGAGGAGAGAAGATGGTTATTTCCATTTTTTTTTTATTTAGCAAAGGTATTGTCCCATCATGGTAGGTAGGGTAGGTAGACTTGAGTTTTGAAAGGCAAAGATCATTGCTTTGGAAGAAGTTGTACGTGTTTGGTAGATGAATTTGATGGAATAGTTTCATTTAATTTCTTGAAGTGTGGCACGGTTTTTGAACCAAGTTTTTGGGAAACTTTGATTTTCAATTTTCTTTGGGAAGGGCCCGCTGGAACAAGGGAGCTTTTATTTTATTTTCATTTGCTTTCAAAGTGTGCACACGGTAATGGGAATGTCCAGAGGAGAAAGAATTCATTCATCTTGCTTTTAGAAGTTAAAAGGAAAACGTTACTTGTTTCTCTTGGGAATGCAATTGATTTTTACCAAGAAAAAGAAACCATTTTCTCTCTTTTGGAATATGTCATGGCAAGGGGATTTCTTTAAGCATTGTGCAATTTTAAATTTCTTTTGGGAGGTGCATATGTGTCACATGACATGGTAGAAATAGTTTATGTTTTCTTATTTCTTTTGACTTAGAATATTCTCATTATAAGTTAGAGTTGTTTTTCATTTCCTTAATTTGGTGTTGCCTTTTAATAGCTTTAATTATGTTTGAATATTTGTCTATTGCAGTGTTAGGTTTAGCATCTTCTTTTATTTTAATGTTTTCAATTATGTTTGGTTGCATTTAATTTCTAGTTTTAATTTAATTTAATTTTCTTCGCAAAAACACTTTCAACCCCCCCCACTTCATGTTAGACCTGATTCTGAACCACAGTTGGTCCTTGAGAGACGACCTAGGGGTCATTCCCTAGCTATACTGCATTTCTCATATGCAATCAAATTTGTATGGGCCGCGACACCCATAAAAGTAAGTGGTGTCGAAGGACACAACATCACCAAATTCTGCACATGCCGCTATACTTCTTGCATCTACCCAAAAAACACTACATATTTTATTCCCTTCATCCAATGCAATGTTGTAGAAGAAGTTGTTGTTCAATGCTTTCGTGGATGAAAAATGTTTTAGAAGGGCTTGACCATCACCGTCCTTACATAAAGATCTCCTGTGTTGCACAATGTAGTTCCGTGCATCGCGTTCAACGAATTCCATATTCTCAAATCCGCCAACATTACTCACGATGCTAAGGAAACTCTTATTAATGCGAACCCCCGCGTCATCATTGACCTGCAACGTGTGTTTAGCTTGCATGCTCAATTTTCTATTCCCAGGAATCAACTTAGATGTATTAGGGCATAGGTCATGACTGTGATCTAACACGACGCTCTTTATAACCCAATGATTGTCCTTCTTTCCAATGGTAATGCTAGCTGGACATTGATTTGTTTGACTTGCATGTGTTTTCACCTCTGGTTTTATGGAAGATACATATTTTCCTTCTCTGGAACAAACTAATCGTAAATAGTACACATTACTGTCCTTATCCTTCTTTGATGATCTTGTCGTGACAGCAAAACCACATGTAATGGCGTAATTTGTGTAGAATTTCTTTGCATCTTCCATTGAATCAAAACACATATTAATCCTAGGTTCATTGTCCATAAACGTTTCATTAGGCTAATCACCATTTGCATAGCAGTGAGGCAGGTCGTTCACATGACTTGAACTTGTAGCCATCATACACAGGAGAAATAAGTCTGATCAACATGAAAACTATAACAAATTGGTTTACAAAATTCGAAAGTTGTTCAATCATATATCATTAAATTTTGTAACAAACACATTCAGAAAATAAAGGGACCCTATCATTAAAGAAGAAAGAATGAAATTAAGTCTCGTCTTAAATGAAACAAACACATTCATACCTACAAAGTGGGTTAAAGGAAGGTGTTATGGTCCTCACCAACCTACTGCAAAGCGTCTGTCCTTAAATGAGCTTACAGTAGACTTCACCAAACTCCACACCAGGGCAATAAACACTATGCCTTCAATGACATCCAAGGTAGGTGGTAGGTGGTTGAAGCACGTAATGTGGATACAGGAAACGTTTTGGAGGAAAGAAGTGTTTGTTGGAAGGACTTGAAGAAAAGTTTATAAACAATAAGAAAAGAAAAGGAAAATGTTTCTTGAGGATCCTTGCATTTATTTTTGACATGAAAAAGGTATTCTCTCTCCTTGCCCACAATAAATGCAGCTCACTTTCCCTTCCAAACATTTAATGCAATGTCAATCAAGCAAGTAATTAGACTTCTTCTTTCATTAATATGTGACATAAAGTGAGTGGCACGCTGACCAAGTTATGAACCATCATTAAATCCAACATGAAAGTAGAAAAAGCCTTAATATAACATTTTTTAATAAAAGTTTATGGCTGCAGATCTCTTTATATATCTTCGTCATACCCTAACTGTTATTGCGTGTAACACCTCATTCTAGTTGTAAGTTAACTTATTCATTATTTGAAATTGTAATTTTTGTTTATTTACATGATACTTGGTTTGTATTGTTGTACTGTCCTTAACCTCCCTTCGGACTCACATGCAGCTTATCAAAGGAGTATCATGATGCTTGGGAAGACCTTGTCTATGATGATGACGTCCTGGAATCATTTCTCAAAAAATGTGATTCTTCTTCTTCTCTTATACCTGGTCCTGCGGGTAATGTTCAAGTGGCCATGCTGAATAGGATAAACACTGAAGGGGAAAAATCCACACAAGAATTTGCTAATGATGTTGCCAAGGCAACATATGAAAGAGATTTTACCTCCAATGCATGGAAGTAGGCTGAAATGTTCATTGAACACCATGGTACATTATGTGTGTTCGATTTATGTGTTCAAATAATACAAGTGAAATATGAACTTTACAAATATAATTGCTTATTAAGATTATGTGTTTTATTGCAGGTCTAGTTAGTGAGGGGAAAATGGAGAACATCAATGCACTAAAAGAAGCCAAAGGAATGGACATACTTCCGGTTGTTGCTTGCTTAATAAAGGAATGCAAGTCGAATAGTCTGGGAGACATGCAGTTGACTGTAAAGGTATTGTTTCTTACAATGAATAAATTTTTTTTAAAAAAAGTAACTAATCATTAATTCAATGTGAGCAGGATCCATCAGGTACAATGAAGGCTTCAGTGCACGATAAAGTTGTTCAAGATCCTGAATTTGGAGATAACATTCGAGTTGGATCCGTCATGATACTGAACCTTGTAAACCAATGATGCAGTGCTTCATTTTAAAATTAAGATTTAAGTACCTATCCTGTGCTTTGTTATATTAATCATGTATTTAACTATTATTTAATTTTCTCTTTCTTCAAATAGGTTAAATCTTTCTGTGCATTTAGGCCGAACCACTACCTCAATATCGTTCACCGCAACGTAGTCAAGGTTTTTCCCCCTGAAATTAGTCCTCCATCAGCTGAACTGGTCAAGGAAACTCCAAAACTTGTCATTCGACTTCCGATGTGGGCAGAAAATAATGTCAATGTTGATGCCATCCTCCGTAAATTTGTTCGACCAACTGACCAACCATCAACATCATCCAATCAACCACCAACTGACCAACCATCAACATCAGCCAATCAAGCAGAATAGTTAAAATTACATATGCTTTCAATTCTCTTTTCTTATGCAGGTTAAAATATGTCTTTATTGGATTACCGTAATAGTATGTTATGACCTCTAAAACTCCTGGTTGGACGACTGTAATTTTATTACAGTTGAGTACTCCAATGTTGTTATTGTGAATGTTTATAACTTTTGAGCATGTCATGTAATGAACTAGGTGTAATTCTATGGAGCTTAATGAAATCATTTGTAGTTATCTTCTCAAGTAAATAACACCTTAAATCCACTATGGTCCCTCTCGTCAACCTGGTGGTTCCTTACGTCCAAAACGATGTCCAAAACAAGAAACACACTCGTGTAAACGATTACAACATTGTAAACTTGTGGTCCCCCACATTACCACAGGTGGTCCCTCCAGTGCAACAGGGTGTCCAAAATGGACAAAAGATTCGTGTAATCGTTTACGAGCCTCTTATAAACGATTACAATAGTGGTTTTTGCTGCAGAATACCCTGAACTTGTACAACCTTCATCTCATGACCCAGGGTGGACCCCCTGTACATCATGGGATTTCCCAACCATGACATCCAACCCTAGA
>NC_028356.1:29288205-29305504 GCF_000741045.1 Vigna radiata var. radiata
GGCCTACGAAGTCAAAATAAGAATTAGACGTTAGCAATACATTATTACATGGAACTCAATAACAATATTCAAATGGGCTCACACATACCACAGCAATGTCAATCCTTCTGCCGTCTCTTATGCCCTTCGCCATAGAATCAATAATATATATTTCCAATGTGCTAAGTTTTACAACATAGCACCATCAATGAACAATATGGCAAAAAGGAAGAAACAGCTACAAACCAACAAAAACAAAGTGAACACATCAACAATTGCTATATGTCACACACCACCACATATAAAGTAAAAAAATAAACCTCACTTACAAAGTCAGCTGTTGGAATGTCTACAAGGCTAAAGTGTCCCGCACACAAACAGCTGCTGTAATTATGATCAGTAAACACATGACGGTTTTTGCCATTTTCTTATAATCATTGATTACAAGGTCCTGCGAATACGATGAAATACATCAATCCTAAATGACTAACACATACAAAGTCAAAAGGAACTTAAATGAACACATTCAAACCGAATAGGTTACCGCATATAAGGAACTAAAAATGATCCTCTTCACAACCCCCGTCCTCCTTTTCTCAAAGTGCATAAATATTGTGGTTGCAAATAGCACCAACTACACATTCAAAATTCATCATTGATTCCAAATTATAATCACAATATAAATCAACTAAGGACATAAAACACTTACCATGTTATCAACGTATTTGTAAGGAGCTAAGGTATGAATAGATGTGCTCAATGTCTGCCCAATTATTTCACATACGAACCTGATTAAAAACAAATGTACTTTTGAGTAAAAAACTATTCCCAAAACAATACATTATACAAAATTATCATTACTTACCTCTACGGTCTATCCCTTACGCCAACGGCGATGTACAGTTGGTCAGCATTGACGTTAGGCCTTGGATCACCAGCAACTGCACGTAGAGGTACAATTGCCATTGGTTGCGGTGCCTCTGGTTCTTCATATTCAACAATTTCAACAATGTTTTGAACTTGTTGTTCAACTTCAGCCATAGGTTCTTCATTGAAGGCTTCTTCATTGAAGGCTTCTTCATTGAAGGCTTCTTCATTGAAGGCTTCTTCATTGACGGCTTCTTCATTGAAGGCTTCTTCATTGAACGATTCTTCATTGAACGCTTCTTCATTAACTCCACCTAAAGGTTCTTCATTACCTCCACCTAAAGGTTCTTCATCAACTCCTCCAACACCTTCTTCATTCACAATTGGAATTTCACGAATTTTAAATACCTTATTCTTAAAAACAACTAGCCTTGAAGTCAACACCATCATTTCTTCATTATTCTTCTTCAATATCTCCTCAAGGTTTACTTCAAAGGTTCCATCATCGGAGCTATCATCATCACCTTCCTCAACTCTACACCGTTTTGTCAATTGCGCTACACTTATCCCTCCATCAAAAAGCTGAAAAGCAACTTTGATGTCGGGCATGTCATGCACACGCTCGCCAACATACCACTTCAACTTAAACTACAAGACATGCAAACAAATTAAACAGTACATTCAAATCATCAATATTTATACAAAACTTACATCAAATACTTACTTCTCTAGTCCGAAAAATATTATCAATATTTTCATATGACCGTGCCTTATAGTGGAACCAACGCAACATACGAGGGAAATCCCTATGAATTCAATTACCATCCAAGGAAAATCTCTCCACCGCCCAAGCCTACAATAGGATGAAATTTTTCAGTAACACATATATCAAAATGTAGAAAATTCATAGAATTCACTTCAACAACTACAACGAATTTCACCTGCAATACCGCAACATTGCCACTTAGACTCAGTGAACTACGGGTTCGTCCAGCCATTATTTTTTTCATGCCTTTATTCGAACTATCAACAAGGTGTTTATGTACACCGGTAGCCCAATCATATAAACAGAGACTATCTAGGTCATCTAAGACTTTTGATGGCATGTTAGCAACTATCTTAGACTTCCTAGGAAAGAAAAAGACAACCAAACAAACAAATATATACAACCTACAAACAACGTCAATGTCTGTGTTTTTGTCTAAAACAATCACATTAAACACGTCAACCAAGTCTTTCAAAGATGTGCTTTTTTTGTTAAACATTTGTCCAACCAAACCTTCTATACATTCATCAAACGGTATTTCTAAACCCCCTATACCTAAACNTGTGGTCATGAAAACATCTAAAANTGTAAATGGAACCAATTGATGACTCAACCTAAAGCTAACATCATGCCCGACCCACCTACATACCATAACCTTCAATAACTCGCAGTTTACGTCCACATCCTCACGTAGGTACACACACCACCTAAATGGTGTCATAGCAATTCGTTGAACATGGTCTTTTCTCAGCAAACGATTCATTTCAATGATATATGATGAATCCATAGAAGTACGGACCCTTCACTACAAAAAATAACGAAACCATTGTTATTATTAACAAAACAAAATTGCAACTAACTAAATAAAAGACCAAAACTTGAACTTACCTTTGGGATTCCGGAAGCCATTGCAACTGAACACAAATGAAAACATGTAAGAGGCCAAATATCAATACTTGCTTAGGGTTAAAAAAAAATAAATTAAACCCTAAGTTAAGTGGAAGACAAAAATGAGACAATGCAAGCCGAAATGATACAGAAATAGAAACCACAAAATGTGAGACCGAGTCGAAATGACGAAACTCACAAGAAACCCAAGCCGAAACCCAACACGCCCAAAAAGGGGATACCAGAACTACACCTTATCTTGCGAAAGACTCCCTTTTTTCGGTTCGGATAACACCAACACAGCAATGGAGATAGCAAAGGATGATGAAGGTGCGGGAATGGAAACAAAAAGAAAGTGAAAGAGAACGTTCAAAAGCAAAGTGAAAGACACCAAAATGAAACCGCCAAATGAAAACTCATATTCCATATATCTCATAATTCCTATTCTACCCTCCTCAATATATTAAAAAACCATTTTCCAATTAAAACATAAAACCCAATAGAAATTTGACACCTGAACGGTGTCAAATTTGTATATGGGTGTTAAACAAACATTTTCCTATATTTATATATATACTGTTGGCAAATAAACTAGTTTATTTTTGAATGTAGCATTAGGAATGGTAGAAAGTCCCATAATATTTCTTTTGTTAGTTTTGTGATTTGTTTCGTAAGATTTACTACTAGAAAAATTTGAAGGTTAAGTAAGAATTATTTTACTATTAAATTATCACATTTAGGAATTAAATAATATTAATATACTTTTACATGTGAGAGATTAAATCGTAAAATTATTATTATTATTATTGTAAGAAGTTTTGTAAGAATATTGTATCATTTTATAAATATTTGACTAAAATCAATTTGTGACAATGAGAATAATTTTATCATTTTACAAATTTTATAAATTTATTATATCAATCAATCGTTCACAATTTCTTTTGTTAAATATGTTTTTTCGTTTTCAATTTATTATAAAAAATTATATTTTGTTCCTAAATTATATTATAAATATTTAATTAGTGTAAAATATGAAAGTTATATAAATCAGCTTTCTCAGGCTGAATAAGTGAAGAAACAGAACGCTGTTGGAAAGTTATGTCAGCATAATATGTACTTAAAGATTTTCCATACCCTTTTCCTTTAAAACCAATAATTGCCATAAAATATTAAGAATTAAGAATAAAAATAATAATTTATAATTTTAAAGGATGAAAAACATTTTTGCCTAAAACTAAACTTAACACTAAAATAATATAATATTAAGACATTAACATAATAATACTGATAAAATTGTGCTTTAATTTATGTAAAAGTCTTTGAAGTGACGTTTTAGAACATCAAGAAATATTTGTACAAACCGATTCTGGATCAACTTTTAAGAATTTATATCAGCTTTTGACCATGAAAAATACCAGTTCTTTTTCTAATAGCTAACAGGGTCACCAAACTGATCCAATTCAGTTTTGAAAAAAATTATAGCAACCAATCAAAAACTCAAATTTGAAAAGCAAAAATTATAACAGAATAAATTCAAGGAAAAAATCATATAACTTCTAAGGATTAGACCTGCCAGAGTTTAGTGAGTACAACTTAAAGGCAATTCAATACTGTTTTTTGTATTTTCTCAGTGCACTATCGATTCTAAGCTAACAATCATGAACCTCGTCTTACTTGAGTTGGCAAGCGTGTAACATGACATCCTTTTCATCTCCCCAACGCTTGGACAATGCTTCAACTATTTTTTACACAAAGTTTTGGCAAAAAGGCAATAAATAAAAAGGAAATTGAAATAAAGATTTATGAATCATCTCTTTTGGCTGCATGTTTGCAGGGAATCTGTTGGTTTTGATTCTTTAGCTCATCTCCAGCGACCAAAAAATATGCAGTGTGCCTGAAAAATAATACGTTAGCAAGGATAATCATTTGTCAGGAAGTGGGACTTTGGTTCAGAACATAAACCTGAAAAAGTTCATCATTTTGGTCTTTGAGTCACCATCTATATCTGGAGTACTGTCTAATGCTTGTTGCATGTGATGTAACCATCTCTCTGCAGCTTGATGCGTTACAGGAAATGGGCGATGTCGACCAATTAGAGCGGGATGTCCTGCCAAATATCAAGAGAAACCAAGGTTCAATTTTCAGACTGCAGAGTTGCTAGGTAAGTCGAAGAATCCATTTCACTCTTCCCCAAGATTAGTGCAGAAAGTATATAGCCTTATATATGAATTGACCTTATTTTTAGTGACGATAGACTTTTAACACACCTTCTCATGACAACACATATACATTTCTAACATAAAATTAATTATTAATACGATAGTGATCCAACAACAAGTAGAATAATAGACCTAATAAACAACAAATTCTACTTAAACTCTAACTCATGACTTTGATATTATGATAAGAAATGAATTTTAAGTCTAACTCAACTTTACAACGTGAATAAAGTGAAATTTGTGTCCACTTATATATTGTGTATTAGTCATTTCTCTAGTCAATGTGAGACTTCCAACTTAATCAATTATAAATTCCAAAAGTCTTTCAGTGGAAAACACAAGATTTAGCCACGCCACTTAGATAGTTAGGCTAAGAACATGGATAGGATAGATGGATTAAAATGAAAATGGACATGACATAGAAACTTATTTCAACAATCTCACCTCAGTTCACTTAACAAGATGGCTAAAACTCATCTAGATTAGCTTCATTCCTGATTGATTTGGTTTCCTGTCCTGGTCTTCGAAAACATGTATTGTTGGAAAGAACGAGACATACAACAAAACAACACCATGATTGGTTGGATGACGATCCAATACAGAAGTTACATTAAAACTATATGCGTTTTTCTCTCACTAATGGGATCATATCAAGCTGTTGAACATAAAAAATATCCAATTACATTCCTAAATACCAGTTAGGAAATTAGTTGCTAGGATTTAAGCGGAGAGTCCAACAAAAAAGGTTAGTCTATTATATTAGGTAGGAGAACCTCAACAAAAGATTTAATTATGACATCAAATAACCCTTCGCCTCCAATTGGGTAGGTTCTCTGATCGCTCCCCATCTCTCTCGCCCTCTGCATCATCGCGTCGGTCCCTCCGATTGCCGTTGACAGAACCCTGGCTTCTATCGGAGTTCTCATCGGCGTGTTTGGTGTGCGCACCCATCATCTGCATCAGTTCTTGGATGTCTTTGCGCATCGCAATAGATTCTTGACAATTCGCCGTTGATTCCGCCTTCAACCCGTCTACGGCCATCTCAATGTGCTCCAATCGTCCCTCGACTACGCTCATTCTTCCTTCCATCGTTTTCGTTCTCACCCATACAGTAATTCGGCAGCTTCTTGATCCCTTCTTGATCTAGTAGTCCTCTCCTAAGGAGATCCAGCAGGTCGGACCACTTTGTTAGGAACCTGGCTAAGAATCCTAACTATCTTCCTCTCTCACACACTTCAATAATCGCAAACAAGAATTTGGGTAAAGAATTTTATTGTATTCACATCAAAGAATCAAGAATACAAAGAGAAAACAGGAGCTTAACCTCCTTCACCAGGTATAGGACCGGTCTACACACACAAGATACTAATTGTCTACCGAAAACAATAAAAGAGCTCGTCTTATATAGACACCTGTCCCGCCCCCCTTAACCGCTCAACAATTTAGTATTCTTCCTTATTTTTCTATTCTTTTTCTCTTTTCTTATACTCTTTAATTCCTAACATCTTGCTAGATAATCAAACCTAACATTGTAGACGTGCACGGAGATTCTTCCTTGTTGCAAGGTTATGAACTCTGCATCCCTTTCAAATTTATCGTTTTTGAGACAATAATTCTCCAAGAACCTCTCTTTGAGATTTTCCTAATTTGCATTCTCTCTTTGAGCTTCCATCATTTGTTGTTTGCCAACCCACCAGTACTCAACTTCTTCATTCAAAAGGTAGCATGTGAACCCCAACTTCCTTTCTTCAAGACAAGAGATGGCCCTAAAGATCTTCTCTATCTCTTAGATCCAGGAATCAACCTTGTTTGGAGTATCCTTCCTAGTAAACTTAGCGGGACTGTGTCTCATATACTCGCCTAAGTTAGGCTGATCTTGGGGTCCAGCAGTTGCTTGCTGCTGGATAACATTAGCCATTATTTTGGGATTTTCCATCTCTAGTAGAGAAAGCCAAAACTGTAGAGCAACTGGAGTTGGATCCAAGTTGTGTGGTTATAACAGAAGAGGGAGGGTCTTCTAAAGGGAAATCACAGAAGAATCCATATGACAAGTCGCAGTAGACTAATGAAGGAGGTCTAAAGTGTTACGAGTGTGGAGACCCGTACTTCAAGAGAGATTGTTCTCAATTAATCTTGATGACATGATGTGAAAGTGAGGAAACAATTTAATGGTTGTAGCGTATTGGGAGGCCCTTCATGAAGAATACAAGATCCCCTTGGAACAGGTGTTAGAGAAATTATAATTCAAAAGAGCTCGGAGAAGAAGGATAAAATGAGAATCTCATTAAGCATTCCCTACTTTATGTTCTCCCTTGCGCATAATAACCACGTAACCCATCCTCCATTTGGGCTTCAACCATTTCCTCATGGATCAAATTATAGTATATGAATAGATGCAAAACTGAAGTTACATACAAACTAATTTCAAGGAGTACTTAAAGTCTACTTCTAAGATAGTAAGAGAATCTAGTTTAACAAAAATTGTTAACCTTATAACGTTCTATCGGAACACCATCAAATATTCTAAGAGAGACCATCTTCAGTAAAGGGAAATAATGAGTTAACAATTTTTTCAAAGTCTACTGAAAACTGTTCTACCAGCTGGCTACATGAGTCAGTAGATTTCAAATAATCAAATCAAATGCATTTTTTTCCAAGTAACGTACGAACCAAACTCGATAATTCAGTTCATTTTACAAGAATAATAATAATTCAACATTGCAGGTACAAATATAACTGAAGTTATATTGGAATCAGCAGCAAATGATAGGTTCCTAGAAAGCAAAAGAATACCTCTTCTTTGGGAAAAGAGAGGAGGTCCACCCATTCGTTGCACGAAGAACTCGTATTGGTTTTGAATAGCGTCTTCTTTCTTAGAATTAGCGAATATTGAACGAAACCACTCTTCCTCATCGGCGTATACCCTGTCCCAAGTCAAAACCCGACAAAAAATACATCATTCAAAAACTGAATAAAACACGGTTTGTTAAAAAGTGAACATTCTCACAATGAGACACATATCTTGAGCCTAAAACTAGATATTAATAGATAAATAGATTGTAAGATAAGAAATAAAACCAACAAACAATAAATCTTAGTAAGATATACACTACTTGATAGATACTAACCTAATTGAACTTTAAAAACCTAATTCAAGTCAGGTATACTCTAAAATAGCCTTATCTGTTACATTGAACATGATTAATTGAAGAAAAGGAAGCACCTGTTGTAGAAATTGGTGGAGAGGTTAATGAAGGTTTGAAGGCCGAGCTTGTTAAAGAGGTTGGTGTCATCGATGGAAAAAGCGTCGTCTATGGCAACCCCACTCCATTCGGAAGCCTTTTCTTGCAGACTCTGCATTTTTTTCGATTCCCGTGAAAAACACGCGTAGGCACTGAAATATTTATAGTGAACTAGCGGGTAAATAATTATTTATGCCTTAAATATGTTTTCAGTATAAATATTTTCGAATGATTTGGGTTTTAATTTCTATCATTTAGTCTCTTAATTTTAGAAAATTCTGATTTTAATTTTTTTTATCAAATCTTTTACTTTTATTTATTATGAAAGAGTGTGAACAATCTAAATGTTATAACAAAACATATTTGGAACAGTAACTAAAGTTAAAAGAATTTGATAAAAATAAAAAGATTAAAATCAAAGTTTTCTAAATTTAAAGGACCAAATTGTACTTTAATTTGAAAGACAGACTAAAACCAAAATTATCCAAAAGAACTAAAAACATATTTTACACATTATTTATTTATTTTGTTTATTTGTGTGTAGAAGAGAGAGGGGGCAACTTGGCACTTTTAAACTGGAGAAAGACAATACCGTGGGCTTTAGTTTGCTTTTTCTTTACCTCAAAATAAGGATGACTTTAAATCATTTTTTATTTGGAAAAAATATATAATTTTTAATTACATGTTGTCTAATTTATCATAATTAAAGATGTGATCAAAAAATTCTTGTAATATATGATTGGTGCACTTTTCCATATATTTTAAAAATGATTAGAACAATTTAATTCCACATGTTAGCAATCTGATATGGGATTTCATAATTCCAGTTTTATTTGGATAAGTAAGATTATCTCTCTATTATCCAACATTCTTTTATTTTTCAATGAAATAAATGAAATTTCAATATCCAAATAAAAATGGAGTTAAACCACCTCATAATAGTATGGGTTTATCTGGGTAACCTCTCTTCAATATATAATGAAACGTCATTTTCAATTAGGAATTGCCTAATTTTTTTATTGGTATTATTATTAAAATGCTTGGAAATTATTGGATGAACATAAAATATTATAACATTAATCTATCTTGGGATTGTTTAACTCATTTTATTTGGGTGAAATAAATACTTCTCTATGTTATCTGACATTTTTTTATTTTTAATATATAAGTGTAATAATGTCTATATACTTTAATGTCCCAATTTAGTAATATAAAACTACTAAAATGAACCTTACATTAATAAGGATAGAATAGAAGTACAGATTTTTATTTAGAATAAAATTCTTCACCTGAAGAATAAAAGTAAAACTTACACTATAAACTTTATTTCAGACCTCCCCGCTGAGTCAATTGAAAAAACTGTATCTCTAAGCTCACATCATCAAGGTGATCATCGTAAAAGAGAAACAGACACACAAACACAAAAGCAAGGATAAGTTAGATATAAAAAAAAAGTTATACATTAACATAATTTACAAGCACACTCAATTCATACATATGAGATAGATAACTTCAAACATCCTAAACATGTTATGACCTAGATTTGACTGTCCAGACTTAGAATGATTGCTAAGCCATGTGGGTTGTACACTCATGGTGGTCTCTACTGCTTTGTAAAGTCATTGCCAATAAGTTTCACCCTACCACACTCACGAGGTTAGTCTGTTCCGGGTCTTGGAGAATACTGGAAGCCTCTAAGACTAAGACCTCTTGTTACTCCTCACGACATGGATCAATCCTCTCTACGTGAGAATGAAACCCCATTGGAGTTTTAGGATAACCCCCAAGACTGAGCTCCTTACAATCATTCTAAATTTACTTGAGTCTCACCAAGAGATCTCACTTTGGAACTTACTTTCCCCACTTAGAAATCACATACCTTGACTTGGAAACATACTCATGACAATAATCAATCATATATTGTAAGACACACTCAAACATACTTCATAATGTACCCAACACTTCATTTAAATCAAATTAAGGCAAAGAAGAAAATAATGAACTAAAACCTGGACCATTCGCTCAGCGCACACTCTCGCATAGCGAATTCAGAGTTTTCTCGCACAGCGACCCATCTCGTTGTGCGAATAAACTCCCAGTGGTACCAGATCTTAAACTCGCGCTCAACAACATCACTGGCTAAGCGAAACCCACCAGACAGTGGACCAAACCACCCAAACACTCGCAGAGCGCACCCTGTCGCTATTCGAATAAATTTGGCAGTGATCCCAGACCACAACAAGCGCTCAGCACAATGCGAATCATCAAACAGAGAGACAACCCCACAATCATTCACACAACGAACCTTCTCATTGTGCGAATGCTCAGACAGAGAGCAATCTTGCCATGACTACTCGTTGTGCGAATCCATTCGCTCAACGAAACTGCATAATTTTGCAGCATGAATTCTACAGAATTATGCAACTTAAACCACTTTTACCAATTCTAACTATTTTTCCCAACTTTTGACCTTCCTAGATTGTGTTATATACCTAATTAGACTTAACTAACTATTCCAAAACCTTGCCACCCTCAATCCGAAGTGTTTATAGACAATTTCCTACTTCAAAACCTTGCCACCCTCAATCCCAAAATCCAATCTACAACTTTTGATACATTTTAGACCAATTTTAAGGCTCAAGAAAGTCACATTTGACTTACCAAAGCTGCTCCAACAGACCAATTGAGCATCTAACCTCTAACTCTCATTTTCACTACCCCACTTCCTAAAAAATGACTTAAAATAAGTATAGATCACTTCAATCTCAAACTAAACACCCTCATAACAGATTTCTAACATATCACACCGCCAATTACATATCAAACAACATTCAATCATGTTTAATTACGCAGATCATCAATTTGCACACTACCACATTCAAATTACACTTCACATACATCTTAAAACCAAATTTAGTTCAACCAACTCAATATTCACAAATTCATCATGCATACACTACCAAATTATAATTCAAATTAAATCTAGCTTCCCCTACCTCAATAAAGCTGACACAGTTCAAGAAAACCCCGACATTTGCTTCCACCGCAAGAAACCTTTAGAACAACCTACGAATCACCGATTGACAATTGAAGACAAACCTTAGAACCTAAATTAAGTTAAGAATTAAAGGAAGAAACCACTTGACACATGCAACCAGATTTCTTTGCATGATCAAGGATCAAAAAAATGGATGAAAATTTACTTGCTCTAAACAACAAACTGATCGGTTGAATTTGAAGGCATTGACGTCGTGGTCATCTAGGCACCTCTTGATTGTCAAATAGATTACTTGAGATCAAGAACTCTTAGAGGAAAGCATAGAACTCTAGAAAAATGGTTTTTAGAGATATAGTATGCTTTAAAATAATAAAACTTGTTTATAACAAAACTATTTATAATAAAATCGTTTAATATTAAAATAATCGAGTCTCACTATTTTAACAGCACTTCTAAAACACTATTTTCTAAGGTTTCACGTACACAATTTTTAAATTGTTAGTTGTTTTATAACTTTTCAAAGATAGTCATTATAAAAATAAAACTTATATTTGTCATTGAATGATGGTGAGAAAGCATCAAGTCAATTTAATTAAAATTTTGTAAAACGAGATTCAAAATATATGTTTGAGTGAGTTTCAATAATGTTCTATAAAACAATTATAAACTAAAATAAATATATTTTATCCGAAGTCTATTTCTCAAATTAAGGTGTCCATGGCATGCATGCAATCATTTTGAGTTGATATTAAAGCATAAAATTGTAGATACTTGAAATCAAAAATCAAATTACACCAAATAAATTAACAACTAGTCTAAAATTGTTCATTCATATATTTCTTGTCTTTTCAATCTTAAAATATACTATACAATTAACGACAGAAATGAAAATCTCATTTAATAAAATATATTAAATTATATTAAAATATTAAATTATTATTAAATTTTAAATAAAAAATAAAATTTAAAAAAAAAAATCACTCATCGGATATTGGTATCGGTTCGGATATCCAACTCCGATTAAGAAAAAAGTTTTTAAAACTTTGTTTTTATTTATAATTTAATAACTATTTAAATTAATTTAAAATTTTAATATTATTTAATATATTTTATATTTAAATAATTATTAATATATATTTTATATTATTATAATAGTAATATTAAAAAAATTAAAATAAAATAATAGTAATTAAGAAATCTAAAAATTTTGAAATTCAATTTCATTAATTTAATATTTTAATAAGATTTAATATATTTATATGTATTAAATCAGATTTTATATTATTACTTTTATTTTAATTTTAATTTTCTTAATATAACTATTATAATAATACAAATTATATTTTAATAATTATTAAAATATAAAAATATATTAAATGATATTAGATTTTTAAATTAAATTAAATAGTTATTAAATAATAAATAAGAAATAAAATTTTAAATTTTTTTATCAAAAGGATACAGAGTTAAAGGGGTACATGTTACTTTAATAAAAAAGAGAAAAAGTTAAAAAAATATTTAGTAAGGTTAAAAAAGAAATTTTAAAAAATGTTTGAGGTGCAGTGTTAAAATGTTTTCCTTACTCTATCATTATTATTTAGTAACTTTTATACATTACAACTAAATTTCACTTTGTCAAAATAAGGATGACTTTAAATAATTTTCTATTTAGAGAAAATATATCATTTTTAATTAGACGTTGTCTAATTTATCATAACTAAAACCCAAATGTAAATTTACACTATAAATGTTGAGAAAATTACATTCGAAACACAATCACATCTAAATAGTCTGCTGCAGTAGCTTCACTATAAAACCCATTAACCAGCAAGAGAGGCTAAGACAGAAGCTGCAATATGCAGAGATCCAGTGAAGACAATAACACCCTTCTCCTCTTCCCCTCTTCTGGTTAGAATCTTATTTGCAGTTCTCAAACAACTCTTTAAAGATGACTCGGTAGACAATATGGTCATACCATCACCCAAATTGCTCTCAGATTCATTTATTAATTCATCATATTCTGCCATTCCATCATGCAATATCTCAATGCCAAGCTCATCAGAAGCTTTAATCCAAGAATCTTTCAATAAAGATGCTGGTGTTGTTCTAGTTACACCTCCAGCAATAGCAGCTTCTGTCAAAAGGACAGTCTCCACATGCCCACCTAAACAAATACCATAGCATATTTAGATCTGTAGTCTCGCACTAGCTATTGCAGGCTTTAAACACATGTACCATTTGTTTAATTTAGCACTTGTGAAGCAAAGGCTACAATTGAAGAGAAAATACAGGAATAAAATCACAAATTGGAGAAGCAATAAAGTGAATTTTATGCATTTCATGAATTTTTACCTGCATGCAAGTAATTCATCACAATCTTGATTTAATATATGAAACTCTTATTTTAGAAGAATTAAAAACATTCAGAATATTATCCAAGATTCCATATCAACAACTTAAAACGTCATCAATGAGCAGCAATAGAAATAAACGATATGTCCAAGAAACCTCTTGGTTATTGGGTCAAATCATTTAGTGAAAATGGCATTATGAACTTGCAGAAAAGTTTAGTGGTCTGAAGGAACAAAACCAACTTGAAATTCAATGCCCTCGTTAAATCAATAAACTTTCTAATAGCTGGCTTTCACTTTCTTTTGATCCCACTTTATCAAATTATATTTATCATGATATTTTAATTGAATTAAATATCGAATTAACAATTTTACCTGAGAGAATCTCTTGAGCAAAACCCACATGGTCTTTGTCACTTGCCATTGCAACAACAAAAACCAATCGAGCCTTGGGAAATGCTGTCTTGATTGTATTCATCAGAGCTTTGGCGGATTCTTTGGTATGAGCTACAGCATATACCAGCACAACATCACAACTTTGTTCTCAAGTATTTGAGGCAATGAGCCAGAGATTTCGGAGCTCTTCCCACAATGCAAATAAAAAATTGTAATAAAGCATAAAGATTCAATCAGAACCGCATGATATGTTAAAGATGTGTCCAGTCCAGAATTATCGATATTTAACAATTTTTTCTTTCTCAAAATTTCAAATGATTTCTAGAAAATTTTCCAGAACAAGTGAAGCCAAATTTTTTTAAGACGGGATTTTCCCCAGTTAATATCATGGTAATAAAAGAAAAGTCAGAGCACTAAACCTCCATCAAGTAATACTGTTGCTCCAGTAAGTCCTAATACCTCTGCTTCTTCAGATGATAGAAATTGACTCCTTCCAAGGAGGTGTGTATGCTCTAAACCAGACCTAATAGATTCATCAGAAATACTCCATCCTAATCATCCAATAAACGAGGAGAAAGTCAAGGTCATATAACCAATAAAAACTATAAAACAATGCAAATTCTTTGATTTGCTTTCTCACAGGGAAAAACTATAAATAACTAAACTAAAACATGCAAAAACCTTGATGCGATGTCTGAACAAATGCAAAAGGTTTAATAGAATATTTAGTTCACGGGTTTACCACAAACACTTATTTATGTGATGAATACACACATCTGAGTTTCAAGTACCCTCAGAACTATGCTCAATTTAAATATAAAAAGTTTTAGAAAATGTTGGAAATATTTGATGATATTTACTTCATATTTCAGAGTATCCTAGATGATCTTTTAGGATTTATTCTTCTTTTATATTTATGATCTGTATCTATATTTAATCAGGACTAGAATTTACTGAGTTGCCCTTTTATAGGCACCTTAAAGATGACCGTGGATCTTGCATGTAGCTTATGTGCCAAATCCTTTTGGATGCTTTTACAGAAAGCCAGCAACACTGCAGAGATCCAGGTCTGAACACACGCAAAAGCATACTTAGTAAGCTTTTGCTTGAGATGAAGTGTTAGAAAAGATGAAAAAATATTATATCTTTTTTATCTTGGTGTAGAGAGAAATGGTAATTATTCATACTATACAATCCTCTAATGTCTATGAGCACAGTTGAGGAACATATTTACATGTCATACAAAGCATTATTTAGGGCTGAGCCCACACGCCCACATAAAAAATAATAATATATCTAAAACCCCGTAAAGGGCCATATAAATCATATGCTCCAAGGTACATATATAAATGGTTTGGTGAAAATGTTTATGAATTGATCATTGGAATTAACAAACTGCGGTAATGTCTCTTGATAAAATCCTTTTTCAGATAATGTGGCAATCTATCTCAACATGTTTGGTCCTCTAATGAAATATTAGATTTGAGACAATACAAAGAGCAGTTTGGTTATCACAAATGAGAGTCATATGTGCAAGTCCCCAAATATAAGTTCTTTAGGCATTTGTTTGAGCCAAATTTGCTCACAAGAGTCAGAAGTCACTGCTCTATACTCTGTTTCTGCACTAGATATTGGCACCACATTTTGCTTCTTGTTTTTCTAGGAGATCAACCTACACTAATATGCTTGTATTGATGTGTGTGTATGTGAGTTATATGTGTAACTTCCCCAAATATAAGTTCCTTAGGCAATTGTTTGAGCCAAATTTGCTCACAAGAGTCAGAAGTCATTGCTCTATACTACGCTTCTGCACTAGATATTGCCACCACATTTTGCTTCTTGTTTTTCTAAGAGATCAACCTACACTAATATGCTTGTATTGATGTGTGTATGTGTGTGTATATGTGTGTATGTAAGTTACAAAACAAAGCCTTAACCATAACCCTAAAGTGGGGTACATACAAAAAGAAATAATCATAAAACAACATTTCATTTTAACATCTATTATCTTCTTTCTTCTTCCCTACATAAACTCTTCAAATTCAACAAAGAAAAGCCACACGTGTAGAGAGGGGCCAGGGAAAAGGTAGAAAAATTATACCTAAATTACGAAGACAAAGAGCCACACAAGTTGCAGTAGCTGCATTTTGAAGTTGGTGATCTCCAAGCATTTTCAACTTCACATCATGTAACTCACAAGACTACATTAATAGATATATTCATAAGTTGCGAATAAAACTTTTCCATGATCAATATGAAGAAAAAGAAAACTGAAAACCTGCTTAAATTACATACTGAAGTAGGGGGAAAATGTGGTGCAAAATTTCTTTAAACATTCAGATTTTTTGTACAGCATATGAGGATATACCATGAGATAGAAAGCAATATAGCAAACATGTGGAGGCAAAAGAATCACAGTGATCTTGCAGAGTGGGAAATAATGATAATGTACAGTACTACAATTACAGTTCAAAATCAAGTGTGTTTAAATTAGGTTATACTTTTAGAATCCCTATTTTTGTATTTGAAAATCAAATTCTTGTCAACTACTATTCCAATGCGAGGTTTTATTGCAAACCAAACCAATATATCATGCTTGTGTGTCATGTTTAAAAAATGTTAACCAACATGCAAAGCATGTCTCTACAATATGCACCCTAAGCAATCAATGCCCACAGATCTTCTAAAGCAGCCACACCTGAGATATGTCCCCGTACACTGCATTGTTTAAATAGATTTAAAGCTAAAGAACAAAAGTGCATACCATCTTCAAGTCTTGCCCAACTTGTATCACTATATCACAAATTTGACAAGGCCTTCCATTGAGTATGCTGCAACTTTTCACAGTAAACCTATTTCTAGTATCATATGCTGACACAACAGTTGATTCCATGGTTGCTGCTTTATCTCGAATAATGCGCTCAATATGAGGAACAAATGGCCCACCCAACACCAACTGAAATGGTATTTATTTAGTCATAAAAAATAAAGGAAACAGAAGAAGGGTAAAATCACAAAATTCTGGCAGAACGAAACTATGTTTGATTATACAATAAGAATCAATCAATCTGTTACAAAAATAGAACATGCTCTACATATAGTTGATAGCACCTAACCAACTAATTGTAAGAAAACTCAAAGAGATAGCATTCTAATTAACTAACCGTAAGAAAACAGAAAATGTTACTTACAAACTAGAGATAGTAACTAACTAAACAGAAAAGAAAATATTACATTCCACTTGTGGTGTAAGACCACTCTAATACATCTGCCCCCAAAGCTCATGGTAGGTGAGGCCGAAGCAAGGTGGAGCAGTCATATTGTAAGCTTGGATCTCATAAGTTAAATTTGTAGGTGAGATATTTTGTGAGAATGTCAACATACTGAGCTGAAGCAGGAACATGAACCAATGTTAGTTGTTTGCTTGGCACTTTTTCTCGAACAAAGAATAGAACAAGCTCCATGTTAGGGATTCAGGTATGAATTCCTAACTTCACTTCTATTTTCACTCACTCACAGCAAACAGATCAGTATGAGATGAAAAGAAAATGAATTGTATTTACTCAAGCGTCAAAAATGCAAAGTACAGAGGA
>NC_028356.1:29306154-29329559 GCF_000741045.1 Vigna radiata var. radiata
CCCCTTTTTCCTCTCATATACCCGCCAAATCCTAACATCACTCCCCTCTTGAAAATTAACCTTGTCCCCAAGGTTGAACTCGGGGAACTGTTCCTGCATCATCAGTCTATCTTCCCAGGTCGCATTTTCCGATCCTCCATTCTGCCACTCCACCAACACTTGCTCACGTTGTGCCCCTTCTTGTTGCTGCACCCTTCTGTCAATTACCCTGCTAAGCCACCATGTAGGTCCACTCTCCCGTAAGTCTGCAGGTAACTCTTTTTCTACTTGCTTCGCTCCTTTAGCCAGCTTAAGTTGTGACACATGAAAAACAGGATGAATTCTAGCATCCTCTGGCAACTGCAACCGAAAAGCTACTTCCCCTATCTGCTGCAACACCTTGAATGGGCCGTAATAACGAGCCGATAGTTTTGGGTGCAATCTCACCGGCATTGATGTTTGTCGGTGTGGTCTAATTTTGAGGTATACCCAATCATTCACCTTGACAGTCACGGGACTCCTCTTGCGATTTGCCTGTTTTGCCATCATATCCTGCGCTCTAGACAGATGGTACCGTAACTGTTGTAGTGCTTCATCCCTCGTTTGTAGCTCTTGGGCCACTGCTTCCACCATGGTTTCCCCGGGGATGAATCTAGTTATCGCTGGTGGTGTTCTCCCATATACCACCTCAAACGGTGTACACTTGGCAGCGCCCTGATAGCTAGTGTTATACCAGTACTGTTAGGGGCTGGAAAACATATGAAAGGAGAAGGTATAAGAGGGACCGAACGGTTCTAGGAAACATATGAAAGGAGAAGGTATAAGAGGGACCGAACGGTTGGTAGCGGCATGACCGAACGGTTCTGGAAAACATATGAAAGGAGATGGTATAAGAGGGACCGAACGGTTGGTAGCGGCTTGGAAGCTTCCTAGATGGCACGGCGAGAGACTAATTGGAGTAATAAGAGGGATATCTGGGGAGGAGATTCGGATGGAATTAATTAGAGTAANCACGACCAAATCCTAGGATATTATTTAGTAGATTTAATATATTCGTATCAGATACTAATAGAAAATAGGATTATTTTATATTATTACGTATATCTTGGGAGGGAATTAATTAGTATAAATAAGAAGGGAGAATAGGGGTAAAGGGATGCTTTTGAATTGTGAGTTTTGTTAGAGAGGTTATGCTCTCATATGACTGACGGAGGTTATGCTCCCAGTTATTGGTTATTTTCTTTGATACAGTATTTCCATTCAATAAAAAAGGTTTATTTATCTATTTGTCCATTGTTAATTCTTTGTGAGAGTGTGTGAGGAAGGCGCTCTAGATACGTTCCATTCTCAGGTACGTAACAAGTACTCTGCCCAGGGAAGGATCGTGCTCCAGCTCCGCGGTTGCTCCGAACAGAAGCAACGTAGATATCCTTCCAGCACACGGTTCAGAACCTCAGTTTGCCCGTCAGTCTCGGGGTGGTAGGCTGTGCTCATTTGGAGATGAGTTCCCTGCATTTTGAACAACTCCTTCCAAAACACGCTGAGGAACAGTGGATCACGATCACTCACGATAGTCTTTGGCACCCCATGTAACTTAACTATCTCCTTCACAAAAATCTCTGCCACGGTCCTAGCAGTGTATGGATGTTTGAGCGAGACGAAGTGACCATACTTACTTAATCTATCTATCACCACGAGTATGGCGTCATATCCCCTGGACTTCGGCAACCTCACAATGAAGTCCATGCTGATGTCCTCCCAGATAGCTTGGGGAATCAGGAGTGGCTGCAACAATCCTTGTGGGGAGGCCGTGAGATACTTGTTTTGCTGGCACACCAGGCATTGAGCTACATACTCCGTCACAGACTTCTTCATTCCCAACCAGAACAATGACTGAGCCAGCCTCTTATAGGTTCGGTATACTCCAGAATGTCCCCCTGTTGGGGTGGTATGAAATTCTGCCAATATTTTTTGGACCCATTCAGATTTGGCTGATATGACCAATCGGCCTTTATAGTGAAGCCTCCCATTCTCCATCGTGTAAGCAGGATGCTTGTTCGGGTCCCTTGTAATGTCATCTCGGATCCTTTTCAATTCATCATCCTCCTCTACTTCCCTTATCACATCCTGGAAATCTCTCTAGTATGGTCTAATCACCCCTTTTAATTCCATCTCCACCTCTTCCCCTCCGGTATCAGCCTCTTCTTCCAATTCTCCCCCTTCTCTCCTCGACAACGCATCTGCCACCCTGTTAGAAGTTCCCCGTTTGTACACAATGTCAAAATCATAGCCAAGTAGTTTAGCTATCCAATGTTGTTGTGCTTGCGTTGTCACCCGTTGCTCCAACAAAAATTTCAAGCTTTTCTGGTCGGTATATACCACGAATTTTTGCCCCAGTAAGTATGGCCGCCAGTGTTGCACAGCCAGAGCTACAGCCATAAGCTCCTTCTCATAAATCGATTTTCCCAACGTTACTCCAGATAGCGCCTTGCTGAAATATGCTATTGGCCTTCGACGTTGAGTCAGGACCGCCCCAAGACCCACTCCGGAAGCGTCGCATTCCAATTCGAAGGGCTGTGTGAAGTCCGGCAGCGCTAACACAGGCGCGGTTGTTACGGCTTCCTTCAGTCTCCCCATGGCTTCTCTGGCAGCCTTTGTCCACTTAAAATTCCCCTTCTTTAGCATCTCCGAAAGGGGTTTGGCGATCTTCCCATAGTCTCGGACGAATCGCCTGTAATACCCCGTCAGGCCCAAGAACCCACGTAACGCCTTCAGTGTTCTGGGTTCTTCCCACGTCGTGACCACCGCCACCTTCTCTTCATCCATTTTGACTCCTTCCTCTGTTATTACGTGTCCCAAATACCCAATCGCCCTCTTCCCGAATTCACTCTTCTTCCTGTTAGCCACCCATTGCTGTTGTTGAAGTAAACCCAGCACCAAATCCACTTGCTTCAAGTGCTCGGCCCATGTAGTGCTGTAGACGAGAATATCGTCGAAGAAGACGAGCACAAATTTTCTCAGGTAGGGCCGAAACAGTTCGTTCATCGCGCTCTGGAAGGTTGCGGGAGCATTGGTGAGGCCGAATGGCATCACGAGAAACTCGTAGTGACCCAAGTGCGTTCGAAACGCCGTCTTCTGCACATCTTCCTCTCCCATCCGAATCTGGTGATACCCAGCTTTGAGATCCACTTTCGAGAAGTATCTCGCACCTCCGAGCTCATCCAGCAGCTCTTCAATCACCGGAATAGGGAATTTGTTGGAGACGGTAGCTCGGTTGAGGGCGCGGTAGTCTATGCAAAATCTCCAGCTACCGTCCTTCTTCTTGACGAGGATGACCGGGCTGGAGAACGGACTTATACTCGGTCGGATGATTCCTGCATGTAACATTTCTGACACCTGTCTCTTAATTTCTTCTTTCATTACATGTGGGTATCGATAGGGACGAACACAGACAGGATCGGTGCCTTCTTTTAGCGTGATACGATGTCGTTCGGTTCTATTAGGTGGTAATCCTTGGGGTTCCTGAAATACCCCCGCATATTTCTCCAGAATACCATCCAAGTCCCTCTGTTGCCCCTCATTAAGCCTTATATCTTCGCACTTCTCCCTTCTCTCCTCCTTGCCCTCCAAACTCCAAACTAAAGCCCATGTATCTACTTCACTTAGCTTCAGCAATTTCTCTGCTTAGATCACCCTCCTCTCCAGGGTGGGGTCACCCTTGATGACCACTTTTCTTCCGGCGTGTTTGAAAGTCATGGATGACTCCTTCCAGTCGAGAGTGATCTTCCCCATCTTAGCCATCCATTCAACTCCAAGGATTATGTCCACACCGCCCAACTCAAATAAGTAGAACCTTTCTTCGATTTCGACCCCTCCCATGTCGACGATCACCTTCGGACAGCATCCTTTGGTTCTCTTCTTATGGTCGTCCCCCAGGCTCACCACATAAGGAATGGTGTCCTCCTTCTCGAGCTTCATTTCGTCCACCAATCTTCTACTTATGAAGTTGTGACTCGCGCCACTGTCGACGAGTATGCAGACGTCTCGCCCCCTCACCTTGCCCTGCAATTTTAATGTCTTGGGTTGGGTCAGCCCTCCGGCGGAGAACTCCGAAAGCTCCATGCATGGGCTCTTCGTCTCCTCTTCTGTTCCCCCTGCATCCTCTTCCTCATCTTCGGCCAGTAACACCACTCGCAGGTTCTTCTCTGGACACAGGTGCCCAGGGCTGAAGGGTCCCCCACAGCTAAAGCATCTACCCTCCTCTCGGCGCTTCAAGTACTCGGAATAGGGCAAGTTTCTCGAGTTTCGACTCCGTCCATCACTTCCGCCGTAACCACCGCCTTTCACCGGTCCATTACTCATCGCACTGTCACGTTTCACCGACCCAACGCTTTCGGCTGGTGTCGTTCTCACCAGGCTTCCCCTCGATTGCTCCGTTCTAGCCACCACCGCTCCTCCTCCTGTCGTTCGCCCCCACAACAGCGGGTTCTTGGTCCCAGTCCACCCTAACAAACCCAATCCTCGTAACGCCTCTTCCACATCTCGCGCGATCTTCATCGCTATCATCAGGTCACGTGGGTCGTGGGGTCTCATCTGACACCTCAACTCCTCGCGCAGACCCGCCAAGAAGTAACCCAACAATTGGTCATCTGAGAACTCCTTGGTTTGTCCGGCTAGCATTTCGAATTCCTTCACATACTCCTCCACGGTGGTCGTTTGTTTGATCGCCGCCATTCTCTCAAAGATTCCGCCTCGATGTCGACTCTCGAAACAGATCAACAACGCCTCCTTGAGACCCTCCCAGGTTTGGTCACTCGCCTTGTCCATCCAAAACTTGAACCAATATCCGGCGCTTCCCTCCATGCTGATATGCGCCAGTTCAACCTTCTCCGCCTCTGCCACCTTTTGAATTGTAAAGAATTTCTCCGCCCTGTTGATCCAATTCAAGGGGTCGGATCCCTCGAAAATGGGCAATTCAACCCTTCGTCTCCAATTGGGCTGATTATCAGATCGTTCCCCCTCGTTACTCCAGCGCTGGTTTCTTCCATCGTGGTTTACCGAATCTTGACTCCCATCGGATCTTTCCTCTGTTTGCTTGTGGCGCGCCCCAATCACCCGTATCAATTCTTGGATATCCTTCCGCATGGCTATCGATTCTTGACGGTTTTCTTGGATATCCTTGCGCATGGCTATCGATTCTTGACGGTTTGCGGTGGTCTCCGCTTTCAACCCGTCCACCGCCAACTCCAGATGCTCCATCTTTCCTTCGATCACCTTCACTCTTCCCTCCATCACTCTCGCTTTCCTCCGCAAAGATCCGGCAGGTCGGACCACTTTGTTAGGGATTCAGGTATGAATTCCTAACTTCACCTCTATTTTCACTCACTCACAGCAAACAGATCAGTATGAGATGAAAAGAAAATGAATTGTATTTACTCAAGCGTCAAAAATGCAAAGTACAGAGGAGCCTAATCTCCTTCACCGGGTTATAAAACCGGTCAACTAACATACAAGTCAGTAACTAACTTCCCCGTAGTACACCCAGACCTTTATATAGGCCTTCTCCCCTTCCCACTTAACGGTTTAGCCGTTAAGTGTTCTGTTTCCCCTTTTTCCTCTCATATACCCGCCAAATCTTAACATTCCATGTATTTGGTTTAAGCATGAAGCAATAGTTTATGAGCTAGAGAGACCCAACTCATATTGCCTAAGTAAATGACAGAAACGATGTGCTTCACTTGAAGGTCGAGGAGAAGAGATTAAAGCCAGTACAGCTCAATAATCACCAAAACAAGATGTTGATACTTAGCTTCTGTCCTGGAACAAACTCCAACTGTTTGTTTCTTGGACCACCAAGAGACACAAGATTGATTCCAAAAAACACATAAACACCAAAGTTAACCTTCTATCATCTTGATCAGATGCCAAGCTAGCATTCACAAAAGGTAGTGTTGGAAATCAGGTCAAAGGCAATGATTCCTTAATACACCCCAGCTATCATCTATCAATGAAAGTGGACTGCAAACTTAACTCAATCCCATAAAACCAGTTTAAAAAGTGAAATTTGCACAAACTTTCTACTATAATTTATTAATGTTTTTACTATAATTTAGTTATGTTTCTAGTCGATAAATCTCTAACCATCTAGATCAAACACCCAATTAGCTAGTTTTCAAGTGTAAGCTCCAAGCAAGTATGCCTTAGAGATATATAAGAATCTTTTCATTGTTGTTCAACGAGCTTCACAAGAATGAACCATGAATTGACAGACCTTGTTAATAGAAAGGACTATTTCTAGTCTAGTAATTGTAGCATATTAGAGGGCACCCCCCACTTACCTATACATGTATCTATCAACAAGAGGTTAAGAATGTATTAGTCATTTTGCAACCAATAACTGTAGGAGAAGATATTGGTTTTGCCTCAGACATACTAGTTTTAACTAGCAAATCCCTGATGTATTTCTCTTTAGTAAGGAGAACTCAAGGTAGTCAAAAAATCATGCTCTGGAGTGTAAAAGCATATGCATCTACTATCACCTCCACCCACTCCAATTTCACGTCACCTCAAGATTGTGACTTTGGCAGATCGCATTGGATCACAGTTGAAGATCGCAACTCATGTGTGAGCAGCATTTGTTGCAGGTTGTTTCTAGATCATTTTCGTTTGTTGGGTCACATGACCTAGTTTAATAACCTCAAGCTTCGGCCCAAATATTTTTATTCCTTCAAAACCCAATGACTTCCATGTAAACCACGCATACCCCCCCCCCCCCCCCCTGCCTAAAAATTGTCATGACTCATGACTACTTCTCTTCCTTGGCCAAAAAAGAGAGACCTTTGCTCTCCCTTTGACTATTTAATATCATTGCCACTCTGATTCCATCCATTTTTCTCCTTCTTTGTTGATTACTGTTGCACTGCACTGCTCTTCCTTTACAATAAACAGAAATTACCACCGCACCTTCAATTACTTATCTCTTTCAACTTTTTGTCAAGACATAGACAGTCTGACTTGATGATCTACCATAGACAGTTAAATCCTCATCAATCAATAAGGTCTGGTAAAGAGTACCCATGATTTTGATCATAACAAACAATCCTATGTTTTAGTGATTTAATCATCTCTCTCTAAGTGTGTATTAGGAAAAGTTTAAAGAAAATCAAAACCAGCCTACAAGAGATCATTAGACCCTTCAGAGAAAAATTGTCTAGACCACATTTAGCGACTAGCCGACAACCATTAGAAGATGTCAACAATAAAGAAGACGTTGAAGACACATGTATAACACAAAACACAAAATTAATTTGCTACACCATCTACTTGCATCAGACTTTACTTGCAGATTCCCACAATTATTCTACTAAGTAGACCAACCCTTCTTTTAAGATTGTATGTTCAATTTGGTGATGTAAGTAAAATGAAGAGATCTTTACAGAAAAAGCGGTCTTCTGTATAGCCAGTTGATAGCAATAGAAAAGGTGGCAACTAAAAGGCTACCAAAATCTGATAAAAATTTACCTAAGGACATAAGATCTACACACAAGCTCCAATTGTCTTATTCAAGGCATCTATATATAGAAGCTATCCCATGTAGAAAAACACTAATGAATGACTCAAGTGAAATAAGGCTCTCTACATGCACTGATATCATAGAGGTTCTCTTAGTGCAAGATCTTTAGGGCGTCTAACAAAGAGTGATTTTGAGTGTCTTACATTAAATAAATCCCCTTCACGGGATTTCCCCTTTCACAAAGAGTTAAAGCTCAATCTACAAAAATGAACATCCTTTTTTCATATCCTTCTTCCCCTATTTATACCTAACTACCTCTCTAACTACTAACAAACTAACCATTAATATCCTAACTATCATAACTAATTTATCCTTCTCCTTATATCCTAAGACCAGACTTTTTTATCTTCGTGATGTAGCTAACTAATTTCAGCAATAATAACCCGAGTTTTACTTTTCATTCGTTTTTTATCTTCTCCTTCTTTTTTGCATTTATAAAATGCACTCATGTCTACAAGAAAAGGTTACATATTGTCAATTCAGTGTGTCACATTACTATGCAAAATGAGATATATGGAGAGAAACACCTAACTGGGCAGCCTTGTTTTATGATTCCTGCTTTTGCCATTGCAATTGTTTCCAAAGAACCCCCAAGAGCTGCCAAATGTTCCTCACCTACAGTAGTTATGACTGCTGCAGCAAGTCCAGAGCTGGATATGATATTTGTTGCATCTCGTGCACCCCCTAACCCAGCCTGTAGAATTTAATTATAAAAGAAATAGCATAATTTAGATTTTTTGGATTTAATTGTAAAAAGAAGAGACCAAAATTAACAAGCACGAACCCCAACAAACCATACATAAAAATGATATTCAACCCAAGATTCTTCTGATGGGAAGAGGTAACAACAATATAAATAGAAGAATCACCCGATAAGATATTGATATAAAGCACGCAGTTGAAGATGTAGGGAAATAGATATCTAACCTCAATAACAGCAATGTCAACATTCTCATCAGCAAATAAGATATATGCCATTGCGGTGAAAACCTGAGACATTTCCATAAGTGGTTTAAGTTATTAAATTAAGAAGTTGGCAATGTTAATGATTTCTTCTATTGTATTAAATACTCATATAAACTGCAGGGTAAATAAAGACGCAAACAAAAAGTATTTGACTTGTATTTAGATATAATGCTAATTTGTGAACCAAGTAAGCAGAAATATCCAAATAATAAACATTAACTTCAGCAATGTTATAATGTATAAATGCAGACCAATAAGAAATAAACATACGAGTTCAAAAAGAACAAATACTAACTCTGAGACACTACATTGGACCCACGGAATTACATCAACATAACTCCTTAAGCTACCCACAACAATTTCTTTACAACGCTCATTGACAATTCAACATTCCATACCTCGAAGTGGCTTATGCAACCATTTTCCTCTTTCATTGCCTGCTCAAGTTCCTGCTTGATCCTGTGAAAGAGATCATTCAACAACTTTGCCGACACTGGATGGCCAGATCTTCCAAGTAAAATACGCTCCCTGATGGTCAGGATATGTGGACTGCTTGAGAAAAATAAAGCCTGTCATCAATGATGTACAAAATTGTAAAAAAGATATAGTTAAAGATGAAATGACGAGCTGCCTAAGGTTATATTAAAAAATAAAACATTTAAATCATATAGAAACTTCACCTAGTGTAACAACCAACAGAATAACCTTCCGTCCTCAGAATATTAGATATAAACGCAGCTGTTGATCCCTTTCCCTTAGTCCCAGCAATATGAACCGCCTAAAATTGGAATAAGCACTTCCATCAACTGCATAAAATAAAAGTACAAAAATGTCCCTAAAGCCCAGACATAAAATGGCCATTTTATGTTATGGATGATTAGTTGGTATCCTGATGTCCTCTTCAAAGTACAGGTATATAACTAATAGAACTTTAAAATAAGTTTCAGAAGGGCAAAACATCATTCAAGTTTCAAGAGTGTATAACGTATAAGAAAACTCAAAAAATACCCTGCAAGTGCAATCTGTCAATCATCTTGATCCAAAATTCAGAAATATTGTAAGATAATATTATTAACCCATGTTTAAGAACTAGAGTACTAGAAAGTGGCTAAACTAAGGACCTACATTACATCTAGGAACTTAATTTGAATTTGCTTACTTTCATGAATTAGTACGACAGCACTATATCATTTCAGAGACCAAGATGGTACCTCAACCGTTTTAAAAAAAATGAATGAAAAAGTGGCAGGGAGGGGAATGAAACCTTGAACTTGGTGTGAGGATTACCGAAACGCTCCATGAGGCGTCTCATTCTACCCAGATCGAAACCCTCGTCTGAATCGGTGCCGGCAGCTCTGGGCACTCCTGACTTCTCGAAATTTTTTAGCGAATCTAAGTAATCCAAAAACTCTTTCATTTCAGCGTTTGAAGAGAGCGTTCGAATGGGCCACACTCCCCTTGCGAATTTTCTGCGTATTGAGGACAGAAGCATTTTGCCTGACCAATGTTCATAATCTCGTTGAATGAACGTAGTAATGGTTGCAAACAATCATATGGAGAAATGGGTATTATCCAGAGCTCAGTGCAAATGTAAAGGAGTTAGCTTTCAATACCTATTCCGAACTGTTGAGGAGGAACGTTGAAAGAAATGGTGCGCGGTGGCGGGCAGTTGCAACCGGCGATGGGGTGTGTGCGCACGGCGGCAGTGCGTAGCAGGGTCCGGGGAAAGTATTGTCTACTTTTAATACATTTTACTATTATTTGCAAACTACAAAAGATTATAAATGCCATTTATTATTATTATTATTATTATTATTATTATTATTATTATTATTATTCATGTGTAAGTAAGTTGTAATTTGACTTGAAGGAAGAAATTTCATATTTAATGCAGAAATATGTAAAGGTTGAGGTAATTATAGGATTAAGCTTTTTTTAAAATTGTTTTGTTAGTAAACTAAGATTAATCTGAAACCAAATTGTATATAAATATCAATTTAAGATTAGATTATAAAATTTCAAAATGTTTATAAATCACTTTATGAGCTAGAATCCTAAAAGGAGAATCGTAATTCATTTCGATTAATGCAATATTAATATTAAAAGTAAGTGTTTATTGTTAGTTTGTATTATATATTTGTGTTGACTTTCATATCCTAGCACATTTTGATGTGAAAACATTTCAAAATGTTGTAAAAGTTAATTGATATGGTTTTTGAAGTATAATCATATTTTAGCATATGCAACATTTTTGCTACACTAAGGCTAATTCCACTGAATAAATTTCACCACTTAAATATAAGAAAAATTATCTAACTTTAGTACTAGTCAAAAAATTTACTTGACACTTAATGCTTGACATTATGTAATCATACCAATTACAGTTAAAAATATATATTTCTTTTCTAAAATGCTTGACATTTAATGAATAAAAAAAGTTTATTAGAAATACAATTTAAATATTAATTAAAATATTTTTGACATGGTGTAATTAAATAGGTGAAAATGTTAAAATTTACGTAAACCTTTTTTGTGTTGTTTGTGATTGGTTTCGGGAAGAGTAAATAAATGAATAAATTATATTAATTAATAATAATAATAGTTAAATAATAATAGAAAAAACAAATAAATAGTAAATACTAAACAGAATAATTTTGACTAGAATTCATGAGTCCCCATAGAGACTGGATGAAGTAATTTGGATTCATGACTCTTCTACTTTTACAACCTAAATTGAAATGAGAACGAATCTCATGCACAAATTGAAAGATTCATGGAAGCTATTACATCAATTTACCTATGAAATTTACACTTTATCCTTGGGATCATTTCCACCGAACTCACTATCTATTTTGCTGAAAAGGGAAGATCTTGTTTTGAAGGAATGTCAAACAGGCATTGATGCGTTTCATGAACTCTCCCCAGAATGAGGAAGTGAAGAACTGGCTTCATCCTGCAAAAAGGATCATGCAAAATAAGCAAGATCAAGTTTGGTTAAATTGATTAACTAATGAGACATTCAACACAGAATAATCACTTAAGCTTATAAACAATTATGAGTAATAACATCACAAAAAGTCCATAAAAACACATGTAAAGATCCTTAATAATTGGAACATGAACAGAAAGAACCTTACCAGAGAAACTTGGCTCTGATTGGAAGGGCTAGCATAGCCACTAAACATTGAATAGTGATCATGGCTCTCAGCAAGTTCTCTTAGCCTGTTTAGTTCAGGCAGCACTTCCTTGCCAAGATCAGGCCTGTCTCTCCTCCTCAGTTCAGCACACCTGACAGCAATCTTTGCAAAGACCAAGGCATCCTCTGTTGGCCAGTCAGGCACTTTTGGATCCAACATATCAATAAATGTTCCCTTCTCAATGGCTCTCTGAACATTATGAGTCAAACCCATTGGAGGTTTTGCTGTCAAAATTTGCAAGAAAATGATCCCAAGAGAGTATATGTCAGACTTCACTCCCAGCATTCCTGTCTGCTGGTACTCAGGGTCTATGTAACAGAATGTTCCAGCAGCCGATGTCATCCTATACTGTGTCACATTGTCTGCCACTGACGGTGGAACCAGCCTGGCCAAACCTACATCACTGATCTTGGCCACATAGTTTCTGTCCAGCAAGATGTTGGCTGGTTTAAGGTCTCTGTGCACAAGAGGCTCAGGTTTGGTCTGATGGAGGAACAACAAACCTGTGCCAATTTCAGCTGCAATTTTGAACCTGAGCTGCCATGGAATTGGGGGCCTGTTTCCTCGGCAGAAGAGGCAGTCATCTAAGCTTCCATTGGCCATGTACTCATACACAAGGCAGCCATACTCAGGGCAGGCACCTATGAGGAGAACCATGTTTGGATGCCGAATGCAACTCAGTACCTCAACCTGTATGTTCATTCAAAAAGTATAGACTTAAATTGTGGATGTGATCATGGTAGCATTTGGTTGTGAGTATTATTACAAGTGCAGAAAAATCTAGGCCAATGTGGATAATTATGATTCTAGAGGGTTTTCAAACCACAAAATATTGGAACCATAATTAGAGTCACCAACCAAAATTTTAAGGATAACTCTCAAAAGTCTTTAACCTTCAGCAGTAAGGCAGAGTAGCACAAGCTGAAGAAGCATTTCAATTTAAATCAGTTGTAGCTGCACACTCAATTTTACATTTTAGAAGCATTGTAAGTACTTTAGAGAAGAGAAATTTCTCCAATTCAAAACCCCGTAAGAAAGTCAACTAGATATACAAACTTCACGTTTTTAACCAAGTCTTACATCACCAAAATAGACAGGTCCAAGAGATGTTACTCCCCTGCCACATATCTTAACCATTTCTTCCCTGCTTAAGTACATTCCTAAGACCCCAGAATTTTCTTTTCTTTGTTTTAGTTAGGCTGAAAACCTTTTCATTTATTGGTACTGCGTATGAAGTGTAGCATAAAGGGGCAAGGAAGTTTGTCTGTCTGCTTAATTACCTCTCTTTGAAACTGTGACCTTCCTTGTGCTGCGTCAGGACTTAGAACCTTAACTGCCACAGGTGTATGGTCCAGAAGGCACTTGTAAACTGGACCATAACCCCCTTCTCCGATCTTCTGTGACTCAGTAAAAAAATGTGTGGCAGCTTCAATCTCCTCAATTGTGTACCTTCTATACCTCAAACCAGTGCCTGATAAAGCATCCACTGCTTTTCTTTTCTCTTCTGTTTCCATCAATGCTTTCATTTCAGCATTGATTCTCTTCTGTGATTCCAGTTCTGCAATCCTCTTCTGTGCTTCAGCTGTCTCGATGGCTGCTTTTGATCTTGCCTTCTCCTTTTCTGCTATCGCCAATGCAGCTTCTTCGGCAAGCCTTGCCTCCTCTAATCTCCTCTCTTCCTCTAATTTCCAGCGTTGGAGTTCCACAGCCTGTGATGCATTGCATAGCATTCAGAGTCAGACATCTTGTGCTTTCAAGATGCAGAAGCAGATGCCATAATATCGTACCTTTTGCTGTGCAGTGAGTGCTTCTTTGCAGGCATTGCTATACATTTCCATTGTTTGCTTGAGCTCCAATTTTAGTCTTCTCATTTCAGCCTCCACATCATCCTACAATTGCAAGACATGCTTATCCACAACGTAGTAGCAACCAGGAATCAAAATACTTTACCCATATAAAAAAACATTGTAAGTAACTAAAATATTTGAGTATTTGATCATTTGTTTCTATGACAAACTACACTCTACCCAATTTGATTTAGTACTAGAGCAACTTATCCCCTTAAATTTGTCTTTTTGTCACTAAACCATCAGTTAAACTAAAAATTACTAAATCCATTAACTTTGCTTAATCTAATAGTTTAGGCAATATCGACCATAGGCTTAACCAAGGTTATGACATTTGTCTCTTAATGTTGCACTGTTTATTAGTTTTATGAAACATTTTGGATTATGGTAAACAATAATAACGTAAAATGTTACTTCAAATGGACGCATGTTAGGCTCACTATGAACTTTGGCATCTCAACTATGCTGAGTGGGCTGAAACATCTTCCAAAAAGAAGTTAGTATTTGAGAGAAATGTTGCCTAGAACCTATATATTGATGTCTTTATCTTCAGGATAACCATCTTGAAATCCCCTTTTCTATAAGAAAATACATGCAAATTGCTACACATATATTTGTTACAGCTCCCCTATATTTGGGAGGGTGTACCACGACATACTGTTGATTATTTTTAGTAAGTGGAAACAATCAAAAAGCTTCATATTTTGTTGAATATGTATATATAATGTTTTATAACAATCTCAGTCATTAACTATTTGATCAAATAAGTTACTGTAATTTATTCTCCAAATTAATCCTTGACCACTTCAGACTTTAGACGAGCTAAACTTATCTAAATGATAATATCATTTGGCCTCTTATATGATGAAATAAATGCAAATTGGTTGCATGTCTTACCATGCCCTGTGATGCAGAGGATGACAAGCCATCACTCTCTTGTGAGAAGGATGAGAAATCAGAGCAGATATCCATAGACCTTCTTCCAAAAGGTATTGACTCAAAGCTATAATTACTTCCATCTATGTCAGAGCTATATGATAGCCTGGGATTGGACTCTGGGTAGTGGTTGCTGTTGTTATACAATGGGAATGAGCGATCTGTACTTGATCTTCTAGAGCTTACAAAACTTATGTCAGTCTCTGGCCCTGGAATATCCCCATACTTCTCATTAGTCCCTCCTCTCCTAGTGAATGGTGACCTGATTCCAGTAGCATTTTTCTTTTAGACCATGGAGAATTTGTTACTTGTTAATCACGCAAAGTGAAAGTCGTTAAATCATGCATGAAAAAGGAAAAAAGAAGACACAAAATTTAGCCATGCATTATGCAATAAATATCATTACCTAAAGGGCTCTGGATCATCATGTGCCATACGGCGTGGTACATCAAGAGACCTCCTTTCAAGCCCTAAAAGAAACCGAATATCTCATTCAGCAACGTCATGGCAATTTAAACAGGCTTACACTTACAAATGTGCCTTTTTCAGAAGAGATAAAGTTAAATGTTACCTCTGACTACACGTGGTTCCGGTAGGTCTAATCTGCTACTGTGATGAGAAAGTTGGTTTTGAAGAGGGGAAAAAGTTGGAGCAGCACGAGAAGCAGATCGCATGGATTGAATCTTCCCTTTAGTAACAACATATACTGTGCAGAAATCTGGTGCCCCTTTTGAAACTGTTCCTGGAATATCTGCTATCTTGAATCTTCTGATGCAAAAAATCATCCCTTCGTAAATGGCACACATAAACTAACCCAACATAGAAATTCAAGCAACTTGCTTTATGAGTGCACTTGCACTTCAAGGTACATAGACATTAGTTCAAATGACAACATGAAGAGTTGCCATTTGGACTACTTCTAAGATAAAATAAAATAAATTATTTTTTTCATAAGATTATTTTAACTTGTATCCTCATTTTTCTCTCTCAAAAGTTCTTATGGAATACAGAAAGTTTGTTCAAATAGAACCTAAGTTATTTATGTTTTGGTATATAAAATGTGATAGAATGGGAGAGACAACCAAATGACAAGACGCAAACAGATGTTAGGATTGTCTATCAGAAACATACCTAAGAAAACCACCTTTGTTTGAAGTGCCTATGACTAAGTGCTCAATTGCATATTGAGAAGCATATTCAATTAAAGCTTTGGCTACGTCTACATCTTCTATTACAACGTCCTTGCAGTGTATCTATAGACCAGAAAAAAACAACAAAAAATGATAAGATACACAAATTAATGTCAATAGTTGTAAAATGGAAACCATTACAAACTTTTATTTTCTCCTCAGTTATGTCTGGCTCAGAAACATCTTTACTTTATCGTCACAACTTTTTAAAGTGAAACGAATTTGGGATGCAAAAATGAAAGCATGTTGAGAAAACAGTTGAATCTTGTAGAAGAACAATGGAGCAAGAGAAGGGACTAAAGCTAACTGAAACTTTTGAGTTTTTCCACCTCTTTTGGTTTTTCTTTCCAAGAAAAAGAGAATAAAACTTACATCTTTCCGTGCACAGAATACACGGTATGGATGGAAAACTTCTTTGGTATGTTCATCAGGGTCCTTGCAAACAAGTGCATGCTCAGCAATACCATTTGCCCCTGCAACCTAGAAAGTTACTAAACAATATAGGACCTAGTATGCATGGCTACAAATGTTACTTTTTCCCCTCCTTTTGTAACTTTCTTTTTTAATATAAAAATCAACAATTCATATGCTATTATATTTTGTGCTCCATCATTCTTATTTCGGTCAAACTCAGATTAGTTTTTCAAAACCCATTTTCAGAAGAAGAAAATAAAGGGATAGATACGTTTACCTCAGCTTTTAAGAAACTATCTCATCTAATGTAAGATATGCATTTTCATTGCAAGTTTCATAGAACGTGCTGACAAAAACATGGATGACATCATAACGAATACTTACTAGGGTTCCCAAGAGAAACTGATGGATGAAGAGAAGAGGGCTTAGTCTTGACATGAATGAGAACTACATTTGACCCTTTGGGGAGGAGATGATCAATGGTCCATTTTAGTGCATTCTGGCTCCCCTTGTCTGAATCAATTCCCACTGCCACTATTCCACGCACCCCATCCTTCTTGTCGCAATTATGCTTCTGTAGCCACATCACTCTCCCTTAACTTTTCTTTTCCAAAACACTCTTCACCTTTTTGTGCTCTTCCAATTCAAAACAACCACACAAAAATATACCCAGAAACCAAAATGTCTTTCCAAGGGCTCATCTAAACTTTCTTCCTTTAACTATCTACCTCTGTTGTTAAATCTTTCACCTTTCTTCTCTAATGTTTTCTATTTTCAAAAGGGTTTTACGATAAAGCAAAGGCCATGCCACTCTTTGTGAAAGGGGAAACTTTTCTGAAGAACAAAAATGAAGGGTTGCTATTGCTTTTGCTTCTGCTTCTGCTTTCTCTGAATCTCCTTTGTCCCCCTTCAATGCCTATCAAGAGACAAGGAATTTGATGTGTTGTATTTTCTTTACTTTGTTTCTTGTTCTTTTTTGCATTTGAAACAATAAGGCATTAAACAACAACGAAGAAGGAAATACAAGTTCCTCTAACTAGAATTTGCAGCCATATTTGGCTTTGGCTTCCCTTTTAGCTTAATGGAGTTTTTCACGGACATAACAATTAACCACACGGATTATGCTCTTTCTTCTCTCTTCCCACGAGAGAATAACCAAATTTTGCGGATTTCCTTTGACTTTTTGAAAGTAATGTTGCATTGCATCTCATTATTCCTTGCAAAACGATATGGCGCTTCCATTTATTTATGCATGTATTATTTCCTCCTGAAGTCCATAATAAAAATAAAATATCACCTGGTGCAATGGCCAAGCTATTGATTGATTACTTTAACACAACTTTTTTAACACATTTTTGACACAGACACGTGTCAAGCTGGCATTGGTTGTTTTTTTTTTTTTTTAAATTTGAGAATGAAAATGAGCAGCATTTGGAAAATTTGGCATTCCAAATATATCCTTAACTCTGTTTTCTCTTTCATTTCACAATCTTTCTCATTTCACAACCAATCTCGTTTCGTCCTCTCTCTCGTTTAGTTGTTCTCTGCGTTGTGGTTACCCATTTGATTTTCCGTTGTCCTTGTCGGCGGTTGGTGGAAATGGAAAGTCCGGAAGGGCAGCTTCGTTGTAGAAAGGTAACTGCGTTGTTGGGTTTTGGATTTTTTGTTAGGGTAGTTTTGTTTTTGTTTTGTTCGAGTTTTGGGTAATGGTTTTGGGTTTTTGGGTTTTTCGTTTGCGTTGTTAGGTTTTGGGTTTTTGGCTTGCGTTGTTGGGTTTTGGGTTTTTGATTTGTGGTCTTCCGTTGTGGATGTTGTGGTGAGGGTTTAGTGTTTATTTGTTTTGGGTTTTTGATTTGTGTTCGTCGTTGTTGATGTTGTGTTAATGGTAGTGTGTTTTTGTGTTTTGTGTAATTGTTTAAGGGTGTTGTGTTGTTTGTTTTATGTTTCTTTGTGGGTTTTTCCACCCCATTTAGTTATGTTTGTAATATGGTTCTGCTATTACATTTGATTTGTTTTGGTTGAGCAGTTGACAGTGCGCCACTATTTTTCAACCATGTATGTGTGCACGTTGAACGAACACTTGACAGATGATCAGCGGTCACTTATTTCGAAGACTCCTTTTGCTTGGTTTTTACAATTGAGTGGTAAAGTCACAATGAATAGTCAAATTTTGCGGGAGTTAACGTTTAAATGGGTAGATTCGAGTTTCGGTTTTGTAATTGGAGATAAAGTTGTGAACATGAACGAAAAGGAATTNTGTTATGGATTAGGGTTGAGTTCAGAGGGTTATGATATAAACTTGAAGCATACACAGGATAATAGTAATTGTTTTAAATACTTGGGTAAGGGAATCAAAGATTTGAATTTCATTTACAAATTCTTATTGAAGAAACATAAAAAAGAAATACCTTGTGGTGTTTTTTGTAGCTTGTATATATTGGTTGGAATATCTGAGATTTTGTTTCCTAGACATTATGGACGAGTGTTTCCTATCATGTTTAAAATTGTTGACAACCTGAGTCGTTTGAGTAATTACTGTTGGGGTAGTTTAGTTTATCGTTATTTGGTGAAAAGTTTGAGCAAAGCTTCCGATTCAGTGAAGAAAGGCAAAGCTATAAGCGATGTTACTATGAATGGTTGTGTTTACATGTTGCAGGTAATTATTACTTATTGATTTCATAACTGAATGGTGAATTGAATACTTTAAATTTGTTTATGAATAATTTGTAACATTTAGTTGTTGTTTAGGTATGGTTTTGTGAGCATTTTGTACCTGCAGAANGTCAAGTTAAGAAGTCACCTAGGATCTTGCATTGGATGGATAGAAATATGGGAGGCAGCATTGTCAAACAGGTTTTCGAGATGGGTGTGGTATGTGATGTGTTCAATGAGTTTTGAATTATTTGATATATTAAAAATAGTTACCTAACATGTTATATGTTGCCTAATTTCAGTTCCATGTTGTTGATGATGTGGTTGCTTGTGCATCCAAGTCGAAGACATATGTGAAGGAAAAACAATCACATCCAAAAAGGAATGATGACCAAGAAGCGAAAAATAAAATACTTAAAAGAGAACGCATACAAAGTATGTTGCGTAGTACTGAGGAGCAAGAATGTTTGATTGAAGAACTTAAAATGAAGGTGGAGGTTTTGGAGGCAGAGAAGGCGAGAAGAACAACGCGGCAAGATTTATAATCATTATTTTCAAAATTTGATTTCATAAAAAGTTTATTAAAGTAGGCATCATGATTATGATAACATTTTTGAGAGTTTATTATTTTAGACTATTGTAACTTATATAAATCACATAAACTTTAATAAAATATAGGTTTAAACCCTCTTTTGGTCCCTAAGTTAATTTCTGATGTTCAGTTTAGTCTCTGCTTTTAAAAATATCAACCTTTAGTTCTTATGATATGAAAAATGTATTAAATCAGTCTTCATGACAACACTTAATGAATAATAAATCACAAGTTTTCATACCTAGACATTCAATATTTTGTGATTTGTGAACAGAAGGTATTATGAACAATAAATCACTTAATGAAAAACTTGTGATTTGTTAAATAGGACTGATTTGATATATTTTTCATATCATAGGGATTAAAGGTTGATATTTTTAAAAGCGGGGGCTAAACTGAACATCAGAACTTAACTTAGGGACAAAAAAAGGTTTAAACCTAAAATATATTTGTTATGAGTCTAGATCTTGAATTGTAATTACATTGATTATTTATTAGGGATTTGGAAGTTGAGTTAGATAGAATTTGGACAAACATACACTTAACTTTAAAAAACAAAACTAATGAGTTGGGTTGCGTTTCTGCATTTTAATGTTAAACTTAATTAAACTCCACCCATTTAAAAAAAAAGTTGAACTGGATTTGATTAACAATAAAAGTTTTGAAAAACTTTTTTTAATGTTATAATTTAAAATTTTTAAGTATCAACCTAATTATAAAATAAAACAATGTCTATATTTAATGTAAGATTTCAAGTAAATCAATTAGTCAAGTCAGAAGAAGTTAATCTAAACTAAGTTAAGACATCAAAGAAAAATAATAATATAATTTGACCATATCAGAATTTGTGTAAACTAACAAGTTTTAATTACAAAATCATAGTAAGTGCAATACGTGTTTTCTTTTGATTGAATTCAACAAGTTTTAAGATCATGACATTCGGACCAATTTCTCAAAATAGACCAACAACACTGGAAGTGGAGATTAAGTTTTTAAGATTTAAAAAAGAATTCTGTAGATTTTTTTTTTTTTTAAAACATCAATCATTAAAGTTTAATGTTGTTTTCACTTTAAAGATGTATTTGAGAAAGCTCAAACTTCAACGAGATACATACACCGTTAAAACTTTCTTTTATGAAAAATATTTTTTCAAAAATCTCTTTCTTAAATATGTAACATAAAAGTAAATAATAAAGAGATTTCTAGTAATTTTTATAATGGTTTGTCCGAAAGTCACAAACTACATCTAATTCCGATCAAGTTTTATTAGACTTGTCAATTAAACCCTTTTTTCAAGGGTTGACTCTAGACTCATTTAGAATTTAGAAGGGACCCTTTATTTCTGGTCCATTCAATAGTGGGTTTCAATACTCAATTTTGTCCGGACTAAATAACATATGTTTATATTTTTGCATTTTATTTTATTTTATCTTATTTTATATCTTTTAATCTTTTTAATTTTGTTTTGTATTATTTAATTTCGTTTTTATATTAGTTTTTATTTTTTTTTATTTTACTTTTTTGTTATTTAGAGTTATCTCATTTTTTCTTTTTACGTTAGTTTCTTTTTATTTAGTTAAATCTTGTTTTTATGCTAAACGTTAACAAAAACAAAAAAAAAATCCAAGAAAACAAAAGAAAAAGAAAATAAAAGAAAGCGGTATAGCGGACTGGTGTCTTCTTTCCATTATTAGACTAGCACGATTTGAGCTGCAACATAATGCAGATCACAACAGGCTTAAGGCAGTAGGCAGCAGTGTTTACGACAAACAAAAAGAAAGCAATGCTCAAAATGTATGTATGCATTGGCAGTGTGGAAAGTTTAGGCTCATCTTGCTAAAATCCCTATGCAGAGTTGCATACATTCATCAAAGAGGAAAGATTTTGAATGTTTCTTTGGTCAATTGATACAATGAGTACACGAGAAAAGGAAAAAGACGAAAAAGAAATCTCAAGTCAGAGGATACGCCTGAATGATCCAAGAGGCATGGGGAATTGGCTTCATTAGAACCCAGCAGGACAGTCAGGGGGGAGGACCACGCCTTAGAGAGAACCTCGACCATCACCATTAGAGAATAAGAGCACAACAAGAACAGCACGAGAGGACACTGGGGAACATTTTTCTTATCCATCGCCTTACCATAAGAGAAATTAGAGAGTGACCACCATCATTCACCATTCACTACCGGGAGGAGACAGTGATATAGTTATTCACTCCTCACTGAATCAAGGGATCATCACCCATTCCTTGGGAGAGAACATCGTTCACCTGCAAAGAGAAGGGAAGAACACGTCAGCCAGAGGAAGAGGAAAGAGATCGTCGGAGATATTAGACTAACAATAGCAAAGGAAGCTTCGAGAGGTAAGCATCACCTCCCTCATTATTGTTGTCATGCTCTAATATACTGGGTTTGTTGCATTGTATACTTTGTTGCATGTTTGTGGTTGCTCTATTCGCGTATGTTGTGTTGATATTCCATTATACTTCTTATCTATTAAACTTCTCCATAAGAATTTCATCATGGCTAATGAGCTTCAGAACGAGACCACCATTTTCTTGCACATCTCTTAGCCTCCGGGACTTTGAGGCTTCCTCCCCTTTACTTAGAAACCAGCTCATCTAGAAATAACAAAAACCATATCTCACGTCATCACCCTTCCCTCACTCACAATGTAGAGATGCTCACCAATTCCTCCCTTCTTTGTTTCCTCTCTGCCAAACCGCATTAACACCTAATCCTGCCATTGTCATCTTCATTCACATCCCTATTATCCCTCTCTTCTCCTATCTTCCCTGTACTCACACTACAAGAAAAAGTTGAATTACATACAGCCAAAATCCGTATATAATGCCCAAAATCCGTATATAATACTTAAATATACGGCTTACATACAGACAAAAATTCGTATATAAAACCATCGTAGATAAGTTATATACAGATATATCCGTATATAATTTATATACAGATTTTTCGTATATAATTTACATACGGATTTTCCGTATATAATTTACATACAGATTTTTCGTATGTAATTTACATACGGATTTTCCGTATATAATTTACATACGGAAAAATCCGTATATAAAATCTGTATATAATTAAAAATATGCTTATATACGGAAAAATCCGTATGTAACTTTATGGTTTTATAAAAAAAAAAATAATCTCACATATACACCCAATAACTAACGGTTTCATATACTGATAAAAGTCAAATACAATTGCCAAATTTAAAAAATAATACCAAATGTTTATCTCCAATTACAAATAACAAATCCCTTACAATGTGTCTAAAGAGCAGCATATACAAACATTCAAAAATACATTTATTTCCTATTTCCTCCAATAGTTTGAGATATGCAAATACTTCTCAATGCAAGTAATAAATTTTTAAGAACTTTCTAGTAGGTTATCCTCAAAGTCTTTTTTGTTCCCAGCAAAACCTGGTATCTGATATTAAAAAAGGGAAAAACTAAAATTAAATTAGAGATATGAGTATGAAACAGAGCCCGCATTAAATTAGAAATTAAATTAGAACATGTCCAAGTGAATTACCAAAGTTGGAATCTGCATTATAGGTTCCTCAATCCTAACATGATGATAAGAGTATGAAACAAAGGTCACACTAAGTCTCGGTCAAACCACGTGTGCCACAAACCACCTGCACAACACATCCCACTAATTAAATATGCCTTCCACTGCATCCATATAATAACATTTCAAACTCAAAATCCAATACATTAATTATGAATTCAAATCTATTTGAGTAAAAAAAAACTCCATCCTTGAGGTTGGTGTTGTCACATCATTCTCTTAGGTAATGTTAGATTAACTAATGACTTCATTCATTACTAAATTCAAATATTAATCAATGAACAACCATTATATGTTAGATTAACGTAATTGTTGTGTAATAAGAACATTTTTGCTATGATACCACACACTAAATTCAAATTTTCATCAACTTTTTTTGTTAATGATTAATAATCAAAGTCGTTATTATTTTGATTTGAAATACATAGGTTGACTTTGGCCTTAAATGTGAATTTATTATGAA